>NW_005353916.1:370609-372471 GCF_000412655.1 Myotis brandtii | reverse complement strand
GGGCGCCCCTGTGAGGTCTAGCTTCGCCGCAGCCCCCGCCGCCGCCGCAGCCGCCGCCTCCTTTCCGATTCACTCAAACAAACAAGATGGCTGCCGTTACGCCGCGGCTCTTCCTGCCGCCCAAATTCTCGGTTCAAATCGGCAGGATGTTTACGGTCAAAAAGGGCTCCTGTGCGCCTGCGCAGCCGGCGTCAGCCCCCGGCGGAGCGACG
Source organism: Myotis brandtii (assembly GCF_000412655.1). Classification (NCBI taxonomy): domain Eukaryota; kingdom Metazoa; phylum Chordata; class Mammalia; order Chiroptera; family Vespertilionidae; genus Myotis; species Myotis brandtii. The sequence goes on along the minus strand of NW_005353916.1, from coordinate 372,259 downwards.
CAGGCGCAGTGGCCGTTTCCTTTTCTAGAGAACCCGCCTCCCGGGGGTACAGCCCCGCACTGAGCAGGCGCGAAGGTGGTTCTCTGAGGGTCTCGGAGGGTGGTTACGCGGGGAAGCAGCGCACGCGCAGTTGCTTGCAAGTAAATTAATTCGTTTGGCTTTATTCCTGCGGTTGTTTTTAAAGGAAAGAACGGACGTTGTGCAGTTTCGTGTACCACTCACACACAAAAAATCATTTGAATGGTTCGGTAACGCGAAGGTAACCTAAAACCCTTAAACCTAAAACCCTTAAACAAGTCCCATAAAATGTAGGGGTTCATTCATTCAGTCAACCTATGTTTATACTTAGTGCATGGTCATCTCTCAACTGCATCATGTGAGAGCTGGGGTCTGGGAAACAATGATGAATACAGCAGAGAGAGCACCTGCCTTCAGGAAGCCTGCGCGACTACTCCCCTCCACTTCTATACAATGTCCCATAGCTTTAGGGCAGTGGTTCTCAACCTTCCTAATGCCGCGACCCTTTAATACAGTTCCTCATGTTGTGGTGACCCTTAACCATAAAATTATTTTCGTTGCTACTTCATAACTGTAATTTTGTTACTGTTATGAATTGTAATGTAAATATCTGATATGCAGGATGTATTTTCATTGTTACAAATTGAACATAATTAAAGCATAGTGATTCATCACAAAAACTATATGTAATTATATATGTGTTTTCCGATGGTCTTAGGCGACCCCTGTGAAAGGGTCGCTCGACCCCCAAAGGGGTCTCGACCCACAGGTTGAGAACCACTGCTTTAGGGTATTACCCCAAATGTTTAAGTCTTAAACTTTAAGATAATACCGTGATCTAGCCCCTGCCTTCTGCTCCAGCTTCCTCTCTTGCCAACCGTACTTCAGTCACCCTGCCTTTTTTTATTTTTTAAAATATATTTGTATTGATTTCAAAAAACGAAGGGAGCGGGAGAGATAGAAACATCAAAAATGCGAGAGAATCACTGATCTGCTGCCTCCTGCACATCCCACACTGGGGATCAAGCCCGAAACCAGTCATGTGCCCCAACTGGGAATCTAACCCCGACCTCCTGATTCACAGGCCCACGTTCAACCACTGGGCCACCCTGCCTTTTTTTTTTTTTTAACATATTTTATTGATTTTTTACAGAGAGGAAGGGAGAGGGATAGAGAGCTAGAAACATCAATGTGAGAGAAACATCGATCAGCTGCCTCCTGCACGCCCCCCACTGGGGATGTGCCCGCAACCAAGGTACATGCCCCGGACCGGAATCGGACCTGGGACCCTTCAGTCCGCAGGCCGACGCTCTAGCCACTGAGCCAAAGCGGTCAGGGCCACCCTGCCTTTTAAGCTGTCAAATGTACCATGATCACTTGCTGTTCCCTGTGCTTAGAACAGTCTTGCATTTCCGTCCCCTCTCCTTTGTCTAACTCTTAATCTCCCACATCTTAATTCAAAAGTCACTTTTTAAAAAATTCAAATATTTATTACATTTCAAAAATGTCTCTTGATTTGAAACACCTACACGCGTAATTAAATTGAAAGGGCATTCTAATTAGTAACACCCACACTATGTCCTTTTTGGTTTTTTTTTCTTTATTGATTAAGGTATTACATATGGGTCCTTA
>NW_005353916.1:358521-370549 GCF_000412655.1 Myotis brandtii | reverse complement strand
CCCACTCGTGCCCTCACCCCCTAGTGTTTGTGTCCATTGGTTATGCTTATATGCATGCATTCAAGTCCTTTGATTGATCTCTCCCCCTTCCCTCCACCCTCCCCTGCCTTCCCTCTGAGGTTTGACAATCTGATCGATGCTTCTCTGTCTCTGGATCTGTCTTTGTTCATCAGTTCATTATATTCCACAAATGAGTGGGATCATGTGATATTTATCTTTCTCTGACTTATTTCGCTTAGCATAATGCTCTCCAGGTCCATCCATGAGTCTTCCCTAATCCTCTGTGTTACTTAGGGTAACACTATTACTGTAAAAAATGGTTCCCCCTCTACACACACATTTCAGGACTTAACAGAATGGCCCCCTCAATTACTGCCTGTATGACAATAAGTAGCTTTAGCTTCAGGTTTCTCCCCTGAGGGTGGTGGGGAAGATTCAGGAATTAATACATGTGGAAGCATTTGGAATGGCCACTGGCAATTTGCATATAATCTAAGTTATCTTTATTACTATTTTCATTGTCATTATTATCCTCCTCTATAAATTTCTGTTCTCAGAGAACAGCACTCAGAACTAGACAAAATGCTCCTAACCACAGAAGAGAGTAAGGGTGTCACCTTTTGACGTGGACACCTATACTTGTAACCCAGCCCAATCATGTGTTAGTTTTTTTTTAACTGCCTGTTTTGTAATTTCTTAAAAGATGGAGGAATAATTTACTTCTCTGTCATAGTTTCTGAGTGCAGACACATTTTAAAGAAATATGCTGGGAAACAGACATTTAAGCACATAGATTCCTCAGTGTGAATATGCTCTTTGGGTTCAAATTCATCTCTTCTTCCTCCCTGCTGTTTTACCACATGTAATTTACCTCACATTTCTGGGCTTTGATTTTTTTTTTTAATCTGTAAAAACAGGGATAATACTTTTCATGATTGTTGAAAGAATTAAATGAGATCATATATACAAAGTACTTAGCATAGTGCTTGGAACTGAGTACTCAATAAATTGTGACTATTAGTCTGGTTCCTTCTACCTTCTGAGTAATGAAATATTTGCAACAAGGTCTGGCAAATATTTATTAGATATTCAGCTTTTAAGAACATCAGCAAATACCTGGATATTCCAAATACTTCTCTTAACTATACTTTGCTCTATTCCCATTTTGTAATCCTTCCTTGAAAAAGTTTTCCTCTCTTACTGTCTGTCTGTCTCTATCTCCTTACCTCTCTATCTCTATCTCTCTTTTTCCAATACTGAACTCCCAAGGAACTATTGCTTCTTTTCTCCCGAACCATTTATTCTTAACCAATAGCTCTCCACCTGAGCCCACCTTCCCTTTCATACATTAAAAAAAATTATCTTTATTGTTGAAAGCATTACAGATGTCCCCCTTTTCCTTACCATTGCATTTTCTCTTTTTTAAAAATATTTAGTGCCGAAACCGGTTTGGCTCAGTGGATAGAGCGTCGGCCTGCGGACTGAAGGGTCCCAGGTTCGATTCCGGTCAAGGGCATGTACCTGGGTTGTGGGCACATCCCCGGTGGGAGATGTGCAGGAGGCAGCTGATCGATGTTTCTCTCTCATCGATGTTTCTAACTCTCTATCCCTCTCCCTTCCTCTCTGTAAAAAATCAATAAAATATATTAAAAAAAATATTTAGGTATTTAGGTTTTTTAAAAAAATATATTTTATTGATTTTTTACAGAGAGGAAGGGAGAGGGATAGAGAGTTAGAAACATCGATGAGAGAGAAACATCGATCAGCTGCCTCCTGCACACCCGCTACTGGGGATGTGTCTGCAACCAAGGTACATGCCCTTGACTGGAATCGAACCCAGGACCCTTCAGTCCGCAGGCTGACGCTCTATCCACTGAGCCAAACCAGTCAGGGCTACAATTGCATTTTTATATAATTTCTTCACATACAACTTTAGTCCCCTCAATCTGCTGGATTTGGTTCTTTTGAACAAGGTATATATTCTGCTCTGGCTTAAAGTCCCATCCTGTCAACACAGTCATTCATCCCCTTGTACGAAAATGTTGAGTGAAGCTTTCTTGCTACAGAATTTATCTGCAGTCAATATGTCCCTTACCTGGAAATACTTATTTAATGAATGTGCATTTGTAAATTTTAATGATCGTGAATCTGTTTGATTGAAACCATGGCAGGACAAACTCCAATTACAAATTTAATCTTCCTTCAGTTGAAAATGGTCTACTTTTCTGATTACTAAGTTGATGACCAGTATGATTTGGTTCAATCAATGTCTGAAACTTGATACTGCAACTGTCTTGAGTATATTTATAAAACAGACATGTTCTTTCTATGTCTAATCATTCATGATCACACATACAACAAAACAGAGTTTTTGTGAGATAAAAACTTTCAGAAAGGGATGACCAACAAATAGTAGGAGAGTTGTTTAAGATTTACACAGTTTTGTAGACTTGCTCCTCTAAATTGTCAAACCTTTAAAACAGAGCATAAACATATATAGCAAGTAGGAGGGATTAGGCTGAGAGAGAAATCAGGGAAACAGGTTTTTTTTTAGGAATATTTCAATGTTAGTAATGTTGAGTATTAAGTATGTTACCCCAGAATAAAAAAAAAAAATTTAAATAAAGAAACATCAAAGTATAAAATATTTGTTGCGTGAGGTTTCAAAAGTTGATTTTAAAAAGTCCAAAAAGAGTGAATAGCCTGTTTAAGATTTTGGGTTAAGCAGGGAAAAATGGACAGTGATTGAAAAAAAAAAATAATAGATTCTGGCTTCTCTTCTAATGACAACAGTCTCTTTTGTCCCTAAAAGGGATAGTAATATTTTTATTAAAAAAGGAAATGAATTTTAAGAATAACAATCATAATACAAATGTTATCATCAGACACAGAAATGACATGAGGAAAGAGATTAAGGACAAAACATCAATATTGAAATATCAATTCTTAATACAGAGGGTTTTGTAAGCCATGGAAATGGTAGATTTCATACACAGTCAAATGCACACGTGGTCTGAGTCAGGACTGTGCTCCTGAGAGATGTTGCAAACATCCCTGTCAAGGCTGCATTATGGGTCAGCAAACAAAAATCACTAGGCCCAGGTGCAGGCCCAGGGATGTTGCAGGTGCCTGGGCCACATCAGACTATGAGTTTAAGAACAGAGGTAGATGTTTTGGCCACCGTGGATAATGCTGCAGTGAACATAGGGGTACTCTCCACAAATAAAGACAGGGTGTCCCAGAAAATGTATGCACACTTTAACAGCTGATAGCTCAATTTTGAAAATGAAATGTATTTTAATGAACACTGCCTTTATAATTATTCAAAGTGTGTGTATATACTTTTTGGGACACCCTATATTTTTAATTTCTTTTTTTAGTAGATATGGAAACAACTGAAGTGTCCTTTGATAGATGATTGGATACAGATGTGGTACATACAGCACAATGGAATACTACTCAGCCATCAGAAAAGATGAAATACTGCCATTTGCAACAACATGGATGGATCTTGAGAATATCATGCTAAGCAAAATAATTCAGATGAAAATATAAGCCAAGAACCTTATGATTTTATGCATATGTGGGATATAAAACTGAAAGCAATGAATAAGACAAGCAAACAAACAAAAACTTACAGACACAGACGGTATGGTGGTTATCATAGGGAAAGGGAACTGCGGGGCGGGGGAAGTAGTAAAGGGTAAATGGGGTCAAACATACGGTGAGGAAAGAAGATTTGACTTTTGAGCGTGAACACACAATACAATATACAGGTGATACATTATAGAATTATATACTTAAAGCCTATATCATTTTATTAATCAATGTCACTCCAGAGAATTTAATTAATTAAACAAAAGAACTGATGCTGAGACCAGGGAAGCTTCCGAGGCAGAACCCGGGTCAGGGTCTCTGTTAATCACTTGGACTTTTCTCAGAAAATGTCTTATGCTGACAGCATTTCAATGCTGGAGGTGGGTTTAACTCTTTAGCTGGGAGTTGTTGTCACTGACTATTCTGATGCCTTTCCTCTATTTTTAAGCCCGCCATCTCTTCTGTAATAACGATGCATCTCTTAGAATAACGGGTGCTCACGGAGAAGCAGATGGATGGTGTTTCCTCTGAGCCCCTCTGGCCATTCCAGAATGCAGGCATGTTGTTATCAGATGGTATGCACTATTCCCTTCATTCTGCAAAATTGCTTACTAAAAATATGAGGGCAAACTGGGGGAACATGGGGCGGGGGGGTTAATCTCTTAAAACCTACGCACCAAAAAAACGGTAACAATCCTAATTTAAAATAAAACCTTGCAGTATGGTAAAGACAGTCTATTCAATAAATGGCGGTGGGAAAATTGGACAGGTACATGCAAAAAAAAAAAAAGAAACTAGACCACCTTCTTACATCATATACAGTAATAAACTAAAAATGGGTTAAAGACTTAAGTGTAAGACCTGAAACATAAAACTCCTAGAAGAAAACATAGGCAGTAAAATCTAGGATATTTCTCTTAGCAATATTTTTTCTAACATATCTCCTCGGGCAAGGAAAACAAAAGAAAAACAAACAAACACACAGTTTTTGCATAGCAAGGGAAACCAGCAACAAAATGAAAAGTCAAGGTCACATTGAGCTAGGAGCGGCTTCAGGGGCCTCTTTAGGAATCAGCAACAGGGCAGAAGACATCAAGACCAAAATCAGGAACTACGGGACTGCTCCTTTGACAGCTGCTTCCCCAACCAGAACCAGACCAGGAACTGCTGGCAGAACTACCTGGACTTCCTCCGCTGTGAGCAGGCAATGACTGCTAAAGGGGGTGAAGCCTCCGTGTGTGAATGGTACCGGCGTGTGTACAAGTCCCTGTGCCCCATATTCTGGGTTTCGGCCTGGGATGACCGCTGGGAAGATCTGAACTGAGTGCACCCCACCCGTCCTCTGTCATCCATCCTTCTCCCAGGGAGGTGAAGGGGGACCTGGGTATGTCCCACCCTAGAATCCTGAATTATGGCTTAACTAACAATAAATACTTGTTGGAAAAATGTTAAAGAAAAATGAAAAGACAACCTACTGAATGGGAGCACATATTCACCAATGATACCTCTGATAAGTTAGTATTCAAAATTTATAAAGAACGCAGGTAACATTAGAAAAACTAACAATTCAATAAAAAAGTGGGCAGAAGACCTGAATGAACACTTCTCCAGAGAGAAACTACAGATGGCCAATCGACATAGGAAAAGTTGCTCAACATCACTAATCATCAGAGAAATGCAAATCAAAACCACAATGAGATACCACCTCACACCTGTCAGGAAGCTATCATCAATAACAACAAGTGCTGGCAAGGATGTGGAGAAAAGGGAACCTTACTGCACTGTTGTTGGAAATGCAGATTTGTGCAACCACTATGGAAAACAGTGAGCAGGTTCCTCAAAAAATTAAAAGGAACTGCCTTATGACCCAGGGATTCCATTTCTGGATAAATATCTGAAGAAACCCAAAACAGTAATTTGAAAGAATATATGCACTCCCATGTTCATTACAGCATTATTTACAATCGCAAAAATATGTAAGCAAAGCAAGTGTCCGTTAATATACATGGATAAAAATTATCCACAAACATGATGGAATATCTATATGATGGAATATCTATATGATGGAATATCTATATGATGGAATATCTATATCTATATCTATATCTATATGATGGAATACTAGTAGACAATAAAAAAGAATGAAATCTTACCATTTGTAACAGCATGGATGGACCTAGGGGGTATTATGCTAAGAGAAATAATTCAGACAGAAACAGACAAATACATATGATATCACTGATATGTGGAATCTAAAGAACAAAAGAATTGAACAAACAAAATAGAAACAGACTTATAGATACAGAGAACAAACTTATGGAAGATCAAGGGGGGGGGGCTAAAAAAAAAAAAAAAAAGGTCATGGGATTAAAAAGCACTAATTCGGCCTTGGTTGGTGTGGCTCAGTTGGTTGGGCATTGTCCAGATCAATATTATATGCTAGTACCATCCTCAAAATTTTCAAAAAACTTTCCTTTCACTCTACATCTTTTTCCAGCTATTGCACCATTTCTCAGTTCCCCATACAGCAAAACTCTTAAAAGAACTGTTCACGTTTTCCAACTCCAATTCCTTCCCTCTCAAAATCAATCTTTTTACTGTGGTAAAATATATATAATACAAAATTCACCATTGTGTCATTTTAGTGTACAATTCAGTAGTGTTTAGTACATCCACAATATTGTGCAAATATCACTACTAATTCTAGAACATTCTCATCACCCCAAAAGTGAACCCCATACCCGTTCAACAGGCACTCCCTATCCCTTCCTCCCTCCAGTCCCTGAAAATGACTAATCTATAATTTTCCTATTTGGAATATTTTATGCAAATCTAATTATATAATATGTGACCCTTTTTGCCTGATTCTTTAGCTTAGCATAATGTTTTCTAGCTTCATTTACATTATAGTATGTATCTGTACTTCATTCCTTTTTTATAGCTGAATACTAGTCCACTGTGTGGCTATGCCACATTTTGCTCATCCATTCATCAGTTTATGGGCATTTGGGTTTTTTTCTACCTTTTGGCTATTGTGAATAGTGTTGCTATGAACATTTGCATACAAGCATTTGTTTGAACACCTGCTTTCAATTCTTTTGGGTTTATACCTAGGAATGGGATTGCTGAATCATATGTTAATTATTGACGAGCAGCCAAACTCTTTCCCTAGTGTCTGCACCATTTTACATTCCTACCAGCAATGTATCAGCATTCCAATTTCTCTGAATCCTCCCTACCACTAGTTATTTTCTGTGTTTTTTCTTTTTAAATTCTATCCATCCCAGGAGGTGTGAGGTTGTATCTCATGTGGTGTTGATTTGCATTTCTTTAATGACAAATGACATCGAGTATCTTTTCATGTGCTTGGTGGCCATGTATATATCTTCTTTGGAAAATGTCCATTCCAATACTTTGTCCATTTTAATTGGCCTGTTTGACTTTTGTTGTTGAATTGTATGTATGTTTAATATATTCTTGATATTAGATCCTTATCAGATACATCATTTGCAAATATTTTCTCTACTATGGGTCATTTTTAACAAAGGATAGCTCAGAACCTAAAAATCTCAAATGTTCTGATATTCAATTGTGTGAATTGAAAGAAGTGTAGTCTTTTTTTAAAGTAGTTTGCCTATAGGCTCATTATTAGTAGAAATCAAAATTATTTCAAACCCTTGAGTTACAGGCAATAGCAGAGGCCATTTCTAATACCGGACACTTCACCAAACACTTAAGTATTTAGGTGTGCAATTTCGTTCTCAGACTGATATTCAAAATATTTTCTTGGAAACACAATTATAATAAATGTTAATGGGTTTAAGAAAGGCCATCGTAACAAAAATTCAATGACTGACTTTTTCCTGATTCCTGAGCCTTTGCAAAATAATACATATTGATTGACATTAATGTACTGAACCACCAGGCTTACAAACTTGGCTTTACATGCCTGACATTACATGCTGATTTATTTTAAAAGTCAGTAAACTGATATTTGTGTAAAATGAAGCTACCCCATGCAGAATTCCTGACCAGGCTTACAAACTTGGCTTTACATGCCTGACATTACAACTGATAGACTGATTTATTTTAAAAGTCAGTAAACTGATATTTATGTAAAATGAAGCTACCCCATGCAGAATTCCTGATTGACCTAGAGATGATGTGTCACTCAGGGTCTAGCCAGGAGACAGAAACCACTCAGTAATTTGAGCAGAACATTTCAATATAAAGAATTAGTGTCTAATAAAGACCTAATAGCAGGGATTAACTAAAAGGGAAAAATTATTAACAGGTTAATTAATAACAGGGGGTTACAACTTAGCAATAAAGAGAACTAACTCTACAGAATACAAGAATAACCGATATACCCCTACAGCTGAGGCTAATTAGCCCTGGACAGAAAGGGCTTGGAAAAAGGACCACATGGACATCCAAACCCTATTAGAGAGGGGCTGGCTGTGCCTAGTGAATGGCAGAGAAATTTACTTAAGTGCCACCAGCCAGGGCTGGCTGGAAACCACTTGTTGGGGTCCCAGTGGAACTAACTGAGAATCAGCCCTTTGAGATTCTGGTGAAACTCACTGGGAAGCCAACCTCTGAGGTGCTCGTGAGACTCTGCAGGGGCGCTGGCAAAACTTGCTGGAGCATGAGTGCCCCTGGGTGCCCATCCACATGCTGCTTGTGTCAAGGGCTGCCAGAGCCAAAACCACACACAGGAACTAGGAAGAGCAGCCCCTTCCTCTGGCAATGTCCCTTCTGCGCCCCCTACGGACAAAGTCGAACATTGCGCCAGCTGACAAATGTTTTCTTAGTCCTGCTCCTGAATCACCAAGCAAGACAAAGAAAGGTGGATTTGGACCGGAGAGACAATACATTGATAATTTGAGGGAAGAGTCCAGGGAAAAGATGGCTGATGAGGAATCATTTCAGAGATGGTGATTTATGCAATGCACAATAGTAGTGTGATTAATTTGAAAATAAAAGCTTAGTAATGGCTGACCAAAGAAATCCATACTAAATTAAAAAATAGATATGTTGAGGATTATCTGAATTTGTGAGCCAAAAAGTTCCCCATACAGGAAATTCTCTCTTGGAGCCCACCCAAAGACAATGCCCAAGGCAGGTGCTATACAATTAAGGATGAGACAATGTCAAGTCTTCTAGATAAAGTGTTCCATTAAATGAAGAATTGCTAATATCAGCAAACGGGTGACTTTGTTTGTTTGTTTGGCTAGAAACACTGTGGTGAAGGAGCCTTGAAATCAGAACTGTGCCTGTTTTTGAGAACTCAGAAAAAAGATAAATTTTTTCTTTTTAGGGGTATATCAATTAAGAATGTTTTTTTTTTCCTGCAAGTAATAAATGACCTTTTTTTCCTTCTTTGAATAGTAACAGTGGTTTCAGGAATAAACAATAAAACACTTAATTATCTCACATAACAAATTATCTGGAGGAAGCAGCTCCTTATAGCCTCGAAGACCCACATCTGTTACCTCTGCTCTGTCCTTAGAATACTGGCTGTTGCTTCTTGGTTGGAGCACGGTGCCTGCTGCTCTAGGCACTGCTTCACCATTTAAGACAAGAAGGAAGAAAGGAGTTGCCATGTGCATCTGTGCTCAGCAGACATCACCGGTATCTGACTGTTGGTCAAATATTTATTGACCCGTCATGTGTGTGGTAATGTGCCAGGCTGTGGAACTTAATGACTAATATTTTTTTTTTCCTGCAAGTAATAAATGACCTTTTTTTCCTTCTTTGAATAGTAACAGTGGTTTCAGGAATAAACAATAAAACACTTAATTATCTCACATAACAAATTATCTGGAGGAAGCAGCTCCTTATAGCCTCGAAGACCCACATCTGTTACCTCTGCTTTGTCCTTAGAATACTGGCTGTTGCTTCTTGGTTGGAGCACGGTGCCTGCTGCTCTAGGCACTGCTTCACCATTTAAGACAAGAAGGCAGAAAGGAGTTGCGATGTGCATCTGTGCTCAGCGGACATCACCGGTATCCGACTGTTGGTCAAATATTTATTGACCTATCATGTGTGTGGTAATGTGTCAGGCTGTGGAACTTAATGACTAATAAAAAATGCACATTTCAGGCCCTTTAGTAAATCCTGCAAGATCCACATATGTGACTTCTCCTTCCCAGGGTTTCCTTTTTCACCTGACACACGCCTGGCTCTGACAGAGCAGGGTCTTTTTCCAACTCCTGACCACTCACAGCAGTTCCTCTGATCTGAGTTTTCCTGGTATAGTCTGGGAATTACCTGTTTATATATATACTAGAGGCCCGGTGCACAACACGGTGCCTGCTGCTCTAGGCACTGCTTCACCATTTAAGACAAGAAGGCAGAAAGGAGTTGCGATGTGCATCTGTGCTCAGCGGACATCACCGGTATCCGACTGTTGGTCAAATATTTATTGACCTATCATGTGTGTGGTAATGTGTCAGGCTGTGGAACTTAATGACTAATAAAAAATGCACATTTCAGGCCCTTTAGTAAATCCTGCAAGATCCACATATGTGACTTCTCCTTCCCAGGGTTTCCTTTTTCACCTGACACAGAGCAGGGTCTTTTTCCAACTCCTGACCACTCACAGCAGTTCCTCTGATCTGAGTCTTCCTGGTATAGTCTGGGAATTACCTGTTTATGTATATATGTGCCATATATTTAGGGCAACATCTTGTGCAATGGTGTTTTGAGAAAGAATTCTCTAATATGAAATCCTTTTAAAAATATAATTTCTATTGATGATAGCAAATATTTTATTTTCCTCTCTCCCCTTCTCGGATTGCAAGAGGGCGCAGGCCAGGCCGAGGGACCCCACTGGTGCATGGGCCTCTAGTATTAGTATAAATAGAAATAGTACAATATGTACATAATACTAGTCAGGGCTCTGTTTTAGATAATGAAAAACATTTGGATAATGTAAAATGAATGAGATAGATTGTGGAGAGCAGCAAGCTCTCGCTGAGGCTCCAGGAGTGACTCCCAGGACACACACTGAGAATCACCCTCTGATGAAAGGGCTTCCTCTGCAATTTTCTGGATGCTGGGGAGTCGGGAAGGCCTTTTGGGCACGCTGGTTCCAGAACCACCCACCCTAGCTATGGACTGGAGTTAGAAGCTCCCACGAAAGGGCTTCCTCTGCAATTTTCTGGATGCTGGGGAGTTGGGAAGGCCTTGTGGGCACGCTGGTTCCAGAACCACACCACCCTAGCTATGGACTGGAGTTAGAAGCTCCCACCAGCATTAGAACTCCAGAGTCAGATCACGCCTACCAAATCCACTCCAGCAAAACGGATGCTACTAGCATCGCCATATTTCCTTCCTTGTATTTATTGAGTACTTACTACAACAAACACATAAAATATATGACACATTAGAAGGTGATAAGTGCAATGCAGAGAAAACGTGCAGGGTATGGGAGTAGAGAGCATTGCAGGGGGGGGGGGAAGGTTCTCTGAGGAAGTGATTTCATGTGAAGATTTGAAGGAAGTGAGAGGATGAGCCATGTGGGTCTTCAGGGAAGGAGAGCCCAGGAGAGGGAACAGAAAGTGCAAAGGGTCTGGGACAGGCGCTTCCCTGGAGATGGAAGGAACAACAAGAAGATGAGTGTGGATGGAGTAGGTGAGTGAGGAAATGAGACCTCTTACACCAAAGTAGACATTTCTTCAGAAATTTCTTAAGTAATTCTGTGTTTGACTTGCTATGTTGTTTGGGTATTTTAAACTAGGATATTTGAAGATTTGGGTAGAATTCAAACTAATACATGCTTTTTGAAATGAAAGAACAGCTTTAATAGGACCGATATATTTGAAGCTACTTGCTTTCAAATAATGTTCTGTACTAACAAAGATGTCCTATCTACTTTGGTGTTTTGTTTTTTTTTCCTTTTTAGATTTTATCATCATGAAAAATTGAAAGATACAGCTCTGTCTTTGATCAAACATTTTTGTGTCAAGAATTAATGAGTTACGTGACTGAATTCTGCCTTTTGCAGGGTTCTTACAACAGGCTTCATCTTTATTCTAGTGCAACGATTACATCTGAAGAAAGCCTGCGTATAAGCTGTCAGATACATCCCTGAAATGTGTGTTAAGGGTAGAGAATAACAAGTGGGCTGGCTTTAGCACACAACTTTTCAGGGAGAAAATAAACTCATTTCTGTTCAAAACAGCAGCTTACATTTATCTTCCTTTAACAAAATACTCCACACTCCAAGGAATACACATATTCTGAGAATAGATTTTGTCTAAGACAAAAGTGATCTTGTTGTAAAAACCATTGCTTTGTCATTATAATCATACTAGAGGCCTGGTGCACAAAAATTTGTGCACTCGGTGGGAGGTCCCTCAGCCCGGCCTATGCCCTCTTGCAGTCTGGGAACCCTCGGAGGATGTCCACCTGCTGGCTTAGGCCC
>NW_005353916.1:344942-357457 GCF_000412655.1 Myotis brandtii | reverse complement strand
GGGAAGCTTGGCTTCCTCCATCACTGGAGCAACCAAGCCTCCTGCTTGCTCCAGCTCTGTGGCTGCTGGCTGCCATCTTGGTTGGGTTAATTTGCATATAGTCACTCTGATGGGCTGGTGGGCGTGGCTTAAGGAATAGTGAAGGTGCGGTCAATTTGCATTTTTGTCTTTTATTAGTGTAGATATCAGTCTAGGAATTAAAAGGAACATGTGAGAGGTGGGCTGAAGAGAAAACTACACAGAAGACATCTGAGAGAGAGAAAACATCAGCGCAGGGTCTCTCAACCTCGGCATATCGCCTTTTGGGGCTGGACAATTCCTTGTTGTAAGGTGGTGGGAGGCTCCCTTCCTCACCCCATCATGCCTGTTCCCATCCTCATGGCTTTGCTGTACATGACCAGGAATAACAGTCATCAACAGTCACTTTCAAGCTAAGACTTCCTCCAGGATGTAACACTTACGTTTGTTTCTTGCTTGGTTCAAAGGCGTGTGGATTATTTTGCATCTGATCTTGTGTTTTTCTAACTGAATACTACTGCTAATAATAGCAATTGATATTTATATAGTGCTTTGTCAGCCACTTTTCTAAGCACTGTTTTAAGATTTTATTTGTTTAGAGCAGTTTTAGGTTCATAGCAAAATTAAGAGATAGTTACAGAGATTTCTCCAATACCTCCTGCTCCCATACATGTATAGATGCCCCCTTTGTCAACATCCCCACTAGAGTGATACATTTGTTACAATAGATGAACCTACACTGACACATTTTTATCACCCAGAGTCCATAGTTTACCTTATGGTTCATTCTTGGTGTTGTATATTCTATGGGTTTTGACAAATGTATAATGGCATGTATCCATCATTATGATATCATACAGAGTATTTTCACTGTCCTAAAAATCCTCTGTGCTCTTCGTATTCAACCCTCCCTCATTTTAACTTCTGGCAACCACTGATCTTTTTTTCCCATATTTTAAAATTTTTCAACTACAGTTGACAGACAATATTGCATTAATTTCAGGTATACAACACAGTGATTAGAAATTTATGTAACTTACAAAGTGATTACCCCAATAAGTCTAGTACCCATCTCACACAATACACATTTATTACAATACTAGAGGCCCAGTGCATAAATTCGTGCACAGGGGGTGGACTGCGGGTGGTTGACCAGTTGAGGGAGATTGGCCGTGGGAGCACACTGACCACCAGAGGGCAGCTCCTGTGTTGAGTGTCTGCCCCCTGGTGGTCATTGCGTGTCATAGTGACTGGTCGTTCCAGTGTCTGCCCCCTGGTGGTCATTGCATGTCATAGTGATTGGTTGTTAACAGTCACTTAGGCTTTTATATATATAGATTATTGACTGTATTCCCAATGCTGTACTCTACACCCCCATGACTGTTTTTATAACTGGAAATTTGCATATCTTGATCCCTTCCCCTTTCTCACCCATCCTCTCAACCCTACTCCCATCTGGAAACCATCAGATTTATAGATGCAGAGAACAAACCAGTGCTACTTTTTATTGTCTTCATAGTTGTGCCTTTTCCAGAATTTGATATATTTTGAATCATACTGTATGTAGTCTTTCCAGATTGGCTTCTTGCACTCAAGAAGATACATTTAAATTTCTTCCATATCCCTTCACAGCATGATAGCTCATTTCTTCTTAGCACTGAATAATATTCCATTGTTTGGGTGTCCATTTATTTACTGAAGGAAATCTTGGTTGCTTCTACATTTTGGCAATTAAAAATAAAGCTGCTGTAAATATCCATGTGCAGGTTTTTGCCATAAGTTTATCTTATTTGGTGAGCTGTCTATTAAGATGTTTGGCCCATTTTTTAATTTGGTTTGTTTTCTTATTGTTGAGTTTTAAGAGTTCTTTCTATATTTTGGATAACAGTCCTTTATCAGATATATCTTTTGCAAATATTTTCTTTTAGTTTGTGGTTTGCCTTTTTTATTTCTTGATAATGGCTTTCACTGAGCAGAAATTTTTAATTTTAATAAAGTCCACCTTATCACTTATTTCTTTCATAGACTGTGCCTTTGGTGTCATATCTAAAAAGTCATCAGCAAACTCAAAGCCATCTAGATTTCCTCTTATGTTCTAGGAATTTTATAGTGTTCTGTTTTATATTTAGGTTCCATTTTGAGTTTATTTTTTTGTGAAGAGTGTAAGTTCTGTTAGTCTAGATTCATATTTTTCTACATGTAAATGTCTAATTCAGTTCTATTTGTTGAAAATTGAAGGACTTTTTGTTAATTTATTTAACCCTATGAAAACCTTATGGTTAAGTATCATTGTAATCCTCATTTTACGGACAAGGAAAATGACAGCAGAGAGGTTTAGTAACTTATCCAAGATCACTAGCTTCATATTTTTTTTCTATACCTACTTTTAACCCATACCAAGCTTATCATCAATCAAAGCTCCTCAGATTTAAAAATTACTATTATACCTGCTGCTGCTAAGTCACTTATTTCTTTTTTCAAAAAAATATATTTTATTGATTTTTTACAGAGAGGAAGGGAGAGGGATAGAGAGTTAGAAACATCGATGGGAGAGAAACATCGATCAGCTGTCTCCTGCACACCCCCTACCGGGGATGTGCCTGCAACCAAGGTACATGCCCTTGACTGGAATTGAACCTGGGACCCTTCAGTCTGCAGGCCGACGCTCCATCCACTGAGCCAAACCAGTTAGGGCCACTTCTTTCTTTATTTATATAATTGTTTCCTACATTTTTCCTTAATTTTTTATTGGTACATTTTTGGTTCACCTAATTTATATAAAAATTTTTAAGTTTTGATTTTGTCAATAGTGTTATCTGGAAATTTTTTTTACTGTAACTCTATTCAAGTCATTGACAAGCAACAAGAAAACAAATAGGAAATATTAACTGGAGAGCACCAAGGACAGAGACAATACCTAGATAAAGCAGTTGGATTGATTCAGTTACCACGTGTCTAAATGCACAGACTCAACTTTAGCATTAACATACACTTTTATAACTTACAAAAGACAAATTCCTATACCAGAATGCCAATGGATTGATTAGTAACAAGATCTAACTGTCATGACTAATGTGATCATCATGTTCACCAGCTGAAATTCTCCTTTCTGTTATCAAGATACCTGGAACTTCAACTCAATAATCAGAAAGTTGCTAAGAGAGATATCAGCATCATGGTGGAGTGAAAAGACTTCCTGGTTTCTCCCCTTAAAGTTACAACAAATTGAACAACTATAACTCAACAAATTATTCCCTGCTCAACACACAAACATGTCTGAGAGATTTATGCATTGAGATATCTACAGGTGGGCACATCAGAATGAGCAGGGGAGGCAGGATTGGGTGGGGCTGGGGAGGACAGAGACAGGAGCTGCAGACATAGTGCTGCACTCTGCGCAGCATCAGTCATGGCCCCAGCTGATGTCCTGGAGGGCTCAAGTGGCAGAAGCAGTATTCTGGCCTCAGTGGCCGGTACCCATTGCAGCTGAACCCAGTGATGGGGTGAAGATGTGGAACAGAGGTGTGGCAGCTGTGGCCTAGTAGCTGCCATGATCAAGGAGAAAAGAAAGCCACAGATGTGGGAACTACCTCCAACAACCCTTCCCCCACAATCATGGTGGAACTGGGTAGAGGCAGCTGGGACCCCTCAGGTAATGCAGTACAGCTGGCAACCTTTGCTTATAAGAAGGCAGTGCCAGGAACTCACAGGTCTGGAGCCCCATTGCCTGCCACCGCCTACCATGGGGGTGGTAGCCTGAGACTGAGGCCACCTGGTCACAGAGAGGACACCCACCTCCTCAGGGAATATGGAGTATTTTCCATGGGGGTGGGGGTGGGGGGATCCTGGAAGTTCCAGTAGTAAAGGTAAGAGAAAACAAAAACATGATATAGTACCATCAACTGGAAAACAAAACAACAACAAAAAAGACCCATACCTATTAACTTGCTGAATTGCGGGAAACGTATTTATACGTTTTACGTTGACTGGTAGTAAGTAGAGCTCGGGACACGTATTAATACGTTTTTTATAGACTAGCGGTAGAATGTGGGTAACGTATAAATACGTAAACTAAAGTTATCGTAATTTTACTGAACGTTGCCATTTGCGCAAAAAATTAGCAAAAATGGCCCGCGCCATGCGCCACCTTGTCAGCATTTTGGAAAACCCTAACTTAACTCTGGTGCCGTGTCACATATAGAAATTTTTTGATATTTGCAACCATAGTAAAACAAAGACTTATATTTTTGATATTTATTTTATATATTTAAATGCCATTTAACAAAGAAAAATCAACCAAAAAAATGAGTTCACGTGTCACCTCTGACACACGTGTCATAGGTTTGCCATCACTGACCTAGGCCAATCCATCAAGTACATTGAATAACCAAAGTAACAAGGTAGCTCAGAAAAAAAAAAGTCTCTAGAAAACAAACTCAAAGATATGGGGGACTGTCATTTAAGTGACAGAAAATTCAAGATTGTGGTTTTGAAAAGCTTGACAAGATGCAAGAAAACTCATAAAGGTAGTTCAATGAGCTCAGGAATAAAATCTGTGAACAAAGGGAGAACTTTACCAAGGAGTCTGAAACTATTAAAAAAAAAAAAGAACCAAACAAATTCTGGTGCTGAAGAACTCAAATGAGATAAAAATAAATAAATAAATTAGAAGCATGGGAAATAGAGCAGACCAGATGGAAGACAGAATTAGTGATCTTGAAGATATAAATCTAGAAATGACTCAGGCAGAAGAAGAGAGAGGGCTGAGAGTTTTTAAAAAATGAAAGAATTCTATGAGAACTATATGTCTCAATTAGAAAGAGCAATATAAGAGTAATGGGTACACCAGAAGGAGAAGGGAACAGACAACCTATTCAAACAAATCATCCCTGAGAACTTTCCAAACTGATGAAAGAACTGGACCCTATATATTGGTTTCAGGAGACTTAGCCACAAAGAAAAGACAAAGGCTCAAAGTGAAGGGGAGGAACATGATGCCAAGACAATGGCATCCAGAGAAAAGTGAGTAACTTTTTATATCAGACAAAATAGATCTCAAGATAAAAAAGTAACAAGAGACAAAGATGGACGTTTCATAATGATAAAGGGACAATGCATCAATAAGATATAACACTTATTAATGTATATGCACTCAACCCGAGAGCACAAAAATATATATAAAGCAATTGCTATAGACCTAAAGGAAGGAACTGGAAAAAAATTACAGTTATAGTAGGGAATCTGACATTGACAACAATGAATAGATCATCCAAAAAAGAAGTCAATAAGGAAATATCAGCCTTACAAGACACATTAGACAAAATGGACATAATTGCTATTTATAGAGCTTTCCATGCAAAAACAACAGAATACACCTTCTTTCAAGTACACACGGAACATTATCAAAGATAGACCATATGTATGTTGGGGGCATATATCTAGTCTCAATACATTTAAGACTATTGAGCTAATACAAAGCATAATTTCCACTACAAGAAAGGATAATGGTTATTTAATCTCTGTTGGAAAAATAGAAGATGATGTTTCATAATAGTCACTGATTGAGAGTCAGCTGGGAGGATGGATGACTGGTTTCTCAGAACAAGTCTAAAACCCATTAAACCTCATGAGAAAACTGTTTATGCATTTTATCAGGAGGACTAATTTCTTCCCAGAGGCAGGTTTGGAATAATATTACAAAATAGGATTCTGTCCCATACCAGGGTTTGGGCCTTTTTGTTTTTATTTTTTTTTAACAGAGACAATGGGGTCTTATATATATAAACAACCCCAATTTATCAAAAAAATGTGGTTCAGAACAGTCTGGCTAATGAATCCACATTTAGTTCCTCATTTCTGGAGATCACAGGTATGTATTTTATGAGGATACTAGTGGCCCGGTGCACGGATTCATGCACATTGAAAGAAAATTAATTAGAAGAAAGATTTGTGTGTGAATTACATTACTGTAAACAATTACATGTCAAAATAGTATATATAGTATCTATAATAATAAAAGCATAATATGCTAATTAGACCAGATGACCTTCCGGATGAAGCCGCAGAGGCCAGGGCCAAGGCAGAGGCAGCTGCGCGGCTGCGGTGGGTGAGGTGGGGCTGAGACCCTTGCACAAATTTCATGCATCAGGCCTCTAGTAGTATTATAAAATTAAAACACCCGTGTGATTGGCACTAGTGAGAGCTTTATAGTATCACGCATGCACGAGTTAATGTTTATTTTTAAATTGCCAGTGCGCATCATATGTACCAGCTGGTCGGTCAGTCGATCGGTCATTTACCCTTTTATGTATATAGATTACAGAGAGAGAATTTGTGGGTGTGAATGCTCCATCCTCGTTATCTACAGATTGAAAGTCAGGTAAACTGTGCCCTCGAGCACTGTGATAATTTATGGCAGGGCAGATGAGCATGTTGAGACAAAACAGGAGGAATGCAAGTGTTAATGATATTACATTTCAAGCCAGTAAGGGCTAGTTCAAAAATATGAAGACTCCAAAGACCTGTAAGATGTTAAATTGTGGGGAAATCAATTTTGCCTTAGCAAAATGATACCCCAGCAATGTATCCTGAACAACAGAAGAGATGATTAAAAAGGAGGGTTTCTAATATAACTGTTTTTTTGTTTTTGTTTTTAAATCCTCACCAGAGGATATTTTTTCCATTGCTTTTTAGAGAGAGTGGAAAGGAGGGGGAGAGACACAGAGAGAGAAACATCGATGTGAGAGAGACATATTGACTGGTTGCCTCCCCCTGTGCCCCGACCAGAGCCAGGGATCGAACCTGCAAACAAGGTATGTGCCTTTAACCGGGCTGTCACTCTAACCACTGACCCAAACTGGCCAGGGCCAGAGCAGACTTTTAAAAATAGGCAACTGAGTCCTTTTAAACTGGGTCTGGAAGGGTTGAAAGTTGTGAAGCAGACAAGAGAGGGGGGTTCAGTTTAGGTAAAGGGAAGGGAACATGTAGCCAGTGTCACCGATAGCCATGCTAGTCATATGATCAATTTTGATCTGGGAGGGCCTTATGATTTCTGGCTTCACTTGACTTGCTAATACTGGAAGGGAGCGAGTCTCTCAGATGAACTGTCAATTGTCAAAATGGCCGAGACCCAGCTGCGAAACAGAGGAGTTTCCTGCATGTACCTCTGTTCTCCAGACACTAGAATCCCTTGGACATAAAAACAAAACAAAACTGTGAAGTGAGGCCAACAGTGCCTTCAATGTAGGCTTCAGAGGCAGACGGCCTGATTTCACATTTCTAGCCCCACCATCTCCTACGTGTTCCATCATGAGCAGATTACTTGCGTCCTCTGGGCTTCAGTTTCGCCATCTGTACGATGGGGACGGTACCGTGACTACCTCAGAGGGTGCTTGTGAACACTGCCAAGTGCGGTGCAAGAAAGAGCCCTGTGGCTGCACCTCCAAGCCTTGTCTTCCAATAGAGTTTATGTCAGTCATCCTGTCTCTTAGTGGGTGCCAAGCTCCGGAATGGAAGATAGCGTTACTTATTGGACTCTTTAAAACCTCACTCACTTAAAGGGGTACCTCGTAGGGTAGAAAAGATCTAATAGTTTGATTTCCTAATTAGATACTTTTCTTCTTCGAAGATGACATGTTAACTGATAAGAACATTGTGATTGGCTTGATAGTTGTATTTCTTATTGCAAATTAACAGGTGGCTCTGTTGGTTTATCCAATGAGAAAGCAAAATTGTGGCTCATATGATATGGAATCTGTTGAAATTCAAATAGATTTCCTCTAGTACAGTGTCTTATGAGAAAGCAAAATTGTGGCTCATATGATATGGAATCCATTGAAATTCAAATAGATTTCTCTAGTACAGTGTCTTTCTCTCTCTACATAAAGCTTATTAATTAACGGTGAGCCTTTCTTCCAGTGCCAGCATTACAAAGAGGCTGAATCATATATTTTTAAAATTTCACCAGAATGGGAAAGTTTCTATTTAAATTGCAAAGTTAAAAGCCAAAGGTATTCTTTTAGGAGTTATTTTAATTATTAAGTACCTCTCAGTAGATATTTATGATTCTTGGACTATGGAATAAAATTTTGTCTTGCTAAATAACTACCTGAGATTATGAACCCAGTAGAAATAAATTATTATACTAATTAAGATACATTGTAGTGACATGTTTAATAGTAATAAGAATCAAACAGTATTATCAATGATGGGGTGAATATATAAAATAATGCTATTCTTGACTAAAATTTATCTTGATTCACTTTCTAAAAATAACTCAATATATTTCATTTCTCTGATACTTTTATTACAGTTCTCTATGAATATCACTTAGCCTAGGTAGGATATTTCATTAATTAAGCATAAATTGTACTATGTCAAGGCAGGAAATAATAATGTAAGTATTAACAGATCTGAGAGTAAGTGATAAAAATTAATCTAACCAAGATGCCAATCATAAAAATAAATTACATGGGTTGAGGAAAAATGTGAACGTCAAATAAAAAAGAGGAACGGCCTTCTAAATCTAAGGCAAGGTGAATAGGTAGAGTTGAGTTCCAGATAAAGATTTCAATTCCTAACTACAATTAGACTTAACTTCAAGCCAGCAAATTTAAATTCTTTCTTACCCTGAGCTGCAGCTAACATGTCTCCATTTGAAGAATGACAATGGAAGATGAGCTGAATCGTCATGAAGCTCCCCTTGGAACGGAATACCATCCATCTGAAGAGAAAGAAGACAAATTAAGTTATTGAGAATCAGATCTTTTCTCCCTTGATATTTTAAAGGGAGCTGATCTTATGTAGACTCCCCTCCCTGTGACTCTTGACCAAACATAACTTGTTTGCAGGTGCCGTGCCTTCTGGGCTGTTGGGTGCCACTCATCTCTATATTGCCAGCACCAGCCAAGAGGCCTCACACATTGTAGGTGGGCAATCCATGTCTGTTGAAATAAGAACTAGTTAAATGATAGAAGCTTTTCAAGGCAGGGTGTACCTGGGTTTAATTCCTAGTATGTTCTCCACATGGTACCCTCCTTCCCCCCCTCTTCTGTTTAAACAAGTATTTGGATAATTTTATTATTATGGGGAATGGAGATATACAGATTAAGCAACTCCTGCCTTTGTTTATGTTTTCTCCAACAACAACGATAAACATGGCTTGAGCAGTTATTACCTGTCTGGCGTTGTGCTAAGAGCTTGGCCTATACTCATGTCATTCAGTTCTTCGTAAAGCTTATGATAGGGTATTATTATTCACTTACAAAACAGACTTTGGGTTTTAGAGCAGTTTTATGTTCACAGCAAATCAAGCGGAAAGTACAGAGAGTTCCCATATACTCCCTACCCCACCCGTGCACAGCCTCCTCCACTATTAATACCCTGTCCCAGCGTGGTACATGTGTTACAAGTGATGAACCTACACTGCCACATCATTACACACACACACACACACACACACACGCGCGTATACATACATTCACATACTCTTCCCTAGCTTTAAGACTTTGAAAAACTATATAATAAGTCTTGTTTTCCTAGTTATAAAATGCAAATAATCTTTATTTCTCAGAGCAAAGAACAGGATTTACTTCCCACAGTCTCAGGAACTCTAAAATCCCGCTATGTGCAAAGACTGGTGTGGGACTTTTCTAGAATAATCCCAGGAGCCAGCTGGGAGGGCTTTGGTAGCGGATGCACTTGAATACTCTGGGGCTAGTGGGAGGGAACTGAAATGACAAGTTTCCAAGGTACATGCTTAAAAACAAATAAGAAAGCTGACTCCCACCAAAAGGGAAGAACAAAAGGAAGACTGACCTCTGTTAAAAAAAGAACGAAGCGGGGTGGGGGGGGGAGGGGGGGCAAAACAAAAAAAGAAAATAATTAAATCACTAAACTAGTTAGTGTTTTACTGAGAAAATATGGATGACTGATCATGTTATATTCAAAGATGGTATCTTGACCAGAAATCGCATTTCTAGAAATTTATCCTAAGGAATGAAGTCGAGTTGGGTATGAAGATGTGCAAATGATGCCAACACGCTCACAATGTGCCAAGTGTTCTGCTACGTGGTTGATGTCTCAATTAGCCACCACACTCTGCTGAAGGTGGTGACTACCATCCTCATTTCATGAGGGAAACCAAGGCTCAGAGAAGGAACTGGCTCCAAGCCACACATTGATGAAATGTCTAGATCAAACCCAAATCTGATGATCCTCTGCTGAATCTCTCTCTCCTCTCCCCGCAAATATCAGTATTTTGGGTTCCACCTTCATGTGTATGTCTGTGTGTCTTTCAAGTAGTTTTGGGAGATCATGGTTTCGATGTTATATTGCCCCCCGAACCAGTTTGAACACATTTCACCTACAATTCTCTCAGAGAGGCTGGCTCTCTATTTTATGTACAGTCACTAACACTTTGCGTGAAAGGCCAACACAACAATGTTCTGAAGGCAGGACCTTGAGAGCTGAGTCTAACAGGCTTCAGGGTTTGTCATGGAGGGAGGGACTAGTGGCCGAAAGGGACTCTTGACCTCAAAAACTTGACCGATGGCACTGGATTCCTAGGCTTGTCCTATTCCTACATGTCTGGCATCCAAGAGCAGTGAGTCTTGTAACCTACTTCTTATCAATCACTTATAGGAAACATCACTCATTACACCAATGAAAGTTATTATTTTTGAGGTATCCCAAGACTTTAAATTTATTTTGAAATTAAATTTAATTAAAACGATTCTTTTGTTAGTCCCCACCCAAGGGTATTTTTCCATTGATTTTTAGAAAGAGTGAAAGGGGTGGAAGGGTGGGGAGGGGGGTAGAGGGAAAGATCGATGTGAGAGAGACACACTTTGATTGGTTGCCTCCTGCATGTGCACCAACCGGAGCTGGGGATCGGACCTGCAACCCAGGTATGTGCCCTTGACTGGGAATTGAACTTGCATCCTCTCGGTGCGCTGGCTGATGCTCTAACCACTGAGAAACCGACTGGGACTTTTTTTGATTTTTAAAATTGAATTTATTGGGGTGACATCCTATGTAATAAAGAGCTAATATGCAAATGGTTGTTGCACCTTCACGCCCTTGCACCGGGGCCAGGGGACCTGAGGCCAGGCTGGGGGACCTGAGGCTGCGCCCCCTGCCCTGTGGGGCTTGATGGGGGTGGGGCCGGCTGGGTCTGGGTCTCACGCAATTTTGAGGTGTGCATGGGTGGGCGGGGACTTGACTTGTGTCCTGTGGCATGCCCCAGACTCTGACAGGAGGGAGACTTTCATATACATTTTACTAATTTTCTTTCATCTCTGACACTTCTATTATAGAGAAAGGGCAAATAGCAATATGAAAATGTTTCCTCCAATTAATTCCCTTTTAATGTGCACGAATTTCATGCACCAGGCCACTAGTTGGTTGATAAAAGTATATGGGTTTCAGGTGTACAATTCTATAATATATCATTTGTATATTATATTGTATTTTCACCACCCAAAGTCGTTTCCTTCCATCACCATTTACCTCCTTTATCCTCTTCTACCTCCCCTGCCCCCTTTTCCCTCTGGTTATCACCATACTGTTGTCTGTGTCTATAAGTTTTGGGTTCACCACTCAAAGTCAAATTTCCTTTCCTTCACCTTTTTCACCCAGCCTCTGAATCCACTTCCCTCTGACAGCTGTCAGTCTGTTTCTATTTTGTCTGTTAGTTTATTTTGTTCATTAGATTCCACATATAAGTAAAATTATATGGTACTTGTCTTTCTCTGACTTGTTTTTAATATCACTTATGCTAATTAACATACCCTCTGGTGTAGATATCAATAAGCATATTTCAAGGACACATTAATCGACTCCTAATCACCTGTTGCAAATATCACTTATTACACTAATGAAAAATTATTTTTAATACTGCTTATGTTAATTAACACACCCTCTAGCATAGCTATCAATAAGAATACTTTAGCACCATATAAACTACTCTTACAATGTTGATTCCTTTTAGAAGATTTCAAGTGATAATTAATTTTTCCGAGGATGTGGACTAAAGATAATTTGTGTTATGCTCCCAAGTGCAAGCCTACACATAACCCCCCCCACACACACACACATACTAGTATACACACACACACACACACACACACGCGTGCGCGCGCGCGTGCGCACACATGGACACCCCCTCAACTGCTTATATTGATGCAATTTAAACTAACTTGTTATGTAGATCACAGAACAGCCTCAGCAAATAGGAAGAACCAGGATTTTCATTCCAGTATTACTTATAATAATAACATGTATTTAAATGTTTACGAAGAATAGCTTAGTTTAAGAAAAATCTTGATACGTCCTTGGATTTCTCAATTGCAGCACTTTACTATTTGGGGCTGGAGAATTCTTTGTTGCAGGAGATTGTCTTGGGCCTTGTAAGATGTTCAGCAGCAACCTTGGCCTCTATTCATTAGATGTCGGTAGTACTCCATTTCCCCTAGCTGTGTCAATCAAAAATGTCTCTA
>NW_005353916.1:333162-344930 GCF_000412655.1 Myotis brandtii | reverse complement strand
GGGGGGGGGGGGGGAGGGAGAGGGTAGGGTGAAATCACACTTAGTTGAGAACCACGGGTCAGCGGGATGAAACACTATATTATAGAACTATTAAAAATATGTTCTAAAGAATATTAATGACCTAGAAAAAGGATATTTTAAGTAAAAAAATCAAGATATAAAATAAAAGGAAAGCCTGATTTATGAGATATAAAAATGGAGACATGCATTGGAGTATAATAACAGCTCACCTGTTTTGAATGCTTACTCTGTACCGAACATTAAGCTTTCACATATTTTATCAAATTAATTTTCAGATTAAGTTTAGGAGGTTGGAACTATTGTCAACCTCATCTGACAAACAAGGAAACAGAAGCTCAGAGAGATTAAGACATTTTGAAAGATAATACCATTATATTAACAGAAGTCATGTCTGAGTATCGAAATTTTGCTGGTATTTATTTATCTCTATATTCACCAAGCTTTTATCAATAAACATTTACTCCCTTTAATCAGAAAACTTAAAAAAAGACATTATGGAATTATAAACCTTTCTTTTGGAGAATAAAATATATTTTTGAGTGCTTTCTGACTATTTTCTTTCAATACCTATTTTCTTAGCCTTGCTCCTTTGCCTTTTTAGCAACATTTTCTACCTAATTATTTGAAACCTGTAATGAAGAATCTTCCCCTTATTCTAGCTCAGCTGTATATTTAATGTTTCAATTTAAAGCCCTGAATCATTGAAATAAAAGCCTGATGAACTCTTTCTAGAGAAATAAGGTACCCAGTACCTTCAAACATTTAAAAATATGTATATTTTTATTGATTTCAGAGAGGAAGGGAGAGGGAGAGAGAGAGATAGAAACATCAGTGATATGAAAGAATCATTGATTGGATGCTTCCTGCACACCCCACACTGGAGATTGAGCCCACAGCCTGGGCATGTGCCCTGACCAGGAATCGAACTATGATATTCTGGTTCATAGGCCGATGCTCAACCACTGAGCCATGCCAGCCTAGCCTTTGTGTAGTTTTAAAATAAAAATTACCATATATATTTGATTCTAAGCTTCAAAGTCAAGCTCCAAATTATGGAACATTCAGTTCTACTTCCCAGTCCCCACAACATGCTCACCAGGAAGCTATTCCTCAAAATACTGTACATCAAACAAACACATAGTTTTCACATGTCCAATACTCTCCTCACTCAATCTCTTTTCTTTGGAGTAAGTCTATAAGAAACACAAGTTACGTATATAACTTGAACCAAATATACTTTAAAACGGAAAATATTATAGCATGTTTGAGCAACATGAGAATCAGTGAGGTCTTCTTGAGTTGGTTTCTGCCTCTAAAACAAACCTTTATCAGCAACCGGAAAAGTTATGTGGGGACTGCAACTGGGAGGCTGAGATCATCTTTGCTCACCACTTGTTCCCTTTTTCCTTACCTCCCATCCCCTTTTCTGGCTAGATGGGAGAAATTTAGAGTCATCTTGGTGTATGTGATGGGAGTGAGGAAGGAGCATTAGCTCAGAATACTCGTGTGTATTGAAATGTATCTTTTACAGAAACAAAAAAAATGTAGAATCAAAATGTCCCTCAAGTGTGTGTGCTATTCATTTGTTTGAAATTATGGCTAGTGGGTGGGAAATAATTAACCAGAGACCTTGTATGCATATATGCATAACCCATGACCACAGACAATAGGGTGGTGAAGGCCTGGGGTGGGGTGGGCTGGAGGGGGGAGGTCAATGAGGGAAAAGGGGAGACCTATGTAATACTTTCAACAATAAATAATTATTTTTAAAAAAGAAATTATTGGCTAAAAGATGTTAAGTTAAAAATTAGCAAAGTGAACAGTTATTCAATCTATATTCAATCAGTATGAATTTACTAATGCATTTTGCTAATAAAATTATTGGAAAACCTAAATATTCATGTCATTTGTATTAGCTCTTACCATGTTAGTTTATCCAATAATTATTTTGTATGGTCATATTTCGCCCTTCACAAAATATGTAGTGAATGGTAATTGCTGGTGCAAGATGGGTAGTCAATAAATTATAGATACTGTTTCAAAGTTTTTTGGTAAGAGATGAGTAAGAGTATGGTACTATGGAATCCTTAAAATTAATTGCCCATTATCTGTATAATAACTTGGGTTTTGGGGAAAAAGACATCCACATATTCAGTTCTATTACCAAACTGGGCCAGATGATAAGTCCTGTTCATCACAACACAACTAACAGGTGGCTAAGCAGGGACTCCACCCTATGTCTCCAAAATCAACTCTTTTACCTGTTATGCCAGTGCTCATGCAAGTTGGTGAGAGAACACAAGGCTGGACCCGTGTGGTTGGTGTTAGAAGAAGATGGCGGGGCAGATTTACTACCATACAGGGAAAGAGAGATCAGACAACTCGCTCGGATTTAAAACATGGCCCTGGGATATTAAAGGTCAATAGTCAAGGAAAAAAAAAGATACAGGAAACCATGCACATAAAAGAAAAACAGCCCAGGAATCTAGAAAGAGGAGGTTGCTCCTTAATTTTAGGGAACCAGTTAACCAAATTACTAAAACCCTAAAGGTGAAATATCAGTGTCCGTAGAACAAGAGAGGCAGGAGGTGAGGGACACAGCTATGACTGATCCTGACGCTCAGTGGGATGGGATGGGGAGCTGAATTGTGGGAGCAGTGGGCTTTGAAAGGAGGGCTCGGGCTGGATGAAGAGGCAGTGGCTTGGAAGGAAGCAACTGGTTCAGAGCTTTGCCGCCTGAATTCCTGGTGCAAGTCCCAGCTTTATCCCCTGCCAGATTGATAACCTAAGGTAACTTCATTAACCAGCCCAAGCCTCAGTTTTCCTTCTGCTACAATGAACATAGCCTACATTATAAGAATCACTGGGCGGATAAATGTGAAGAGCTTAGCACAGTGCCTGGCACATAAGGAAAGTTCAGTACAGGATAATACTGCTGAAAAAGAGGAGAAGGAGCAGCAGGATGGGGAGGGTTTAATCCAGGATGGTTTGGATCATGGTAGCACCACTCAGAATAAGTGAAAACCCAGAAAGAGGGCTTGGCTGCATCAGAAGGGAAAGATACAGGAAACCATGCACATAAAAGAAAAACAGCCCAGGAATCTAGAAAGAGGAGGTTGCTCCTTAATTTTAGGGAACCAGTTAACCAAATTACTAAAACCCTAAAGGTGAAATATCAGTGTCCGTAGAACAAGAGAGGCAGGAGGTGAGGGACACAGCTATGACTGATCCTGACGCTCAGTGGGATGGGATGGGGAGCTGAATTGTGGGAGCAATGGGCTTTGAAAAGAGGGCTCGGGCTGGATGAAGAGGCAGTGGCTTGGAAGGAAGCAACTGGTTCAGAGCTTTGCCGCCTGAATTCCTGGTGCAAGTCCCAGCTTTATCCCCTGCCAGATCGATAACCTAAGGTAACTTCCTTAACCAGCCCAAGCCTCAGTTTTCCTTTTGCTACAATGAACTTAGCCTACATTATAAGAATCATTGAGCGGATAAATGTGAAGAGCTTAGCACAGTGCCCGGCACATAAGGAAAGTTCAGTACAGGATAATACTCCTGAAAAAGAGGAGAAGGAGCAGCAGGGTGGGGAGGGTTTAATCCAGGATGGTTTGGATCATGGTAGCACCACTCAGAATAAGTGAAAACCCAGAAAGAGGGCTTGGCTGCATCAGAAGGGAGATGGTAAAAGTAGCTCATAATGATGACCTAGCATACGAAATAGTCAAAGTAAGTTTTTAAGGTTGCACGTTAAGGTTGCTGCCTAATTGTCTCGGGGAGAGGTTACAGTTTCTTTAAATTTCCTGGGCAGCAGGGGACTCCCAGGTACTGGAAAGCAGCAAGCGAGTCTCCTTTACTTTCTGTACTTTGCTCAGTTAACTTCTTGTTGCCAAAAGTGAGCTAGCTTCATCTAATGCTATAGTTAAAAAAGAAGTTGTATGTTCCTAGAGTCATAAGTGTACAATTTTCTTTATTAGGTACTTGAAATCCATTGAACCTCATAGAGCTGGTGTGATCTCAGTCTTTAGTTTAATATCCATCCATTCTCCCCACAGAATTTATGGAACAGTGGGCTAGACCTCATAAATAAGACAAGTTGCCCGCATCAGGGTCTCACAGATTAAAGGGTATCACAACTAGAGTGTAGCATAAAATGGAGTAAGAGTTGGAATTATGGATACAGCAGTGGAGTCACACAATGAAGGGACGTTTTATTCCTGCCTAGAGAATTTGGAGAAGACTCATCAGAAAAGTTAGGCAAGGTGAGGACATTTCATGCATAAGAAAGCACCTGTGTAAAGGTATGGAGGAATAAAAATGTTCCAGGAGCAGCAAATGTAATTTGTAGGAAAGTAGCAAACAAAGAAAAGCAAAGTCAAAATCCAACTGAGTCAAGGGCCAACGTCTTTAGGTTTCGAGTACCTTCTCCCCTGACTTCACTGTTCTGCTTTCCTCTGTAGGGTTATAGAGCTTAGTGAGTCACTAAGTTGCTGACTCTGCAATTTCTAGATGTGGTATTTCACCCAATGTTTTCTTTAGCTCCTAATTCGTGTTCTTCTTCCTTCAAAGAATCACATCTCAGAAGTCATTTTCCTCCTCCTTCAAATTTTGATTTCTTATTTTAAGATTTTTCTGTAATTATAAACAAGAGGTCTTTGGGGAGGTATCACACTACCTGATTGCAAATTGTACTACAAAGCTACAATAATCAAACCAGTATGGTACTGGCATAAAAAGGATATATAGATCAATGGAATAAAATATAGAGCCCAGAAATAAAGCCTCTATTATATGTCAATTAAACTACAACGAAGGAGGCAAGGATAACAATGTGGTAAAGGCAATAAGTGGTGTTGGGCAAAACTGGACAGATATATGCAATTGGTGCATGAATTGGTGCACATAATTTTAGATGCTAGGCCATTTCAATATTATACAAAAATGAATTCTGTTTATTTGATAGTCCTGGTGTTGTTGTTTTATAACAACAAACTGTAAGTTGAAGTACCACTTGTGGTAAAGGCAATAAGTGGTGTTGGGCAAAACTGGACAGATATATGCAATTGGTGCATGAATTGGTGCACATAATTTTAGATGCTAGGCCATTTCAATATTATACAAAAATGAATTCTGTTTATTTGATAGTCCTGGTGTTGTTGTTTTATAACAACAAACTGTAAGTTGAAGTACTACTTGTTTCTTCTTATCTGCATGTCCATCTAAATGACATGGCTCTTTGTTATATGCATCATCATTTCTCAAGTGTTTTTCTATTCTGTGTCTGCCAGAGGCTGTCGGTGTTGTTATGACTCTGTTCACTCTTCCTTTATACAGGGATCCCACAAAAGTAATATTGATGTGCAAATGATGTATAAGAGGCAATGCCCTCCATTTTTCCATTCAATAGAAAGGAGGTAAAAGAATGAGTAATACAATTCTTTTATAAATTTTTATTCTTTCCCTGATCAACTTGACTTAAGTCAGACAGAAGCTGTCTCCTGGTAGAAGAAATGGCACGTTTCTGCGCAGTGGAGGAAGCCTCTGTGTTCCCAATAAATCTCACTTGGTTCTGTCATCTATGAGCACTGCTTCAAGTTAAATTAAAATTGAGGAACATTAAATGTTAAAAATGTAACATTAAATTGCTAGTAAGGAAAAACAAGGTGATTTTTAACATTTAATCTTACTCAATTTTAATTTAACTTTTAATGCTATATTGGTGAAAAGGAACATGCATTTTTGTTAAAGTCTTATGTTTAAGATCTATATCAGGATCTCAATCAGGATGGATTCTATAAAGAGTACAATAAAAAAAGGAAAGAAGGCATATTTCTCTCTCTATTCAGAACTTTAACAAGATAATCTCAGATCTTGGGGTCCCGCCCCCCAACTCCTTCTGATAAAGGGGCACTTTGTATTCCTGTGCAGACAAACATATAGACTGTGTTTGGTATTCTCTAAAAAAGTCCACTTATATAGGTATTGTGGGTGTCTTGTTTGGATTAAACAATGGAACCATTGTATGCTTGACATTAATGTAATGGGAGATTTCTAATTGCTTCTTGTATTCACCAATAATTCACAAGGGATGCATTTACATATATTTTCTACCAAGCCCACAGCATTTGGGCTGAATTTTCCAAGTCAGATAAATCTCTCCTGTGGTTTACATCAGTGTCCACGCCAAAGAGGAGTCCATGGAGAGACAGTCTGGAGGCATCCAGCTGCCAAGTTTCTGGATCCTACCTAAAGAAAAGATGGAAATCTGGGACCCATTCTGATGATTACAGGTTAATGAACAGCTTAAATGTTTATATTTTATGTCTATACTTCACTAAGTTCCAAAGAAAAAGAAAAACCAATGGAATGTTAAAACAAATGAATCTGAGCTTTCAGACTCTATCTTGATTCAGTGCACTGATGTGTTCAGACTATTGCCCAAGTTTTCATTAGAAGTTGCCTCCTGTACCACTGAGGTGGAACTCTTGTCTAGAGAAATCCAGGGAGTTAGGGTAGAATTTCTTTGTTCTTCATCCCATTATTTTTATTTTTATTGATTTCTGAGAGGAAGTGAGAGGAAGAGAAAGATAGAAACATCAATCATGAGAGAAAATCATTGATCAGCTGCCTCCTGCACGCCCCCTATTGGGGATTGAGTGTGCAACCAGAGCATGTGCCCTGACCAGGAATCAAACAGTAACCACCTGGTTCATAGGTCAACACTGATTCACTGAGCCACACTGGCTGGACCCCATTATTTTTTATAACACAAGTAATGCAGCATATATTTGTTAAAAATTGAAATAAAGATATACAAATGAAAGAATGAAAAACTCCTGCCTTCATTACCCTACTACCTACCCTCAAAAGTAATCACAGCTAATGATTTTGCATTTACTTATCTAACCTACTTTTTAAATACATATATGAACACATTTACCAAAAGTTTTTTAAAAAAGATATATGACACAGATAACTTTTTTCTCTTGATTATAATAGTACATACTAGTACATTCTTACCATGATAGTACACAGATTTGCCTTGTTAAAAATTAGGTCTGTGGATATATAAAAATACCATAATTTGCTAAATATGTTTACCCACTGTATTAGTTAGGAATTACTTCTGGTTATTATTACCAAAGACTAAAAAAAAAAGTGGCACAAAACAATAGAGATTTTATCTTTTACATAACAAGAGTTGGGCAGTCTTGGGCAGGTGTGACAACGCCATGATATTTCTAGGAATAGACTGTTTTTAATGTTCTGATATATCCTCAAAGTCCCAAAATGGCTATTGGAGCTCCAGTAATCAAGTCTTATTTTCAGGCAAGAAGAAGTAAAGGCAAGGAATAAAAGTGTGTGTCAAAAAACTTTTATACAAGTCTACCTAACAATTTCTGCTTATATCGCATTGATCAAATCTTAATACATAGCCAGCCCTTTCTGATAGGACTTAAGGGAAATGTAACATTTTAGCAGGTCATCCAGTCACCTCCAATAATCAAGGTTCTATCAGAAGGAGGAAGGGGAGAGAGGCTGTTGTGTGGGTATCTAGCCATCTCCACCACATTTATTGATAGATATTTAGATTATTTACAATTTTCACTATAAAAAATAGTGCTGCAAAGAATACCCATAAACATGTTTCTTCTTGTGGTATTTGCTTCATTCCCCCCCCGCCGTAACTCCTGTTTTTGACTCTGATTCTATTAATTAGCTCCTGTTATGTTACATCCCTTCATTATTTATAACTTCATCTTTGCTCTTGGTTCAAGGGAGGAAGTGTCCTAACTTTCTTCTAAGCCTGAATCGCCTTTTCCCCTTCCTTTGAGCTTGGTGGTAAAAACAGAGTAATAGGTTACAATACTGATGTTTGTACATGAAAAAAAGATAAAATGAAGGAGTCCCCACCTGGTCGTCTTTATTATTTAACTGGCAGAGTGTAGAGACTGGGTATAACTTCTTAATCACTGATGTCCCTTGTGCCTTAGTTTTTCCTTGTGTAAAATGTTGTTAATTTTAGTACTTACCTCATAGGGTTGGTGTAAGGACTGAATGTAAAGCACTTGGAATGTTAGCGGGCATGAAGTGCTGTGTGTGTTAACAGTTGGTAAATATTGTCTCCACGAAGTAAAAATAAAAAAAGTTTATGTGCAGGATGATGGGAATGGAGGCATAGAGAGGATGTGAGAGGTATTCAGAGTCTAGAATAATTTTTGTGAGGACTTTAAGATGGTCAAGATGGAATGAGTTTAAAATTGTTGAACAATTTTGAAAAACAAAAACACCCCAAGAAAAGCAAATTACAAGCCAATATCCTTGATCAACATGGATGCCAAAATCCTCAATAAAATATCAGTAAATGGAATACAGCAACACATTAAAAGGATCATATACCATGACCAGGTAGGTTTATCTCTGGAATGCAGATAAACCAACATGATATACAAATGTAACAGAATAAAGGATAAAAATCACACGATCATTTCAATAAATGCAGAAAAAGCGTTTGACAAAATTCAAAATGCTTCCATAAAAGCTCTTAATAAATCAGGTATGTAAGAACTTATACGAACACAATAAAGGTCATATGTAAAAAGCTAACATGATACTCAATGGTGAAAAACTGAAAGCTTTTCTGATAAAATCTGGAACTTGGAAAGGATGCCCACTCTCCCCACTTCTATTCAACAGCATACTGGAAGTCCTAGCCAGAGAAATTAGGCAGGAAAAAGAAAGAAAAATCATCCAAATGGGAAAGGAAGAAGTAAAATGATCTCATTTTTGTAGATGACATGATTTATATGCAGAAAATCCTGAAGATTCCACACACAAAAACACCCGTTAGAATTAATAAATGAATTCATCAAAGTTGCAGGATACAAAACCAACATACAAAAAATCAGTTTTGTTTCTATATAATAACCGTGAAATATCTGA
The DNA here is from genome assembly GCF_000412655.1 of Myotis brandtii. Taxonomy (NCBI): domain Eukaryota; kingdom Metazoa; phylum Chordata; class Mammalia; order Chiroptera; family Vespertilionidae; genus Myotis; species Myotis brandtii. Next base: position 335,972 of record NW_005353916.1, on the reverse strand, counting down.
AAAATAAATTCAGAGAGCAATCCTATTTATAACAGCATAAAAAAAGACTAAATACTTAGGAATAAGCTTATACCAAGTAGGTGAAATATCTGCAGTCTGTAAAGTATAAACCACTGTTGAAAGATATTAGAGCAGACACAAATAAATGGAAGACATTATTTGTTCTTGGACTGAAGAAGTAGTATTGCTAAGATGTCCATACTACCTAAAGTGCCCTACACATTCAATGTAATCCTTATCAAAATTCCAATGGCATTTTTTACAGACATAGAAAGATATCCTAAAATGCATATGGAATCACAAAAGACCCCAAATAACTTGTATTCATGCATATGAGCATGACCAATGAACACAGACAATAGGGGAGTGGGGGTATGTGCTGGGGGTTGGGAGAGCAGGCAGGGAGAGGTCAATGGGGAAAAAAAGGAGACATATGTAAAACTTTCAACAATAAAGAATTAAAACAAACAAGCAAAACAACAACAACAAAAGACCCAAAATAGCCAAAGCAATTTTGAGCAAGAAGAACAAAGCTGGAGGCGTATTTCCTGATATCAAAATGTATTCGAATGCTATACTAATCAAAACACTATGATGCTGGCACACACACACACGACATACAGACTGATGGAACAGAATAGAGAGCTCAGAAATAAATATGCATACTAGTATACCGCCAACTTATCTTTGACAAGGATGCCAAGAATACACAATGAGAAAAAATAGACTCTTCACTATATGGTGCTGGGAAAACTGGATATCTATATTCAAGAGAATAAAATTAAACCCTTATCTTATGCTATACACAAAAATCTACTCAAAATGGATTAAAGGTTTAAGTGTAAGCCATGAAACTGTAAAACTCAGAAAAAACAAACAAACGAAACACTGGAAAAAACTTCTTGGTGTTGGTCTTAGCAACAGTTTCTTGGATGTGACACCAGAAGCATGCGCAATGACAGGAAGTAGACAATTGGAATTACATCATACTGAAAAGCTTCTGCACATCAAAGGAAACAATCAACAACATGTAAAGACAACCTGTGGGATGGGAGAAAATACCTGTAAACTATACATCTGATAAACAGCTAATTTGCAAAATATATCAAACACTCCTACAATAACAAAAGCCCAAATAACCTGATTAAAAAATGGGCAAAGGAACTGAATAGACATTTCCTAAGAGAAGACATTCAAATGGCCAACAAGTACACAAAAAGGTGCTCAATATCACTAATCATCAGGAAAATGCAAATCAAAACCACAATGAGAGCCATACCTGCTAGGATGGCTATTAAAAAGTTTTGAAAGGATGTAGGAAAAAAAGGGAACCCTGTACACTGTTGGTAGGTATGTACTAGTAAATTGGTATAGCCATTAGGGAGAATAGTAGGGAGGTCCCATAAAAACCGAAAAATAGAACTACTATATAGTCCCGCAACTTTACTTCTGGATTTATATCCAAAGGCATTGAAATCAGGATCTCAAAGAGATATCTGTGCTCTCATATTCACTGCAGCATTATTTACAATAGCCAAGATATGACAGCAACCTTCATATCCATCAACAGATGAATGGATTTCTTCTACATATTGTTGATTGTTTCCTTTGATGTGCAGAAGCTTTTCAGTATGATGTAATTCCAATTGTCTATTTTTTGTCATTGCCCAAAAATGCATACACACTTTGACTATCATAAAGTTAGTGTTTATTAACATACAGTTCATTTTCAAAATTTAAAAGAATCTATAGGAATGGATAATTTTTTTGGCCATGCCTGTTTTCAAACTGATGACCATTCTGGTCCAGACACTGTTGATAATGTGAAGCAATGGAATAACAAACATCAAGAATCATCTCGTTCAGTGTTTGTGCCACCTCAATTTGTCAACTGTTGCCAGTTTTGTACCGTAAACTTTATCTTTTGTGTATCTCCATAAATAAGTCTAGTGGATAAATTTTCTTTGTTCGAAGCTTAGTCTGACTTCACCAATTATTTCAAATCAGTTAAACCTTAAAAGTAGTGAAAATTAAGTGTATACACACTTTGAATAATTATAAAGGCAATGTTTGTACTTCAACTATATTATCAAACTTCCAGTAGCATTTTAGGATGAATTTTTGTTGTTCAAATCTTATTCTGGCTGAAAAGAAAGAAACCTCAATTGAGCTATCAGCTGTTAAAATGTGTATACATGTTTTTGGGACACACTCTATAATGGAATATTATTCAACCATTAGGGAAAAAAAAAGAAATCATGCCATTTGTGACAGCATAAATGAACTCAAGAACATCTTGCTAAGTGAAATGAGCCACACACAGGACAAATTCTAGGATACCACTTATATGAGGAATCTAAAATAGTGAAACACATAAAAAGGAGAAACTCATAAAATGGTGGTTTCCAGGGGCTGGAGGGGATATGGGGAGGCGTTAAAGCATACAATGTTTCAGTTATATAAGATGAATAAGTCCTAAAGCCTATAGTTAACAATCCTGTATTGTATACTTAAAATTTGCTAAGAGGGTAGACTTTATGTCAAGTGTTCTTATCACAGATAATCATAATAAATAAAGAGGAAGGAGGATGCTGTGAAAAAGAAGGAATTCTTACCATTTGCAACAGCATGGATGGAACTGGAGAGCATTACCCTAAGTGAAATAAGCCAGTCAATGAAAGAAAAATACCACATGACACTCATTTATTATGGATAACAAAGACCATTATAAACTGATGAACAAAAATAGATACAGAGGCAGAGCAGCATTGAACAGACTGTCAAACTACAGCGGGAAGGCCGGGGAGGGT
>NW_005353916.1:327225-333051 GCF_000412655.1 Myotis brandtii | reverse complement strand
AATGGACACAAGACACTGGGGGGTAGGGGAGGCTGGGGGATGGTCAAGGGGGGAAAAAAGGAGACATATGTAATACTCTTTGTAATACTTTAAGCAATAAAACAAAATAAAAAAAATAAAAATAAAATCACGACACATTGTTAAAAACAGGAAAAAAAAAAGGAAGGAGGAAACTATTGGAAGTGATAGATATGTTTATGGATAGGTTGTGCTGATGGTCTCATGAGTGTATACTTATCTCCAAACTCATCCAATTGTATATGTTAAATATGTACTAGTATAGTTTTGTATGTCAATCACATTTCAATAAAGTCCTTTTTTAAATAAAAGAAAGAATTTAAAAAACATTACAAGCGTGAAATAACAAACACTAATTATCTCAATTGAGCTGAGTCCTCTGCCTCACGGATGCAGTCAAGGTGTTGGGTGCAGCTGCAGTGTCATCTGAAGGCTTGACTGGGGGAGGATTCTCATTCAAGCTCACTCATGTGTTTGTGCCAAGATCCAATTCCTCATGGTTCCTGAATGGCTGCTGGAGAAGGGCCTCCCTCTATAACCACAGAATCAGCTCAAAATGGTCCTATTCTGTTTCTAACAAAATACTGAGTTCCATTTCAGAGACAACGGACCAAAACCACAAGTCATGAAGCTGAAGCATGTGCTAAGGAGAGAACTTTGACCTCCAGCTGCACCCAGAACCAAAGTCTCACACCATGCTCCCCCTCCCCTAACCCCACTACCAAACGAAGGACTAGGACATAACCAAAACTTGAACACCAGAGCCTGTTCAGAAGCAAAGGGCCCGCTGTCCAGGAGATCAGGTCATGTTCCAAGGTGCTCCAATTAAAACTTGCCCTGCCGAGCTTATGCATACCTGTTCCCTTAACCCCTTAAAATCGTCCCTGAACCCTGGATTGGGGAGATGGATTTGGACTTTCTCCCTGTCTCCTCCTTTGGCTGCCACTCGAAACGAACTCTTCCCTTCTTGCATAATCGATGCTGTAGTGATTGGTCTTATTGAGCATAGGGCACATGAACTTGGGTTCAATTACACCTTATTCCTTGCTACCTTTCCATCGGGCAGCTCCTGGCATAGCAGCTGGCTTCCTTCAGAACAAGTGAGCAAGATGAAATGTACAGTCTGTTTGTAACCTGATCTCGGAAATGACATGCCATTCCAGGGAGCTGTTGTAGAGGCTGCCCATCTCAAACACTAAAAATGTTTCTGACAATAACCGCCATTTCTTTTTTTTTTTTTTTTTACAGGTGAAATGCCAGTACTTTATTGTTCTCTAGTGATTATTTTTTTAGAATTTTAAAATTTATAATGGAATGTACAAATAAATGCTATTAAACATATAGAAAAAAATAACGATTAGAAATAGACTTTTACTTGTCAATCTGAATCCATCAAAAAATCCTGAGTCCCTTGTGTTTCAAGCTCTGAAGAAAAGTTTTGTCTAAAATCAAGGGATCACCTATCTTTTAACTTTGCAGAATGGAATAATATTAACACATTATAGCAATTATAATTGTTAGCTATGTATTTTTATTTATTTTTTTTAAATTAATAAATTTTTTATTGTTCAGATTATTACAGATGTTCCTCTTTTTTCCACCATATCTCCCCTCCACCAGGTTCCCACCCCACCCCATGCCCTTACCCCCTACCACTGTCCTCATCCATAGGTGTAAGATTTTTGTCCAGTCTCTTCCCACACCCCCCACACCTCCTTCCCCCCAAGAATTATCAGTCCATTCCCTTTCTATGCCCCTGCTTCTATTTTTTTTTAACCTAAAACATTTTAAAACTTGAGCATAACATTTCAAGAACAAAAAGTGTTTTAAGTCCCAATTTCAATGTCCAAGAGTTCTGAGTCCAAGTTTCAATGTCCGACAGTTCCTTATGTGTAGGTGTCAGCAATGATATTTCAGTTCTGGATGGTGGACAAATGGTGGCAATGCAGGTCCGACCCTCTCTGGTTTGATCCTGGGCAACCTGCAGCGACGCACAGCTGCTGACTGCTAGCATGGCAAAGTGACGTCAGCGTCCTTCATCTCTGGATTGTTTTTCCTCTTGTCTTCATGGCTGGAGCATTCCTGATAATTCCTCTCTGTTGCAGGAATCCACATAATAACCGCCATTTCAATTTAAATCGGTGTCATCAATCACAAAAGAAATGCATTTGTTAACATATTTCTGTGCTTGGGTGTTCTTTGAACAGTGCATTGAACCAATTACAGCTTTAAAAAAACATATATGCTGACTGAATAATATTTCAATTTTACTGAAAAGAAGGTTCAATCTTCAAAGAAAGTAATAATATTCTCCAGCAGATATTGTTTCCTGAGTACCTGTAACTATTCATAGAATTGAAATTGTCAAAGAAAATAGTTAACTGGTCTATCTCATGTTAAGACATATTTATTCGAGTGGGTATCAAAATTGCTGTTTGGACAAATTTGACATTGATTCTATTTCTCAAAACTCTTACACATAACAGTACACAGAAGGCCCTGCAGAAAAGTGCCCTAAGCTTTCTAGTGTCTACACTTTCCTGGTGCCACGTTTTGCTGAATCTTAGAAGGAGGCTGTAATTGAAATGTCTTCAGGGTACAGAGCATGGAGACAAGATAAACAGTCCAAACTATCTTAAAAGAAACACATCCGGTGTGGAAATGAACCTGTGATGTTCTTCTCAGACTATAAACTGACAGTTTAAAATGATGCAGTATCCTACAGATGGGCTTTTATATATTCTCCGTCAATAAAAAAAAGTTACTGTTATCCATATTTCCCACACGACTTTTGTAATTCACTTAAATTCATCTCATAAAAGAGCAAAGGTATTTGGGTCATTACTAGAAGTTTTCTGTATCTTCCAACTAAATCTTTCGTGTTTGAGGCAAATTAGCTTCTGCACATCTCTTCACAGATAATTCAGTAAAATGTCAATTCCCCAGAACTGTCAGTCCTCCGGATGGTACCATCTGCACTCTACTTTTAGGAAAAGGAAATAAATCAAAAGGAGGATTAGCTCTCGGGGCTTTCAAAAAAGCAAACACGAATCCCCATGGATTACTACACGTGTTTATTTCTCACTCAAACTACACACCCATGACAGACCAGCCAGCCCCCCTGCTCCGTGATTTCTTTGTTCCAGGACCCAGGGTGAAGTAGCTGCCTGCTCTGGGACACCGCTAGGGAACAGAAGAGGGGGGATTATGTGATGCCGCCTAAAGATTTCACTGGGAAATCACAAATGTCCCTTCTGCTCACAGTTCATTGGCTTACACAAGTCCTATGGCCAAGCCTGAGGTCAGTGGAGTGGAGGCATAGAATCTTCCAACCACAAGAGGTAAAAATATAATACAACTCATCATACACTCTTAGAGGACATGATTGAGATTGTACTGGTTCCGTATGATCACTGGCAATTTCAAATGGTCATCCAAGCCAATGGGCATTGTCCAGCCCGTTTCACTGTTGGAGTTCTACCCTGACTCAGTTTCCCTTGCAATCCTAATTCCAATTCTCTTATATCTTTTAGATACATAACACTATGATGTTCACTCATGCAGTGTTCAGAAACAGGTCCCTCTGGCAGAACCCCAATCACATCCCTTCTGTGAGAAGCAGGAATCATGTTTTTGAGGGGCCTACTTGATTCAGTGGACTCCTGAGCACTTTAGTTAATCTGCCCAACAAGGAAAAGGTTATTCTCATTTTACTTGTAAACAAATCGACCCAGAGAGTTTACACAAAGTCACATGGCCAGCCAGGGGCAAAGCTGGGATTTAAAATCAGCGTTTTGACCCCAGAGTTCTGGCCAATAATGCTAGAAAGACAATGACTACATTTTGGACATTCCACAACCAAAAAGGAAATTTTGCCAACTCTCTGTTAACAAAAAATTAAATGGCCACATTTCCTACAGACTCTCAAATGGCTCAAATCACTAAAATTTTCACTGAAAAAATTACAAATATCTATGTTCAGGCTAATAAGAAAAATCTCCTTTCTCTGAAGTCCAGAGAAGTATTTGTTTCTTTTAGCACAGAGCCACCAGGGACATCTGTTTGGAGTGGGAACACACAGAGCCTATTGCTTAAAAGAATAATTGTTCAGAGTGGATGGCTGACGAGGGAGCAAAGAGGGGGAATTAGATCTAAGGTTCCCGAGGCACACCTAAAGAACACAGAAAAGAACTTGGATCCAGGTTTCCTGGGGGCAGGGAAAAAGTAGACACAAGTTGCAACAAAGGTAGATATTAACTGATGAACTCACACAAGGGGATTTTTACAGATCACGATTTTCATGAGGAATCTCAGACTTTCATTTTGCTCCTGTTCTGCATCAATTATGAGTATGATCTGAGCATTCAACCTTCTCTTGGTGCTCAAAAGAACTTAGGTAAAGTGGCCTTCCTGAGTTATGTTCTAGGAGTTTGATAATTTTGATCATTGAGGTCTTGATCATTGAGGTCTATTGCTCATTTTGAGTTATATTTTGTGAAGGGTGCAAGTCTGTGTAGATTTATTTATTTTTTTGCATATGGATGTCCAGTTGATCTATTTGTTGAAAAAGACTACCTTTTCTCCCTTGTGTTGCTGCCTTTGTTCCTTTGTCAAAGATCAGTGGACTATATTTTTGTTGGTCTGCTTCTGGGCTCTATTCTCTTCCGTTGACCTGTTTGTCCATTCTCTTGTCAGTACCGAACTTTCTTGATTACTGTAGCTTTGTAGTAAGTCTTGTTCAGGTGGTGTCAGTCCTCCAATTTTGTTCTTACCCTTCAATATTATGTTGGCTATTCTGGGTATTTTGTCTCTCCATATAAACTTTGGAATTGGTTTGTCAATATCTATAAAATAACTTGCTGAGATTTTCACTGGGATTGTATTGGGAAGAACTGACATCTTGACAATGTTGAGTCCTATCCATGAACATGGACTATCTCCCGTTTACATAGTTCTGTTTTGATTTCTTTCAGCAGAGTTTTCCTCAATAGACCTTGTGTATATTTTATCTAACTAGGTTAGTAATTCACATTGCAAATAGATCCTCCAGCTCCAACCACATCCAGCTTCAGGTAACTGCAGTTTTGGCTGATACTTAACTACAAGGTCATGAAAGTCCTGATGATGACCTAAGCTGTGCCCAATTTTTTGCCCACGGAAACCATGAGAGATAATAAATGTTTACTGTTGCTTTAAGCCACTAAAGTTTGAAGTAATTTGTTATGTAGTAATGAATAACTAGTACATTTAATAATTCAAGTGTCTCTGCATGTTATATTCACTCCAGTTCCCTAGTACTGCAACTCACTTTAGATGTGCAAAAGAAAAAAATATATTGTAAAAACTCAATATGGACCGCAGCTGAAAATTATCAACCTATGGAAGGAAATTACTCATTTGTGGTAAAAACCAGTCTGTTTTTAAACATTATTTTGTGTTCTGGGTTTACTTGTGCAGCCTGAGCACCTTGTGTAATACTTGCTACAGAATAAGACATTAAATAAAAATTGCCTTGTGAATGAACCACTGAATTTGTTCCTCTAGGCCAGTGGTTCTCAACCTTCCTAATGCTGCGACCCTTTAATACAGTTCCTCATGTTGTGGTGACCCCCAACCATAAAATTATTTTCGTTGCTACTTCATAACTGTAATTTTGCTACTGTTATGAATCGTAATGTAAATATCTGATATGCAGGATGTATTTTCATTGTTACAAATTGAACATAATTAAAGCATAGTGATTAATCACAAAAACAATATGTAATTATATATGTATTTTCCGATGGTCTTAGGCGACCCCTGTGAAAG
>NW_005353916.1:325383-327193 GCF_000412655.1 Myotis brandtii | reverse complement strand
GTGTAATTACATATGTGTTTTCTGATGGTCTTAGGTGACCCCTGTGAAAGGGTCGTTCGACCCCCAAAGGGGTCGAGACCCACAGGTTGAGAACCGCTGCTCTAGGCTCTACGTTTCGGGAGGGCAAGAACTGTGCCTATTCCTGTTTTTATCTCCCTCACCTGGTACAATGCTTGACACAGAACATGACCATTCACTGTTTGTTGAATTAAATCAAACTTAACTGAAATTCTTGTTGAAGTAAATGATCTGAAAACAAGTGAAAAATCACGGCAGAAAACTCATTTTCAATATTTATGGCACATAAACATTTATACTGCATATTGACTAGTGCTGGCAAGCCCCATCAACCCATCAACCAAAAAAGCCAACAAAACTCCCAAACACCTAAAATTATACTCTGTTGGTTCCTGGTAAATCGTATGGGTTTTCAAAGTTCTATCAATAGAACACTTCTTCAAAGGTTTCCTCAGAATCTTTATGAAACAATATATGATAACCTTTGACGGTGCTTAGGTTGTCAACTATTGTAAGGTATTAAATTTGGCCGATGATCTGCAGAGGCCTGATAATCTGTATTCCTCCTTGTCTTGTCGAGCCTTCACCATTTCAGTAGAGCTGAATTTTTGAGCATTCGGAATTTGAACACTCATTCTTGCACCATGTAAAATGGGCGACTGTTTTCCCTCTTTGGGAGGTAGTGTGTATCCAGGGTATGTCCCCGGGCTGCAGAAACTAACAGTGCGTACCTCCCATGGTTATTGTAAAGATAAAATGGGTTAACTCGTGAAAAGTGCCTGGCTCACAGTAAGCACTAATAAACATCAGCTCTATGGCCTTCAGTGCCTATAGCAGACCTGGAACATTACAGATGATTTGAAAATCTTTATTGAATGGATGATTAAGGTGAAAGTCCTGTATGAACATCTCTGCCACTTTTTTTTTGAGGGGGGGGAGTAGGTAATTGCATTCTATGATCACACAAAAGTTTTGTTTATTCCTTTTTAGAAACTTTCCATTAGATCAAAAAGAGGCAATGGATTATGTTCACCGATAGAGGATACATGAGTAATACTGGCACAGGATTACCCTGAATTGGGATTTACAAAACAACACAGTTTGGGTTAGGAGGAACGTCTACTTTTCATTTTAACTCTTTCACGAATGTGAAAGTGGCAGAAAGGAGTCTAATGTACACAGGAGAACGGAATTCAGAACCCCAAGTGCCTCGTTCATTGCTGGGCTGACGCAAAAACCATTCCTCCTGCCTCAAAGCAGGCCCTAGCTCCTCCCACTGGACTGTGAGCAAAACCCGGGAGAGATAAGGAGCCTAATTAGACTTTATATCCCCAACACCTGTCACGCGCGGTGCCTGGCAGGTGAGTCAGAAAAAAAAATGATTTTAAAGGGATGAAATATTAAATAAGGCAACAGGAGCAGCGTTTGTGACAAAATATCCTCCCTTTGGTTTCAAACCCTCCATCTGTACGTAAACTTCCACCTACCTGGATGGACCCAAGCCTTCCTCTTAGAAAGACACTCCAAGGAGCGCGAGAAAGTGATGCAGCTGAAGCCTCTTCGAGGGGATATGGCAACCACCCCTCCGACGGCTGCTAAGGAGAGAAAGGACAGTGAGGCTGGGAGAAACGGAGCGCCCCCGAGTGGCGGAGCATCAGCGGCGTCCCACTGAGCTGGGTCCCGCGCGTTCCTTGTTCCTTAGTTACCCTCCGCCCCTGGACGCTGCGACCCCGCGACTCCACCATGGGGCTCGGCCACGGCCGAGACCGAACGTCCTGGGGGCCCACCGAGC
>NW_005353916.1:323509-325201 GCF_000412655.1 Myotis brandtii | reverse complement strand
CTGGAGCCGCCCTCCGCGTGGTCCTCGCCGGGGGTTGCGGGCCGCTTGATCCACGCGAGGACCAGCGAGGCGAGGGAAGCTGTTCAGGGAGGGAGAAAGGAGGGTGTGCAGTGCCCGGGAGCTGGGCCCTGGCCCTGGATCTCCCCGGGAAGGTCGCCTCGCGCCCCCACGTGGGGCTGACGCCTGCCCTCCCCTAAAACAGCTGGGCGGGAAGGGGTCCTGCAGGAGCCGGGTGCTGGCGCCTGTTGGGGGCTGAGTCTACTAGTGACAAGCCCAAGGCCCAGTAACACCTCCCCAACTTGCTTCCCCCCCCCCCTTTCTATAGAAAGTTCCCTAAAGGGAACCTTTAGTATGGGGCGTGGAGGAGGAAATTTCAATGAAGAAAACTTTTATGGGGTTATGGAGTGAGTCCACCAGTAACTCTGTCTTTTATTCCGCAAGTTTTCCTCTTATCTTTCCCCTTCGTAAGAATTCAGAAAACAGGCAATAAGATGTTATGTAGAGCTGTAGCTTTTAAGGATTAGGCAGGGTAGGTTTGAATGTTAAACAAGATGAAAAACGATAAATACCAGTATTTCAGACTACTGTTTTTTAATTTAAGCAATTTCCAAATTAGACAAAATTTGAAAAGGACAAAATGAGTATGAGCAACTCAAACTTTAAAATAGCGTTGCTTATGCCTGGTTGGTGTGGCTTAGTGGTTGAGCGTCGACCTATGAACCTGGAGGTCAAGGTTTGATTCCCAGTCAGGGCATATGTCCTGGTTGCTGGCTCCATCCCTGGTAGGGGGCATGTGGAAGGCAGCCAATCAATGATTCTCATCATTGATGTTTCTCTCCCTTCCTTTCTGAAATCAATACAAGTATATTAAAAAAAAAAAGAAACTTAACAGAATATTTATCTTGTTTCTGAGTTTAAGAAGGGCAATAAGGTAGTGTGTCTAATTTTCCCCGTATAAACAATTCAAGTTTGACAAAGGATGTATTAGGATTCTGACCCAACCATATTGAAGATACGTGTTTTTCTTCCAGCATCTGAGCAGCTGGATAGGAGATCCCCTGTTAGTATGTGTTGTGGGCCAAGATGAAAACTGGAAGGCAGAGAGAGACCTTGCTTCACCATCTCTGTGCTGCTGACCTGGGATGTCACCACCCCTCCCTGCACCTCAGTTGATTCATATTTAAGTTAAATGAAGAGATTACATTGAGTAAACTCTGAGACACCTTCCAACATTAACATTCTGACAATCACTTCACCAGTGGGCGCTTTAGGCAAGTAATGAATTGGGGATGAGGAGGAGGTGGAGGATAAAATTCCAAACAACTGAGGATTCAAATCCCAGCATTCACATTCACAGGCTCTGCTTACTGGCCCTACAGCGTTGGGAATGTTAATTAGCAAGTCTGAGTTTCCATTTACTCACCTGTTAAGTGGAGATAATGTCATAGGATTGCTTTCAGGATTTGAGATGATGTTATATAAAGTGCCTAGCACTTGTCTTTATTCATTGGCTCTTATTATGATAATTACTAGAGGCCCGGTTCATGAATTCATGCATGGGTGGGGTCCCTCTGCCTGGCCAGTGATTGGGGCTGATAGGGGCCGGCAGGGCCAATCCGGGGGTTGGGTCGTACACGGGATGCCCAGGTGGGCCGGCCGATCGCTGCTGCCCTGCCCGGCCGCCCCGGGTCG
>NW_005353916.1:319634-323347 GCF_000412655.1 Myotis brandtii | reverse complement strand
GCAGTATGCAAATTAGCCGCCATCTTTGTTGGTGGTTAATTTGCATATCGCACTGATTAGCCAATGGGAGGTGTAGTGAAGGTACAGTCAATTACCATGTTTGTCTATTATTAGATAGGATAGATTATTATAGAACTTAGAGACTGGTTGTACCTAAAAGATGTCAAATATATAGCTTTCAAAGATCAAAGAGTTTTTCCCAGAAAGGAATCAGAGAATTTCATGCATACACAGGTGTTGTGTTCCAGGGCTACAGACTATGGATAACATCTTGACCACCCACTTCACCATGGGTATGGCCACTCATGAGGAAGAGGCAAAATTAACTTTACATCATCACCACTAGAAGAAGCAGTTTCTGATAATGGGCCATTAATCAGATTTCTATAAGAATAATCATACATGCATATACATATGTGCATATATCATATATTGGGGTGGTATTTGTGTAAGGAACAATAATGAATGGGTTCAAGGTTCAATTAATTCAGAGTAATGCTGCGATTTATGCTATTATTGTTTGAAATGGTCTTCTTAGTGGGATGCATTGATTTCTAGGGTCTGTGAGTGGATTTCAGGGATTCTAAACACTTAAAATTGTATGTGAAATTTTGTATGTGCATAAAATGCATTTGTGTAAGGAACAATTATGAATGGGTTCAAGGTTCAATTAATTTAGAGTCATGCTGCGATTTATGCTATTATTGTTTGAAATGGTCTTCTTAGTGGGATGCATTGATTTCTAGGATCTGTGAGTGGATTTCAGGGATTCTAAATACTTAAAATTGTATGTGAAATTTAGTATGTGCATAAAATGAATTTTTTTTATACCACAGAGAGGGTTCGTAGCTTTCATCAGATTCTCAAAAGGATCCATGATGAAAGAAAAGTGAAGGAAGCAGTGCTGTTTGGATTTCCTAAACAGGTGTAAATCACACATACTTACTTAGATGCTGTTCCATTATCGATAATTTTACTCCTTGCTTCTTGCCATGAATGTAGAAGATGGATACTCATCTGTTCATACATTTATTCATGCTTTCACCCAGTCTTTTAACAAACACACAGAGAACCCACCGTGTTGTGTGTCCAGGCAGTGCAGCCACTGTTGGGGAATTACATATATGAGACAAACCCTGCCATCAATCATCAGGCTAGTGTAGTCTGTGTGCTGTGAGAGGCCCATGGACAGAATGCTGGGGAAATACAGATAAGAGGCAACAGGGAAGGGACTGCTAAGAGTTGGCATTTCACTGGGTTGAGCAGGGGCACCCTCAGCCGAGGGCCAGGAGGAGATGTGCTCAGTCTGGTGTTTTTATTTTGGGCCAGGCAAGATTTTGGAGCAGCTGCAAGGAAGAGAGTGCCAGGAAATGAATCTGGAAAAGAAGGCAGGATTAGAGAGCATGCATGCCGCACTGGAGAACCCAAGCGTCCTGTACTTAAGGTACAGGGGTTTTCTGTTAATGTTTGTTGGCTGGGTGCTCATTTATTTATTCTTTGCGTTGGGCCAGGCAAGATTTTGGAGCAGCTGCAAGGAAGAGAGTGCCAGGAAATGAATCTGGAAAAGAAGGGCAGGATTACAGAGCAGCCATGCCACACTGGAGAACTCAAGCGTCCTGTACTTAAGGTATAGGGGCTTTCTGTTAATGTGTGTTGGCTGGGTGCTCACTTATTTATTCTTTGCTAATTCTTGCTGTGGTTCCAGCAGATGAAGAATGAAGAAAAATGTGTCAGAGGAAAATGAAAAGAAAATAGTATCCAAAGACTTTATTTTGCCCTACCCAGTTTGGCTCAGTGGCTAGAGCGTCGGCCTGGGGACTGAAGGGTCTTGGGTTTGATTCCCATCAAGGGCACATGCCTGGGTTGCAGGCTTGATCCCCAGTAAGGGGGGAGGGTGCAGGAGGCAGCCAATCAATGATTCTCTGTCGTTGATGTTTCTCTCTCTCTCTCTCTCCCTCTGAGGGGGGGGGGGGGGGGTGTAGGAGGCAGCTGATCAATGATTCTCTGTTGTTGATGTTTCTATCTCTCTCTCTCCCTCTCTGAAATCGATGAAAATATATTTTTTAAAAAACAACAAAAAACCCAAAGACTTTATTTTGCAAATTGGGAGGGGACCACCAATGTTTGATTTTTACCAACAGAACATCCTGGTCCTTCTGGAGTGGTTTCTGTTGGTGAGTTGCTGAAGGGTATAAGCAGACAGAACAGGGTCCTCGTGAACTGTATGAAACAGGACAGTAATTAAAGAAATTTGCAAATAGTTGCTTGTTAGTTTTCAACTATAATACAAAGATTATGTTGGACAAAGCTCTTTTGTGGATTGCCTCTTGATAAAACAGCTCAAGTGATCTATTTTCGAATACATGAGGGCCTTCACAAACTCCCATTGGAGGAGGGTTTACATCAGTCTTGCTAGGTAGCAAATTTCACTCTAGAGTGAAAATTGTTAGATTATATAACTACACATAACTGTACATGTGCCTCTAAGGTGTCATTAGATGTTTTTGCTCGACAGGGAGACCATTTAAAATCCTAAAATGTGAAATGACAAGTAACCCGGTAAATGGGCCCAGGCTCTGAATGCTCAGGTGGCCCTGGGCAGTTAGCCTGTAGCTCAGAAAGCTCATAAAGATAAATGATTTCCTCCGCAGATCACATGCCATTGCTTGAGAACAGCCTTCCATGCGTAGGAATCTTTCACATGGACAGCTTTGTGCATCAGCTATTTTTGTTTTCATTTCAAGGCCATTTCAAAAGCTATTTGTATATCTGGATTTTACCTTGTCGTATAGAAAGCCAGTTTTATAGCCAGGCCAAACAGTCAGAACTGGAGAATCAGATGAGAAATACATCTTTCTTGATATCTTATTTTCCTTTGCTACAACCTCCTTATTTTTTTCTGGGCAGAGAGCAGTTTCATTTGATCCATATCTCAGGCTAAAAACAACGACAACAACAACAACAAAAAACCTCCTCATTCTTTTCTAACTTTTAGCTGGAATTGCATTTCCAAAATCGTCAGCTGGGCAAAACTTTACTGAATTTAAAGTAAAAATGCAGCAATTGAAAAAGGAGTATGAACTGGAAATTGCATCAGAAGATAAAGCTGTGAATCTGGAATAAGGACATGCGTGCCTGAAAATCTGAACCCCCGAGTAACAGACAACTTCAAAACAGTTCTGAAAGTCACATTCTGGATGCTTTGCATGAGATTTTAGGGACCGTTTATAGGCCACAAACTTAGATGCCATGAGGATGTGACAAAACGTTGAAGAGAGAAAATGGTGTGTTACCAAGTTATTCATTGCTGGGAAATAGGAAAAAAAAATGTATTCAAGAATGCCTAATGCCAACTTTCAGCATTCTATCCCAATTTCCAGCATTCTATCTATGCCACCTTAACTTTCTGGCATTACCTAACATTTCAGAACCTGGGCTTTCTTTTGTTTTATTTGCTTATTCTTGGTTTGTCTGTCTAGTTAGCTGTTCAGTATTCTTCCCCCCTTTTGAGACGTACTTTTGCCTACAGTCTAACACAGGGGTGGGCAAACTTTTTGACTCGAGGGCCACAATGGGTTCTTAAACTGGACCGGAGGGCCGGAACAAAAGCATGGATGGAGTGTTTGTGTGAACTAATATAAATTCAAAATAAACATCATTACATAAAAGGGTTCGGTCTTTTTTTTTTTTTAGTTTTATTCATTTCAAACAGG
>NW_005353916.1:315781-319513 GCF_000412655.1 Myotis brandtii | reverse complement strand
GTGCAGGCCAGGCTGAGGGACCCCACCCGTGCACATTCGGGGCTGGGGAGGGATGCAGGAGGTTGGCCAGCCAGGGAGGGGACGTGGGAGGGCTCTAGGGCATGTCTGGCCTGTCTTGCTCAGTCCTGATTGATCGTACCCCAGCAGCAAGCTAACCTACTGGTCGGAGTGTCTGCCCCCTGGTGGTCAGTGCACGTCATAGCAACTGGTCGACTGACCCCTGGTGGTCAGTGCACATCATAGCCAGTGGTTGAGCAGCCTTAGCATATCATTAGCATATTACACTTTTATTGGTTGAGCAGACACTTAGCATATTAGGCTTTTATTATATAGGATTACCTTCACCCAAGGATATGTTTTTGTTGATTTTAGAGAGAAAGGAAGGGAAAGGGAGAGAGAGAAACATCAATTGGTGGCCTCCTGTATATGCCTCAACTGGGAATTGAACCAGAAACCTGGGTATGTGCCCTGACCAGGAAGGAATTGAACCCCTGACCCTTCAGTACCTAGGACAATGTTCCAACTATCTGAACCACACCAGCCAGGGCCTAACCACACTCTTTAGATAGAATCTATTATAATTGTGCCCCACCTCCTTGCATATACTAGTAGTTATGCAGATCAAGGCAGGTTGATCAGCCTGTCCTTGGGAGTGTTTGAACTAGAACTAAGAGGGTAGATGAGTATTCCCTGATGGCAGAGCTGTGGGGTGGGGGACTTGGAAGCTGCTGAAAGGAGGTTAAAACTAACCACTGAGCACAAAAGGGGAGGGATAGAGCTACTCTTCCTTGTCCCTGAGGTTGAGCAGAATAAAACACCATCCCTTGCTGTCATTTGGATACAAGAAAATACTCTAGTGTCCTCCTAAATAAATTTATTTTTGCCTAAGTCAGTTGAGGTGGAGTTTTATGACTTGTATGCAAAAGATTCCTTACTTATACAATTCTTTTGATGAGTTTTAGGAGTAAAAATGGTTCTTGTTGAATTAGAATAGCTTCCTGTACCATAAAAGTGCTGCCTTCTTAATGCAAAAAATAAAATTAACAAAAAACAGTTGCAGCCTAAGTGATACTCATAATGGTCATTATCTGTAAAAATTAAAACATTTAAAATGTATGTAATTTTAATATTGAATTTACAATAAAAATTAGTTCTTGGAGACAAAGGAAAACCAAATAGGCATGGTCTTTTTGTTAAAATAAATACAAGTTGTATTATGTGTGTGAGCATTTGAGGATTCTCTGAACCAAGTTTAGGTTGTCCTTACTTTTTTTTTGGTCACAATAAGTGAATTATTCTAGTCCTTTGTAACTTAATTTCTTTCCTTTGTAAAACAGAAGTATGTATTACTAATGTTCAAGTTCCATGGCCATTATCAATAAGCAGTTGGTAAAATCCTGTTATCTGACCACTGGATTTCTTGAGACATTCTACTTTATGAGTTCTTGGCTTTTAAATAAACAAACTGCTTTTTTCTTTTTGGTCCGGGAGGAGAGGGGGAAGGTAGAGATGGATGGGAGTTCTGATTATTTGCTGAGAGTAAGTGATCAAGCTATAGACTTAAGAAAGTGGCATTGTTAAAGGTGGACGGCACCAGATGTTAGGCCTTGGTCCTTGAGTTTTGGCTAAAAAAGGATTCAGAGAAAAGACTCAAAACCAAACAAAAGTTCATTTAGAAAGTCACAGAGGAAGAAGTGAGCCAGCTGGGCTTCATGGGCTCAAGAAACAAATTACAGAAGGGCCCTTAGAGCCTAGGAGAACGAAAACAAAGGTCCAAGCCTTGAGGGAAGAAATGGGGAGAAAAGGCCTAGGAGAAGAAGAAGAAGAAGGAGAAGGAGGAGAGAGAATACTAGGGAAAGAAGGAGTTGGGGAAAGGCAAGGGTGTGTCAAGAAGAACTGATTTCTTAATTATGTTTGTAAAACAGATTTCCTATATGATTCTTCCTCAAAATTATAGAAATTCTGATAAAAGAGCTGGTGGAATTCCTGGTGATCTGTTCTCTGAAAAGATTCTACTTAAATGTTGGAGCAGACATTTTCATGCACATTTAAAATTTATTATTTACAAAGTGTAAATTTACAAAGTGATTTTGTGTTTAGAAAATACTTACCATTCATTTTTTAAAGGGAATGCATTGTTTTTCACTTATTCAAACAACAACAACAAAAAAATGTCCACCAGTTTATTGTAAAGTTTTTGGTCACCACTTTTTTTTTTAATCTTTCAGCAATGAACTTTGGATCACTGTATCTTTTAGGAGTGACAGATGCAGAAATGGAATAAGAAACCCTTTGTTTCCAAAGTCTCTTATTTTTGGAAGCCCAAATCAGTGGGGTCAGTCTGTGGTATTAACTGTCAATAGGGAGATACAACGAGAACTTGGTTTGTGGGACACTATGGTCATTAAATGGTTTTGCTTTGTTTCCCCTCTTTTATTTATGTATTTATTTTAAAATAGATTTTTATTGATTTCAGAGAGGAAGGAAGAGGGAGAGAGAGATAGAAACATCAATGATGAGAGAGAATCATCGATCAACTGCCTCCTGCCACACCCCACACAGGGGATTGAGCCCAAAACCCAGCCATGTGCCCTGACCGGGAATCAAGCTGTGACCTCCTGATTCATAGGTCAACACTCAAGTACTGAGCCAGGCTGGCTGGACTATTTCCCCTTTTAAAGTGAATTCTGCTCTCATATAATATCCCTCACCTATTTTTTTCCCCTTCTATTTGAAGTAGCAGAAGCCAGATTGTTTTCATCTCTGTATTTTCCCTTTTCTTTGCAGAGCACTTAGCTGTTTGTTGTTAGCTTGCTGGGTTCTGGTCCTGTTGCCTGTGGCCCATGGAAATACATCAGGGCCACTCTTCTAAGGGTTGTGGGACATGCCTATGATAGTTACATTTCCCCACCTTCCAGAGTGTTTAAATAAGCTGAAGCAACAGTGTGACATTTTAAAGAAATACGAGGTGGAAGGGACCAAACTACTGCCAGCTGGAGAGGAAATGAGAAAATAATTATAACCTAAATTATGCAACAGGGAAGCAGTAACTGGCTGAGCCAAAGAAAGTGAGGTGTGCATACCAACAGTGGGTAGCAGGGGGGCCAAAGAAGAGAAACAAAAAAGAATGTGGGAGGAAAATAGGGTGTTAAGGCTTTTCTAAATGACACCATTCTCACAGCTTTAATTGTGCAGGGGTGGGTGGGGGGAACCCTGTTAACAGGAAATGGGCTCTCGCTATATGGTACTGGTGTAACACCTACCAGGGAAGAGGTGCCAAATTAATTATGACAATTATGAGCATTACGCAGGTTGTTAGGCATTACATTCCTTTACAGGTGGCCTGAATGAAGCCCCGTGGTGCTTGGCTTGTCACACTACTTCTGCTGTAACAGGTGCGTCTGGCACCCCCAGCCTGGGGACAGATCAGAGTCAAGTGTGGGTAAACCCAGGATGGCTGAGCCTGCACCGGTGTAATTATGAGAATCCCAACTCCCCTGGTCCCTTCCCTGGCAGGGAACGGGCCCCTGGGCAGCCATCAGCTCTGTTTATTTAACGCTGTAATCATGGCTGAGCCCCTCCAGGCGTTGGGTCTGGCACAAGTCTCTCCAGAGCCAGCTGCTCCCTCTCTCTCTTGTCGGCTTTCATTGTAGCTAGCTCACCACCGCAGCAGTCTCTCCTGCCTTTGGCCATATTATTATTATTATTATTATTATTCTAAAATGTATTTTT
>NW_005353916.1:273202-315764 GCF_000412655.1 Myotis brandtii | reverse complement strand
ACCTCCTCCTCCCAGGTCTTCACTACCCTATTGCCCATGTCCATGGGCTATGCATGTAAGTATATAAGTTCTTTGGTTTATCTCTTCTCACTCCCCCCGACCCCACATTGAGGCATGTCAGTCTGTTCCATGCCTCCATGCTTCGGGTCTTATTTTGGTGGTCAATTCATTTGTTTATTAGATCCCACAAATAAGTGATAGCGTGTGATATTGGTCCTTCTCAGTTTGGCTTATTTCACTTAGCATAATATTTTCTAGGTCCATCCATGCTGTTTCCAAAGGGGAAGAGATCCCTTGGCCATATTATTAATGAAGGTCATGGGAGGATTAGAAGTACAGGTAGGTTTAGAGTCAAACCTGTGCCACCTTGCCCACCTCTAGGTCTGGCAGCCTCTTGTTTCCCCTGAACCAAGAACTGGGCAATGTCACTCTGAGATGGGCGCCCACCTCGGACCGCAGCCTGAGCCAAGCTGTGTTCTCAGGGGGCTGTGTGCCTCTCGCTGCTTCCCGATTCTGGCTCTGATGTATGTGGAGAGTTTGCAGGTGCCACCTCCTCTTAGGAGCATTAGTGCCACCATCTTTCTCTGCTGGGGCCAGTGAGGGAGGGGCCATGGACTCTATATAATAAAGAGCCAATATGCTAATTAGACCGAACAGCAGAACAACCGTCTGGACGATCTTCCGGACGAAGCTGGGCCTGCGAGGGCCGGCCAAGGCTGTGAGGGCCGGCTGAGGTAGCCGGAGGTGGCAGGGCTGAGCCCCTTGCACGAATTTCGTGCACCGGGCCTCTAGTGTAATGATAATAATGAAACCAGAGCCAGGGGGCCCGCTCCTGTGCTGGGCGTTGAGCGGGAACTCCACGTGTGTTAGCTTATTTGACCCTCACAATGATTTGTAGGCGTGTGAACGTGTTTTTTGAAGTCATTTGGCCTCGGTGTTTAGTCCTGGCTCTGCTACTTGTCAGCTACATGACCTAATGCAAGTTGCTATGAATTTTTTAGATCTGTCTAAAAAAAGTTAATAAAAGCAATACCTGTCTTATTTATCAGGAGCCCAAACTGAAGAACCTGAAAGCAGATTTGGGAGGCTGCGTGAATGGTAAAGGCTTTTCTGCTGCTGTGTGCTTACTACCGTTTTGCACTAGACCAGTGGTCGGCAAACTGCGGCTCGCGAGCCACATTCGGCTCTTTGGTCCCTTGAGTGTGGCTCTTCCACAAAATACCGACTCCTGCGCATGGGCCACGAAGTTTCAATTGCACTGTACGTGCGCGCCCGCACGTGGTATTTTGTGGAAGAGCCACACTCAAGGGTCCAAAGAGCCGCATGTGGCTCTCGAGCCGCAGTTTGCCGACCACGGCACTAGACCTTTCCTTTGCCTCTCTCTTCATCACATCTTGTCTCCCTCACACTCTGCTGCCTGAGGTCTGTTTCATTGTTGACTCAGAGTCTCCTCTGTTGATTGATACATCGATTATCCAAATTGGGAGGCACCAGAGACATATGAAATGAACTGTCACTGCTACTTATCAGCTCCAGAATCTGCCTGGCGTACAGTGCTATGTGCCATTTAAAACTTAATGGTCCCAACAATCGTGTGAGGCAGGAACTATTGCTTTTCCCATGTTACTGAGGAGAAGAATGAGTATTGGATAGGTTGTTCGGCTTGCCATGGTCACTCAGCCAGCAAGTGAAGCTGTGAAGATTCATGTTAAGGGTCGGGTGTGGTCGGCTATTGTGACCTTCCTGGAGCAATGGGGGGAGACCCGTGCACAAGTGAATAAACTCAAAATTATAACAGAGGTTATAATAGACGCATGTGTGATGGGCTAGGGCTGCTTTTTGCAAGGGTCACACTTAGAAGGCTTCATTGAGTTATGTGTGTCCACTTAGGGGAAAAAAAAGCCCTCATTTCTACATAAACTAGTGGGTGGCCTGGGACAAATTACTCTACCCTACTTGAGCCTCAGTTTTCTCATTTGACAATGAGAGGAAGAGTGGAAGTGGCCTCTAAAACAGTCCTGTCACTTAGAAACTATTTTATTCTAATCCTGTCTGCTTGTATCTGGACTCTTCAATCACTCACCCCTGTCAAGCCCAAACTTTCTGACACTTGCGGGAGCACCACGGGCTGCTGACTGTTTCTCACTGGCCCCTGGTATGGACTCCCTGACCGCAGCCCTTGCCATGATCACACCCCCAGCTGGTGGTGGCAGGAAGCAATTCCTGTCACTCTGGGGTGCCTCTCTGCTCTGCTCACCCACACCCTGCTACAGCCAGGGAAAAGGTCACATTTGCACTTCAGAGGGACACGAGCGTGGCTCAGGCCTTTCATGTGTCAGACTTGAGAAGCAGCCTGGGACTGCCTGCTGCGGCAGACACTGCAGGCCACAGTGGTGATGCCCTGCGGAGTCAGGAGCGCAGCCTCAGGAGTCAGGGATGGAGTTGGGATCTTGGCTCCTTCACCACCTCACTGTGCTGCTCAACATCTCTGAAGTTCAGTTTGCATCTCTCTAAGACAATAATCATTGCAGGCACGTGCCCCCTGGGCTTGTTGTGAGATCCGATGGATTAATACTTGGGAAGTATTGTCCTGTTAACAGCCTACCCAGTGGAACAGTTTACTCATCCTTCTCACCTATTGGAAGTGCTCAATTCCAAGTTAGAGACTAAGAATGACAGTTTCACTTTTCCCAGCCCTGCTGGGAGCTCAGGAGGGCTATGGCATCTATCCAGTTAAGACCCAGGAGGCATAAAGGGAAGTTTGCTGGGTGGTTACTGAGAAACACTTCTTCTTACAAAAGGAGGGAAGGGCGGTGGTAAGCTCTCTTCCTCCTTACCTTCCTCGCTTAGGAGCCTTGTAACAAGAGGCTGTAAGGCTGGTACCTGCTGCAGCCACGCTGTGAACAAAGCGGAAGATTTATGGGCACTGGAGGCTGGGAAGACAGAACGATGAAAAGAAGCAGTGCCTGTGATGGCATCGTTGAGCTGCTAAGCCAACCCTGAGACTGACTGCCTAGGACTAGTCTTGATCTGTGAGGTGACAACCATAATAAAATCCAATTGCTTAAGCCATTTTTATTTGGGATTTAGCTCCTTGCACCCGAAGCACCCTAACATCCACTGGAACCCCAACAACCTCCTGGAATGAAGGTTGAGGAAGATGCATGGTCTGATTGCAGCAGTGGATGTCATCAGAAACTACGGGCTCAGGACTCCAGAGACATCATTTGGTTGCTTCAAAGTTACACACATGCCTTGAATGAGGACCAACTAGAGCACATGGGAGGAGGCATGCCTGAGAGGCACCCCCTTCAAACCCCATGGAGACTCTGGAATTCACAGTAAATGTTCTGATCATTGAACTCCTTCTCCCACAGGATTTCCCACGTCCTCTGGAGTCTACCAGCATTTGTCCTGGCTTCCTGGTTTACAGTTTACCCCAACCTGCAGTTTACCAAGTGCTTTACAGTTTATACTGTACCATGTGGTGTCACAGCCAGTAGCTCACTAAACCCACAATAACCCTCTGCGGTAGGTGTTGCCTGAGGCTGTTAGGAACTGCAAGAAAGCTTGCCTGTCTGACACTGGAAACATCACCTTCATCCCGTTCCCTTAGCGGTGGTAATACCGCCATGAGGTAGTGCAGGTTGGGGAGTCAGAAGAGGCAGCCGTAGGTGTCAGCTCCGAGCTGAACTTGCTGTGTGATATGGGTGAGTCATGGGTGTCTCTGGGCTTCAATTTCCTCGTTTAGGGTTGAACTCAACATGGCCTCTGGGATTCCTTCAGATGAAGCATTATTGTCTCCAGCGAATGCCTTTTGAAACAATGTTTTCACCAATTCTTTTATGTGAACTAGCTTAGGTGGTGATATGAGAACACAGCTTAGAGTATCTATAGTGAACAGTTAACGAGGGAAGGGAATAGAAAACAATGCTAAACTTAAATTCTAAGTTCCGTTAACAGCATAAATCTAACAGTCCAAACAGTCTTTGTTTCTCTCCCCCTACTCTTTCTCCCTCCCTCCTACCCTTCGTTTCTCCCTTTCTTTCGTTCAGCTTTAGTGTTGTGCCTGCTGGGTGTCAGGCACTTTTCTAGGCATGTGTTGAGCATCAATTCTGAAATAAACATCTTGCTGGGTGCTGAATATAGGACAACAGACATGAAAGATGGGGTTCTAGTTCTCTATACTCTAGAGGAGGGGTCAGATAATTCAATAGGATGCTATAATAGAACTAGAGGCCCACCGTGAGAAACTGTGTGGCCCCGCCTACCCGCGCACATCTTGCCGCGCACGCAGCTTCCTGGTGACCGGTCTTTGGTCCTTATGCGTTAGGGCTACTGGGTTTTTATAATATAGATGTGATAAGTGCTGAGGTAGGGGAAAATCCAGAGTGCTGAGGGAATAAATAGGAAGCACACGTAACCTGAATGTGATGGGAGATGGAAAGCGCACAGAAGCAGAGCCAAAGGAAGGCTGGGAGCAGAGAGGATGAGCAGACAGTCTTAGGCAAAAGCAGCTGCTCATGGAAAGTCCCTGAGGTGAGCAAAGTCCTCATCACCTAGGAGGAGGAGAAAGAAGCTCAGTGCAGTTGGATACGAGAAGGAAGGGGTAAGATAGTGAGGACTGTGGCTGGAGTGGTAAGCCAGGTGGCTATCTGATGACTGGCCTTGCAAGCTATGCTCTGGATTTCAGGTGTCATCCTTAAAAGAGCAAGGTGGCCATTAAAGAATATTTAAGTTTAACTTTATTACAGGAATACATGCATGTAATAGCTACAAAATAAAAAAGTCTTACACAAAAACCATCAGTGCTCTAATGGCATCTCCCACCCTCTACCCACCCCTACCCAAAGGAAACCGCTTTCAATTCTTTACCTTCTAAATAATGTGATTAGGCTTCTTTCTCATGCTTTCCTGCTATGACAAAGGATAATTTTGGCTCTCTTATGCCCCCTCCTTCCAATCCCTTTACTTTTCCTAATATTAGAATGAGGGGAAAAGATTCCTTCATCTAGAAGTCCACAGATACTTCTCTACACACATGCAACATATTCATAGGGGGCAGAAAATGGTTGAGTTTAGTCATATGACAGGTGTTTTTAAGGCAACTTTATAAGTTCTTTAGATATTGGCTAAGTATTTTGGGATAATATGTACTTTCTGTTTCCTTGTTTAAGAAACTCAAATGGGTAGAATCTAGAGGAATTCTACAGAAATGGAAGCACTCACATTTGAGTAACTGAGGGGAAATGCATGTTCCACATATTTAATGAGATTTTAATATTAGAATCTCCTTTTTGATTTTTGTCTTAAAGAATGTAGCAGATATTAATGCTTGCATACTGTTGTGACTTGTTTTATGCTCTCTCTCTCTCTCTCTCTCTCTCTCTCTATATATATATATATATAACCTTGTTTTAACAGCATTTATGTCAACCTACAAAAATATGTGCAAGGTAAAGGCAGAAGAAACATATGAATGAAAAAGTGGGACAAAGAGAAATAAAATAGGACAGAATAGTTGACGCCATGGTAAGATCAGTACTTGAAATATTAAGTCTTGAATATTTGCAAGCAACGGGTTGAGTAATGAGCCCTAAGCTTTCTATGAGCTAACAACAACAACAAAAAGATAATTTAATCTATTTATCTGGTATGCCATCAAAGATAAATTGTTTGCAATATAGGTGCCTAAGAACTGAATAAGCTAACTCATTTTACTGGCTCATTAACTGCAAGGCAATTAGGTCCAATGAAGGCTGCCAGAAATGATGACTTCTGGCTTTAGGATAGTTGAGCAGTAAGTCTTATAAAAGCAGTAACTAAAAATAAGGACCACTATTTTGTGTAGGGCAATCTTCAGTTACACCAATAAAAGCCATGCCACCTCCATATTTTTAAAAATGGTTACTTTAATTCCTCTAAGTAATCTCCCTTTTTGCCACCTCCATCTTAACCTTCTTATTCTACATTGATGTAAAGACATTGACATAGATTTTACCCCATCATAATTTTTATTCTCCCATCAATCACAAAACTGTTCTTACTGATGCTTGCTCTACTCAAGGCATTAAAGTCATGACATTTTATGAGCATCTATAACCCTGGAGTAGTCAAAGTTCATGCAGTTTAGTCAATTGTTAATTCATTTTTACAGAATTAAAAATTAAATATCAATAAAACTCATAAAAATCTCATGACTTAACACATGTTCTTAATATATTTATTCACCAGATAAGAAGTAGTATAACCACAGTCATGTTTTCTTGTATGACATTGCCCTGTAAAGATCTTGTTTCAGTTAATTGAAGGAAAATGAATATCCTGTTTTATGAAGGACTATTTAGTGCATTAATAGGGTAATAATTTGGGAGCAGGGTCTGGTTGTTTCTTTAATACACGAGGAAATCCTTCCCATGTGCCAAGGCTGAGTGCAAGGACTACAGAAAAACTTGCAAGACTCAAGGAACTTAGAGTCTGGTGGGGAAGGGCAATCAGCCAGTGAACAGATATGATATAACATGGTGGTACTAATACAGGTATTGTGCAATACTACCTATATAGGTATGATATAAGCACTAACTTCGACCAGAGGGGGAGAAGTCAGGAAAACTTAGGAGAGCTTCAAGCCTAGAAGGAAAAAGCTCACTTCATCGAATTGGGGCAATTGGACTTCATTTCTTTCTCTGGAACACCGGGTCTGAAGGAAACCACGAGGTTATCTATAGTTTCCCCCTTACATTTTAGGCAGGCTTGTAGTTATACCCTTTTAGAAACATGAGAATCAAACTTACTAAAAAGATTATTTATAAAAATTATTTATAAAATTTACCATGAGTGACATTTAGTACATTCACAGTGTTGTGCAACCATCATGACTATCTAGTTCCAGAACATTTTCATCTCCTCAAAATGGAACCCATAGCCATCAAGCAGTTCACATCCCTTTCCCCCATCTCCACAGGCCCTGGCAACCATTAATCTGCTTTCTATATCTATGGATTTGCCAATTCTGGATATTTCATGTAAATGAAATCATACAATCTGTGGCTTTTTGGTTGTGGCTTCATTCACTTAGCCTAATAATTTCAAGGCCCATCCCACTGTGGCATATATCAGCATAGACTATAGTCATTCCTTTTCGGGCTGAATAATATTTCATTGTATGGATATACCACATTTTGTCTATTCATCAGCTGATGGGCATTTGGCTCTACTTTTATTTTGCTATTGAATTGGTGCTGCCATAAGCACCTCTGTACCAGTTTTTGTTCAAACGCTAGTTTTTAGTTCTTTGGGGCATATACAAGGAATGGGATTACTGGGTCACATGGTAATTTTATATTTAGTTTATTATGGAATCACAAATTGCTTGCCACAGCAGCTGCACTATTTTACCAAACTTAATTTCAACGAGAAAGTATTTCTTTCAAGGCTACCCTGTGCCTTGATAATTTATTCTCCCTCCCAACTTCAAAAGATTGTCCGGAGGGCTAATAGTCTTTGTGAAACCTAAAGGCCTTTTGAAAGCAGCTTTTATATAAATTAAACATATTATGCACTCAGGCATTCATTACAGTGTTCTGCAAGGAATTGGATAGTTCAATAAATTTACATTAAATTCTATCTGTATAGGTGTGAGCTTTTACAGTCTTAGAACACCCGAAGCTGAAAGGAGACAAATTGAGTTGAATTAGTTTGCCTCCACTTGACCCTTTTAAAAAAATGATATATTGGAGGCATTTTAAAAAGTGCAATCTTTTTGAAGTATGGGCAGGCTGATTCCAGTTGTTAAATCCGTTCATTAATTTATCTCTGTTCAGGACATTCTAATGAACTGAAACCCAAGATTGCCGTTAATCCAAAGCAGAAGCAAAAGCGTGGCTGAACAGATGACGTTCACTGTGCTTTTGCAGACTTTAAAAATGCTTTTGAAATAACCAAGAGGAAAACAAATGAGAATGATTTTTTTTTAGCTCTAGACAGTGTTTTAAAAACTTTGTTATGGGGGACAGACAGCTCTTATTACATATTCTGCTCATGCGGTGCTTTAGGGAAGCTCATCAACCTAGCAACGTATTTAGGCAGCACTTACCACTCCCCATAGCACCTGGCTTCCTGGGTGCCAGACTTTCTGAGAAAAAGCCCATGTCCTAGGCCAAAGCTCACACAGCAGGCACAGAAGCCAAAATAAGACAACAAGAGCTTGGTCTTTGTTTTTCTTTATCATTTCCAAATTGCCTGTTGCTACGCTAATCTCTTCAAGCACCTCATAGGGTAAGGTGCTTTGCATACGTTATCGACTTTAACCCAGTAAACACTTCTGAACAAATCTTAAAAGTATCACGTTGCTCAGTACCTAGTGTGTATGAAGCATTTTATAGTTCCTATTTTAGGTCTCATAACAACCATGTGAAGTAGATGGTGCTTTCATGTTCATTTTAGAAATGAAGAAACTGGGTTTCCAAACGATGAAAAATCAGCAACGCTGGTCACAAAACAAATGACAGCTTATGCTAAGGTCTGAGCTCGTACTACTATGCCAGTTACCTTCTAGTAAGAAGCAGATATGCACATAATAAATATTGAAAATTTAAAAATATGCGTCTTCAAGCCAAGATGTAACATAATTAGACTATTTAAAAAATAGATTGCATTTATCTGCCCACTACCTAGATGTCAGCTGGAGTCATTCTATTCTTTGAGATTCCAATGATCTTGACTGTACCCCAATCTCGGTTGTGGTGGGAGTTCCATGTCTTTATAGGATTGTGAGGGGCTTACTTTCACCTATTAACTCTGACTCTACGCTCCAGCCTCTTCTGAATTAGTTCAGTTTATAGAGTGTCCCCTTTTCTTTTTCCTAGAAGAATCTGCTGGTAGAATAAAGAAAATAACTGACGGGCTCAAGTCAATTTTGGCTTAAATAACATTTTATTCTTCCTTTATGTGAGCTTTGGGGAGAAATATCCCTGAATCATTCTTATCACTAACCAGCTTTTTACTACCATGAAATCCCCTTACTAGGGGTTCTTCCCAAAGAACATTTAAAATTCTTAGTAAATGAAGTAAATGAAGGGTACAGCTAATGGCTTGATACAAATCACTGGGAGTCCATGGAGAGAGTGGGTGTACAGAATGGAAAAGACTTGAGAGGTTTGCAACTTGAACATCTGTGTTTTACAGTGGAGAACACAGCAGATGAGAGTGGACCCTGGTTTGTTCAAGTTCAATGGCTAGTTAGATAAATATGACTTTTATTCCCGACTGCACTTTGCTACCCACAGATGTAGGAGCCTAAACACAAGGACCAAAGAGTTGAATGAAATGAATGTCTGACTCATTTGCCAAAGGGAGATTCAGGACAATTTGCAGTAATCTATTATCATTCTCTGAGTGTTTCTGACTGTTCAACTGCTTTCTCTTAAACCCTGAAAAGTAATAAACAGCTATGTCTTGCCATTGTCACAAGAGAAAAGTAATGGTGTGCATTATGATATCATCCAAGATATTATCATGACTCAAATATTAAAGTCCCCCAGGGTCAAGAAAGGGAGCTTATAAATGAAAAAATTTTAAGATTTCTCTGTTTTAACTGGTAGTTCAAATTTTAAAAACACAAATAAAACCCACAAAACCTTGGTAATTCCAATTTAGCTTATATGAAAGAGGAGATGGAAGAGAAGCAAGAAGGTAGTGAAAAATTAGCATAAAAATTTGAAGAACAACCAAACATATTTTTCATATGATTTTTAAATTGCCTGGGGACTTAATTCAATTTATCCTAGAGTATATATACTCCTTGAAGCAAGGTGTCCAATCATACATTTTCTCCATGTTGCCATGGAGATTGTCCACACAGGACATCAATGGCTAACAAGAGTGTGATGTGTTCTGATTTCTATGCCGATCAAGCTACATTTCACCTCCATAACTTTGAAACATCAAGTGGAATTGGAGTTTGCAATCTTCAAAGTGTCATACTTTGCCTTTCAGAATTCACAGGGGTAATGAGTGTGTACTTGAATAAACCAACTCCATAAATAAAAATGATTAATATTGATCAAATATAGAGTAGTTTTCTCATGGTGGCATATAGGTCTATAAAGCATAACCAGGTACAGCTAGAAATGATAGTTCTTTCTAAACAATGTAATATAACTTACAATTATAGCGTCTTAGATTAGTAAAGGGAACAAATGCTGTGACACATCCAGCAAGTTAGGGGTATTTCCAAGCTTCAGTTCCCAAGCTTTAGTGTCACAAACTCTCTGTAGGTTATGTGGGTCTTCTGAGATATTCTCTCTTCTGGAAGAGGATGCAATGAACTATCATGAGAAAGACCTGTGCCTTGCAATCACACAGACAAGGGTTGGGAATGGGTTTGCAATACAAATTCTGTGATTTTTAGCTAAGTCACTTAATCTGAAAGTGAGGGTAATGAAAAAAAAATAAAGTGAGGGTAATGATATTTTTCTGATAAAACATGAAGATTCTTGGTTTATTTAGATACATTCAAATTACCCTTCTGAATTCTAAAGAGCAATGTATTACAATTACAAGATCCAAGAAATCATTTAAACTCACAGTGCACTAAGGAGGTGGTGACAGTATTAATCAGCTGTGCTGCAGTAACAAGTAACCCCTACATTTCAGTGGGTTGGGACAACAAACCTTTATTCTGTCCCCTGTTACATGTCAATAGCTGGAAGTCAGCATCTGTATGGAACCTATTTTTTTCATAGAAGAGAGAGAGATATGAAAGAATTGGAGGAAGTACATGATGTCTCTTTAAGCTTTGTGGGAACTTGGTAGACTGACACATTCCATTGGCCAAAGTAAGTCACATGATCAAAGGCACTGCAGGTCTCATGGCAATGAATGAGTATATTTAACTCTCTTATAGGAAGGGGGAGTGAACAATTGGAACAATGATACAATTTCCTACAATAACTATTGCTGTTATCAGAGAGGCTGTGTTGGATGAGGGTAAAAGCCTAGACTGAGTCTTACAGAGTTACTTTCTATAAGAACTCGGGCAAATTACTTACTCTTTGTGTGCTTGTTCGCACAATTGGAAAATTGGGATAATAATATCTATTCTCTTTTGTAGGATTACTAAGAAAATGAAATGAGTTCATGTGTGTGTGTGTGTACATATATGTATACATAATATAAAGATTATACAGTATATGTGCACATAACATTTACACAGGGTGGAGTAAAAGTAGGTTTACAGTTGTTCATATAGAAAATAATACAATAATTAATGAATAGTACTGTGTCACACATACTCGCAACTGGAAACCTACTTTTGCCCCAACCTGTATAACTTAGAACAAAAGCTGACACACATGCAAGTACTATGTGTTAACTATCATTATCATCAGCGGTTATACTGAGGGGATAGTAAATTTACAGACATATTCCCTATAGACAGACAAATCAATTAAATTAAAGTAGCTGTGGTGGAATGTTATATAAATTTCCTACATCTCTCAATAAAGTGACCTTCTCTACACAATTCAGTTGGTCCTTGTCACTGATTCTTTACCACTTGCTTCTTTTGTCTTGCCGTCATCAGTGTTTGGAGGGGACTGGAAGAAAAGGTAAGAAGGAAGATATGGTAGCTAACATTTTAGCATGAGCCACTAACTTGGTTTCTTTTTTTTAAAAGAGTATTTGATATTCTCATATTCAACAGCTTTTACACAAAAGCAATTTGGGTTTTTTGAATCTTTTTCTGTGTTTTCAAAGAATCAAATTCAGAAAGATGTTTCTGGTAATGAACATTAGCCCTTCTCCCCATGGGCTTATTTTCTTAGTCAATGAGCACTGTCTCCTTCCATAACTTTAATACCCTATTTCGAGAAATAATCAAATAGGCAATTTCCCGAATAACATTGTAACAGGAATAATGCGCACAGCCTCACTGCCAAAATAATGGAGGTTCTATCATGCAAAATGTGCATGGTTTATTTCTTCCACCTATGCCACAGAGTCTGCTTGAAAATTTAGTCTTAATTTTCTTTCAATAGCATCACTGAAATGTACTAAGTCAGGAGAGACATCTATAAACCAAGATTTACATGCAAATAAATATTTCAACAATGATGCTTTTTTCCTATCATAAGGCAAGCAACCCAGTGAAAAACTTGCTCAAATCCCAGAACTGCTCACTTCAGTAACTTCAAAAGCACTGCTGATTGAGAAAAGAATCATTTCCCTTTCTTCAAAAGTTTTCACTTTTTTCTTTTCATGAAACTTGTCCAATTATACATTTAGACCTCATCTGCTATGCATTAGAAATATTATGCAACCCTCTTCCTACTCGTGGCAGCACATGATTCAAAAGTCTCAGGCACAATTTTTAAAAATTGCTGAGCCCAGCCAGCGTGGCTCAGTGGTTGAGAGTCGACCTATGAACCAGGAAGTCAAGGTTGGATTCCTGGTCAGGGCACATGCCTGGGTTGCGGGCTTGATCCCTAGTGTGGGGTGTACAAGAGGCAGTTAGTTGATCAATGATTCTCTCTCATCATTGATGTTTCTATCTCTCTCTCCCTTTCCCACCCTCTCTGAAATCAATAAATATATATTAAAAATGTGTTATGCATATATGCGTGTGTATGTGTGTACTAACACTTTGTTCAAATAATACAGACCTGAATTCTAGGTTGAAGAATAAGACTTTATCTGGGGAGAGTTTTGTGAGAGGAGTGCTATTGGTGACTTTTTTAGTTATTACTTATCATTGGATTTTGAGTCTCTCCCCTCATTTAGAAGAACTTTCCCCCCTTCATTTTCTCTTCATAAATGATTAGAAACATAGCTGGCATTTTCCTTACACTTCTACTTTCAAATACTAATTTCACCACCTTCTCTCAAGAGTCTCCCCTTTTTTGATGAATACCTGCATTTTCATGTGATATCCTGAATTGCTTTACTTTCTATTTTCTCCCAATATACTCGCAAAACTCAGGCACACTTTTATCATTTGTGCCATCGGTTGTGACCTTTAATCTTTAAACCAAATAGACAATTTGGTGTAACACTATGAAAATTCAGCCTGCTTATCTTCTTTTTTCCTGCTGATATTTAGTTTGCACACATTTGTAATATTTGAGTTTAAATTATTTTTCCTGACTAGAAAAGCATATTCCCTCTGTCTTGTAGCCCGAGGAACCACACAAGGGTCTGCTCGCTAATGTAGAGAAAGAAGAACGCAAGAGCCACGTTTGATGAGGCTTATCCAGGTCCATTTAATTCCACAGGAGGTGGCTGTGGCCCTGGAGACTGGCAGTGTGGAGTCTACTACCTGGAGTAACATTCTGCTCTTCAACAGCCGTAAAATTAACTTAAAATTTATGGTTCTGGCAAATAGTGATTGCTTTTTATGTGTTATTTATTAACTAAGACTATTTCACCGGGGAGATTAATTTGACTAAAATGCTTTGAAATTACTTGCACCAATGAACTATATTATAGGTGGAACTTGGTATAAATGATGTAGGAGGGGATTCAAAAATAACAAGGTGACAAAGCTTAGAAAACCCTATCGCATCATCTCTTCCCTTGATTTGATTTTTAGCTTTTTTTAACTTTCTGGCCAGAACTAGAAAATGGTTCTGGTAGAAAGTTAACGTGAAAATGTGGGATTTTTTTCAATGACAAAGTAATATATCCGACTAACTCTTCTGCTGAGAATGATAAAAGTTGAATTAAAGCACAAAAGGAAGCAAAAAGTAGCTCTCTGAAAGTATTGGAAAGCAACCAAAGTTACCACAAGTATGGGGCTAAGATCCAATAGAAAATGAACATACATCATAAGCCCTCAATGTATCACAATTTTATCTCCTAAGAGAATTTGCCTATACGAGGTGTAGAAACCAAGAAAAAGTGGTGTCGTGGAGCTTGGGGCAGTCTTTTGGGTGGGGAGGACAAAAACTGGAGAACAAGACTATGAAGGCACTCTCAGGGGGATAGCTCTCTGAAAGTATTGGAAAGCAACCAAAGTTACCAGAAGTATGGGGCTAAGATCCAATAGAAAAAGAATATACATCATAAGCCCTCAATGTATCACAATTTTATCTTCTAAGAGCATTTGCCTATACGAGGCGTAGAAACCAAGAAAAAGTGGTGTCGTGGAGCTTGGGGCAGTCTGTTGGGTGGGGAAGACAAAAACTGGAGAACAAGATTATGAAGGCACTCTCAAAGAAGTAAGCCTGAGGCTGGCCAGTGTGGCTCCGTGGTTAAGCATAGGCCCGTGAACCAGGAGGTCGCTGTTCAATTCCCAGTCAGGGTGCATGCCCCGGTTGTGGGCTCAATCCTCAGTGGGGGCCCGTAGGAGGCAGCCAATCAATGGTTCTCTCTCAATATTGATGTTTCTATCTCTTCTTCCCTCTCTCTTCCTCCCTGAAATCAATACAAATATATTTTATTTTATTTTTTTGACCTATTTTGCCAAATTTAAGGCAGCTGATCAATGATTATCTCCCATCATTGATGTTTCTATCTCTTCTTCCCTCTCTCTTCCTCTCTGAAATCAATACAAATATATTTTATTTTATTTTTTGACCTATTTTGCAGAATTCATTGATATCAAACACAAACTATACTTAAAACAGAACTTTAATATGACATTCCATAAACAAAAGGTGCAAAGTCATGGGAAGGGTCCCCATCCTGATTTCCATTAAAATAACAGAGCACAGTGAAACCGTCTCACTTCAGGACCACAGGCACGGCTTCAAATCTACAGACCACACAGGGGGCCCTGCCCCAGGTTTCCCAAAGCAGACAGGTGCACACCTGATACAGAATCATTACAGAGCTTCCCCTTTCCATTAGACTTTAAGGGCAATTATTGCAACTTAACTTAATTTTACATACAATGGCTAAAAATTTCTAAAACTCCACTTCCCTTACCAGTTTGATAAGCACAAACTACAGTTTATTATAAAAGTACCACTTGAAATATCACTACACCTACGTACATTAAAAGTGCAATAACTGGGCCTGTGTGCCCCAAGCATGCTCAGAGTTCCCACCATCTGTCCACACAGCACAGAAGGGAAGCTCTGATTCCCCAGAAACATTTGCTCCAGGTGATCTTCCTTCTCCGGTTCCTCAGGCACCTCCAGGTGGCCTGGGCCTGAAGAACATGTCTTCCCTAACATGGAGTGTCTCGCTGGCCAGCACATTCTTCAGAGGAAGAGGAAAGCTGAAGGGCCTCCAGGAGGACACTCAAGGGGACACAGGGACAGAGTGCCTCTGACTTCTCAGTGGTGGGAGGGATCTGAGCAGGAGCCGTGAGCATCTCAGCAGGAGGGAGGGATGGAGGTGTCAGGCACATGGAGCTCCACTGGCCTTTGTCTAATGTCCTGAATTCATTTCTGAGGGGCTGGCCTAGAACCTCAAGGATTTGTGGGAACTGGCAGGGCTGGAGAGTCTTGATGGGAGGGCCCTGGTGCTGAGGTTGGAGGTCTGGTCTCTGGGTGCTATTGAGGCTAGGGCTGAGTCTGGGTTTCTTTGTGGGCTTCTGGCAGGTTTGGCTGGAGGTCTGGGCAGCTCTCTTGCCAGGTACCTTGATGATGAGATCAGAGTCCTGGCCCACACTGTGTGCAGGAGCATGTTGGATGCTGTGTGAGTTCCCGTCAGGGGACTTGGCCTGTGGCTGGTGGATGAGGGCTTGGTCCAGGCCCTGGTTGCTGAAGGCAGAATGGGGCCTATTGTCCCCCTCATGGACACTGTGGGTGGGATTTTGGACCAAGTGTGTGCCTTCTGCATGTGGGGAGTCTGTGACAGGCCCTTCCTGTCCATTCTTTGGTACAGGAGGTAAGCAGGCACTTCTCACAACACCTTCGACGGGAGGTGCTGACGATGTCTTGACACGTTTCCTTTTCGGTGACCAAGGGGTGAGATCAGGGTCTCTTACATATTTTCTCTTGGTGTTGTGATCAGGTCTCTGCATGCGTGAATCCCTTACATAGTCACGGGTTTCTGTCTCTTCCTTCCAGTTTTGCTGGGGCCTGCATGTGGGTCTCCAGGGAAGTCTCCAGCAAGGAGCCTCTCTCTGTTCTTCATGCCATGCTCTCTGCTCATTCACCCTATCAGCCCTGTGAAAGGGTCCTGGGTTCCGCTGGACCTGGGGATTCCATGGTTTCAGGTTCTCCTTTGTCTTATTGGAGCCCATGGCCTGGGGGGCGGGGGACCTATTCCAATGATTCCTGGGACACCTGCTTGCCTTGTGCCCAAAGGCCCTGCAGTTCCAGCATCTCACCCTCACGTAGTCACAGGATCCTGGCTTGTCCTTCCAGTTTTGCTGGTGCCCTTCCGGGGCTCTCCCGGGTCATCGCTGGCGCAGAGCCTGTCTCTGTTCTTCATGCCTGCGAACTCTGCTGGGTCAACCCAGCAGCCTTGTTGAAGGGCCCTCGGTTCCTCAGGTCCCTGGGAGTCCAAGGATTCTGCCTCTCCTTCATCTTATTGGAGTCCAGGGCATGGGGGCTTAGGGCCCCACTCTGACGCTTCAGGGGACACGTGAGGCTGCTTGCCTTGTGCCCAAAGGCCCCACATTTCCAACATCTCACCTGGGGATTCTCCTCCTCTGGTGGGGGAGCCTCGCGTGCCACTGGGGCCCTCTGTGGCTGCTTCCCTTTCTGGGCCATAAGGGTATGCGGGGCGCTCGTTCTGGGTCACGACCTGCCTTCTGCTATACCACCTGAGACCTTCACGTCTTCTGCCCTCAGCTATGGACTTGCAAATCTCCCGCAACCCGCTGTGCTCTTCAGTCCGTGCGCAGATCCTCAGAACAGTGGGCGCTGGACCAGCTCCACTGGGCGCGCTGCAGCTTCCTCGGTGCCTGTCCAAGGGCCCCTGGCAGAGCTTCCGGTCCTCCTTGACTTTTATGCTGGTTCAAGTTGACGTCACAGGTAGGCGGTGACTCTCAAATTAGCATAATCTCGCGGAGGGATACAGGACTGGGAGGGTCGCACTGTTCTGGGCTCTTTAGCGTTTTCAGTCAGTTACACATTACATAGATCCATTTTCTTACTCTTAGGAGGATGTGGCTTCTGTAAGAAAGACCAACGTTTTCCCTTACTCCTGCCGCTTCCTTCTGCACTTTGCCTTGTTTAATGCGATGACATGCATGTGAGATAAGTCGACTGGTCATACACGGAGCGGAGAGTTCTTTGGCATGAAGTCCACCCACAGTGTGTGCAACCAACCACCTCCTCCACCTCCAGAACTCTTCACGTTTCCAACCGAAGCTCAGATTCTGTGAAAATTCTTTCTTCTTCCTAGACTGACTGCAGATCATCTGCCACCATTGTCGCCTCTGTGTCTGGGGAGTGGACCCTAGTCTAGGGAATTCACAGGAATGGAGCCCCCAATTTTGTCCCTGTGGGACTAGCTCACTTTACACCTTGCCTTGTGACTTAAATCACTGTCCCCGAGTCATTCCAATACAAATATATTTTTAAAAAGGTGAGCCTGAGAGTTTGAGTGCAGTCTTCCCCACGAGGCATCTACCAGTTACAAAGGACTACATGCAGAAGGCAAGCAGCTCAGAAACTAAACAGATGGCCCCGGTGATGTTGGGACAGCTCCCGTGAGGCCGAAACAGCCCCGGTGAGGTCGGGATGGCCCCGGTGAGGTTGGGACAGCCCCGGTGAGGTTGAAACGACCCCGGTGAGGTAGGGATAGCCCCAGTGAGGTCGGGACAGCCCCAGTGAGGTTGAGATGGCCCTGGTGAGGTTGGGACAGTACCTGGTGAGGTCAAAACGGCCCCGGTGAGGTTGGGATGGCCCTGATGAGGTTGAAACGGATAATGGGGACCAGTATAGACTGATGAACAGGGGTAGATGCAGAGGCAGAGCAGCACTGAACAGACTGTCAAACTACAGTGGGAAGCCTGGGGAGGGTTTGGGGGTTTAAGAGAGAAGCCTGGGGAGGGTTTGGGGGAGGTTTAAGAGATCAACCGAAGGACTTATATGCATGCATATAAGAATAACCAATGGACACAAGACACTAGGAGGTAGGGGAGGTCGGGGGAGTGTCAAGGGGGGGAAAAAGGAGAC
Source organism: Myotis brandtii (assembly GCF_000412655.1). Taxonomy (NCBI): domain Eukaryota; kingdom Metazoa; phylum Chordata; class Mammalia; order Chiroptera; family Vespertilionidae; genus Myotis; species Myotis brandtii. The sequence goes on along the minus strand of NW_005353916.1, from coordinate 297,687 downwards.
ATATGTAATACTCTTTGTAATACTTTAAGAAATAAAAATTATTAAAAAAAAAAAAAGAAACTAAGCAGAGAGTGGAGGCTAAGAGGCTAACACCTAAAGAGAGGAGACTCCTCTTAGCTGGTCTCGAACTTACCCTATTGTTATAAACATGAAAAAAGCTGAAGGAAATACGTAAAATACCTATTTGCAGCCAATTGATAGCTGTAATCCTTGTGAGAAGGAGAGCACAAGAGGTGATCCTCACATTCATGATGTTTTCTCCCTGATAGTAGTTTCCAATCTGCAGAGCAAGGACATGTTGCAGAAGCAGAGAATTTTGGTCTTGTTAAGGGAAGAAGACAAAGATTGAAATGTTAAGCTGCTAACGTGATTGGGATTAGAGAGCATGGTCCCAGAGAAAAGTCAGCCAATTTACTGGGGAGAAGCCACTCCAAATCTTAGTATATAATCCCCTTGAATCCTTGGCCTAATCTTCAACTTCAGGCATAGGGTACAGCTCTGAGAGGCTTCGCAGAGAACAGCTGTGAGGCTTGGGAGCTGAGCAAAGATTCAGAGGCTGCCCGGTGCTGGAAAAACAGAATTTGGGGTTAAAATTCAGACAGATTGGAGAGTCCTTTAAAAAAAACCACTTTGACATTTTAGTGCTAACAGCAGGAAGGCATCATTTTAGTTGTCAGGACAATGCCCCAAGAGTGTGGGTAAAACTAAAACCTAAGCCCTACATTGACAAAGCCGAGAACTAAGCCTTGACAAGATCAAGGTGATTGGCTTATCATTTAACTGTCTACCAGGACACACTTAACATTCCTGAGAGGAAGAAAACAAGTCAAAGTGCCTACAGTGTCTTAAAAACGTCTGGTATGCAAAAAAGCATGAAAAGTGATCAATAATCAAGATAAAAGAGCCGGACCCAGAGATAATCCAGATGTTGGAGTTAGCATTTAAGCATGTCAAACATCTATAAATATTGTTAAACATAGAAGAAAAGAGGAAAATGTATGACAATATAAACAATCAGAATCTATAAAAAAAGAACCAAATAGACAATCTAGAACTGTAAAACACAGTATCTGAAATTAGGGGCTCATTGAGTAGATTTAAAAGCAGAATGAAAGACTAGTAGACTCAAAGACATGTTAACAGAAAATGTGCAATTTGAAAGACAATATAAAAAAGAAGATAAATAAAAAAGAATAAAACAGAATGAAAATAAAATTAATAAGAATACATCAAAAGGTCAACATAGCTATACTACAGTCCCAAAAAGAAGAAAGTGGAACAGAGACAATACTTGAAGAAATACTGACTGAGAATTTTTCAAATCTGACAAAAAGACTTTACCCCAGTAATACAAGAAGCTGAGTGAATGCCAAGCAGAAAAAAATAAAAAGAAAACCATACCTAGCAAACTATAGTCAAACTGCCAAAATCCAAAGAGAAAAATCTTTAAAAGAAGTCAGAGAGAAAAAAGTAGATTACAATTAACAGCCAAATTCTACTGGAAACAATGTAAGCTACAAAAAAATAGAACGGCATCTATAAAAGTCAACCTAGAATGCCATGCCTAGCAAAATAATTCTGAAAAAAATGAAAGCAAAGTAAATATATTTTCAGACAAAATGAAAGACTTTGTCAGCAGCAGGCTCACACTGCAAGAAACACCATGAGAGTTCTTCCTGTCGAGGGAAAATGACCCAGATGAAGAAAGGAATGAAGTCTATTGTAAAAGGCAATATGTGAGTAAGCATCAATGAATATTAACTTCAAACAATAAAGTCTTTTGCAATTCATAACATCAATAAAAGTAATATGTATGACAACAGCACAAGAGACATGAGAAGAGAAAAATGAAGATAAGTTCTTTACATTTCTTGTGTTGTTTGGGCAGTGGTAAATGTGACAAAACAAAGTATATGATAAAAGAATAGAAAGTATATTGCAGTTTTAGTCTTACCCCATAAGGGTTATACCAGAAGGTATAATAATATAGCTAATAGACAGGATACAATAGAATAAGTAAAAGACTTGATTAATACACAGAATGTAGAAAGAAGAACTCTAGGAACAAAGAACAGATGGAACAGAGAAAATATAGCAAAACAATAGACATAAATTCAACTCTATCAGTAAGTATATTAAATGTATATGGACTAAACACACCAATGTAAAAAATGAAAATTGTCATATTTGAGAAACATTAGAAAAAGCTAAACTACATGCAATTTACAAGGACCACAGATGAAATTAAGACATAACAGAGTTTAAAAGCATGGAAAAACATATACTACACTAACCAGAAGAAAGCTGGTATGTCTATATTTATATTATTCAAAGTAGACTTTCAGGCAGAGCAATGGAAGAGATAATGAAAGATATTTCATAATGATAAAGGGTTGACTCAACAGGAAGATGAAATAATGTGTGAACGTACCATGGCTTCAAAATGCACAGTCAAAAATTAACCAAATGAAAGAGAGAGGCAACTCTATAACTAGTTGCAGACTTTAGCACATCTCTCTCACTAACTGTTAGAATGTACAGATAGGTCAAAGCAAATCAAAATATGTGTATAAAATACTACCTCTAAGGCTATAGCTAGAACTGCAGTATATATGTTCTTTTGAAGTGCACATGGGGAATATAGAAAAACATCATACTCGGGGGCATACAACAAGTCTCATCAAATTTCAAATAATTTAAATCAGCAGTTAATATTCTTTGTCTGTCTTGGAATTAAGTTAGATTATTATTAATTTTTTAAATCCTCACCCAAGGACAAGTTTTCTTCCATTCAAAGTTCTCTTCCCCTCTGCTTCCCCAAAGCAAAGTAGATCCTCAAAATTATAACATGCATAATCCCTACTACTTGAGGCCATGGAAAAGTGACATGTATATCTTAGCTGGTATAAGAATGAATCTCTTTAAATGAACTATGAACTTGATTATGGAAGAAGATTGCAAAAATGTAGTATGACTAATGTGAAATGTTGTTTTTTTCTTTTTCTCCTTTTTCTGGTGTGTGTGTGTGTGTGTGTGTGTGTGTGTGTTCCCATCTGTAATTAGTAAGTGCGTGGAAGGTCACACTAATGCCCCTTCACATGTTAAAATCAAAGCACCCCGGAGTACACCTGACAAATAGTGTGGTGAAGGCCTGGAGGGGCGGGGGAGCTGGTGGAGGGTGCCAATGGAGGTAAGTACATCCCAGGAGAAATCTCAGGCCCTGATTCTGCCCTACCCAGCAATGTTTATAATGACATTTTTTTTTTCATAAAATGAAAAAAGTCATATTTGTAAAGCACTGGGAGATGTTTGGGTATGGGAAGCTCTTACAATGCCAAGAATTCATTTGAAAGAGCTGTGGGCTTTAGACCTGAGGGCTCTTCAGCTAGACAAGCTGCCCAAATGGGCCTCGTAGGGCCAAGTTCTAAATGTAGTTAGTCAAGTCATAGCAGCACCACCTCAAAGGCGCAGACTTGTTTCCCACTAGATCTGACTTTGCGCTGGCAGCACATGGCAGAGTCGCATTTATTAATAGGACAGCTCTGTCCACGTCCCTGGCTATGCCATTTGTTTGTGGAGGTACAGGCCATGTGCCGCCTTGGAAAGCTCCTCTGGTGACTGTGCTGTGCCGCCCTGGCTAAGACACTGTGACTGGAGCCTGGAGGGAGGCTGATGGCACAGGCACTGGATGTACCCAAGGCATGAGGGGCGGGGGGTGGCCTTGAAACAGCCGCTATGTCCAAGTGTGCATCCCTTCAAAATAGAAAAGTTTCTAATACGTAAAATGGATTGCAAATATTTTTATTTTTAGACTCAGGAAATGTTAGTGCTGAAAAGAATCTTAGAAACTGTCTTGCCCATGAGCGGAGAGAGACCAAGATGGCGGCATAGGTAAACACCGGAGACTGCTGCCGCAAACAACCACTTCAAAAATAAAAATTATAACATGCATAATCCCTACTACTTGAGGCCATGGAAAAGTGACATGTATATCTTAGCTGGTATAAGAATGAATCTCTTTAAATGAACTATGAACTTGATTATGGAAGAAGATTGCAAAAATGTAGTATGACTAATGTGAAATGTTGTTTTTTTCTTTTTCTCCTTTTTCTGGTGTGTGTGTGTGTGTGTGTGTGTGTGTGTGTGTGTGTGTTCCCATCTGTAATTAGTAAGTGCGTGGAAGGTCACACTAATGCCCCTTCACATGTTAAAATCAAAGCACCCCGGAGTACACCTGACAAATAGTGTGGTGAAGGCCTGGAGGGGCGGGGGAGCTGGTGGAGGGTGTCAATGGAGGTAAGTACACCCCAGGAGAAATCTCAGGCCCTGATTCTGCCCTACCCAGCAATGTTTATAATGACATTTTTTTTTTCATAAAATGAAAAAAGTCATATTTGTAAAGCACTGGGAGATGTTTGGGTATGGGAAGCTCTTACAATGCCAAGAATTCATTTGAAAGAGCTGTGGGCTTTAGACCTGAGGGCTCTTCAGCTAGACAAGCTGCCCAAATGGGCCTCGTAGGGCCAAGTTCTAAATGTAGTTAGTCAAGTCATAGCAGCGCCACCTCAAAGGCGCAGACTTGTTTCCCACTAGATCTGACTTTGCGCTGGCAGCACATGGCAGAGTCGCATTTATTAATAGGACAGCTCTGTCCACGTCCCTGGCTATGCCATTTGTTTGTGGAGGTACAGGCCATGTGCCGCCTTGGAAAGCTCCTCTGGTGACTGTGCTGTGCCGCCCTGGCTAAGACACTGTGACTGGAGCCTGGAGGGAGGCTGATGGCACAGGCACTGGATGTACCCAAGGCATAAGGGGCGGGGGGTGGCCTTGAAACAGCCGCTATGTCCAAGTGTGCATCCCTTCAAAATAGAAAAGTTTCTAATACGTAAAATGGATTGCAAATATTTTTATTTTTAGACTCAGGAAATGTTAGTGCTGAAAAGAATCTTAGAAACTGTCTTGCCCAAAGCTCTCACTTTATGTGAGGAAACCAAAGAACTTGTATGCATATACACATAACCCATGGTCACAGACAATAATATAGTGTGGTGAAGGCCTGTAAGGGGGGGGGGGCGTGGGGGAGGGGGCCAATGGAGGAAAAAGGGGACATCTGTAATACTTTCAACAATAAAGATAAAAAAGATTAAAAAATTAGGGTCAATTAAAAAAATGGATTGTAAATATTTTTATTTTTAGATTCATAAAATGTTAGAAACTGTCTTGCCCCAAGTTCTCATTTTATATGAGGAAACCGAGGCCCCTTATCTGAGCCAGATAAGGATTCAGTTCCAGCTACTTGGAAAATATTGTTTCAAATTTATCTTTACCTGGGTTCCCACAACCTTCCTATGACCCTCTCCGCTCCCCCTCACTCTCTTTCTTTGTCTCTGTCTCTTCTCCCTCCCAATCAGAGAGGACAATCTCCCCCTCCTCCTGTGCAGGACCCAGGCCCCCCACACAGGCTGTCCTGTGAGCTGTAGAGACTTGAGAGACACACCGGTAACAGAACATTTATTTGGTAGCTACGAAACTTTGAGAGCTTGATGTTTTACATCTATCCATGGCTCCTATTTGGTGGTATTTAGACATTTGGAAAGATAGACAATACATTCTCGTCAGGAAAAAAGTGCAAAAGCAACAGGAAACTTGGCCCAATTCCAAATCTCTATCGTTTTTGCTGTTTCCTAAAGAGAAAATGATTTCAACATAGAAACCTGGAGTGCTGCAAGGTGGGGGTGTCCTTAAGCATCCGTTCAAAGTCCAATTTACAGCAAAGAAAATATGTGTAGTGTTTGTGTCTCAAAAAGGGCTGATGACCAGCATGATACTTGAGACACAGTTTCTGAAAACGTGTTTGCACAATTGAACTTCCAGGAAGAGAAGGCTACACGTGTGAAACAGGCCTCACATCACCTCACCCTCTCTCGCCATCCACCTCCAGAACAGTCACCATCCAGAGAGCAGGGGTTAAAAAATGACGAACTGAACAGTTCGCCTGTTATTCTGCTGATAGTTTTTATGTGATGGGAGCCCGGAGCACGTTTTTAAATGTAATCTATAATTCATTGCACATGAACCGTAAAATGCAAAAACATTAATTTTTACAGCAGCTCGCATTATTTATGGTATTTTCCCTGTCCTCCTATTAAAAAATATGTCTTGCTTAGATGTGTAGAATGTTCCCAGCTGCTAGATTATTTACAGGGAGCTTGATGAACCATTATAATGATTTAGCCATTAGAAAATTACAGCAGTTAAAAAAGGGCAAACTGTTTCTGAGATGGTGCGGCATTGAATGAAAATCAAAACAGGGGAATGAAATGTATTTACGAAAACCTAATTGCCAAGTGAAATTGATCTGAAAACTATGTCTTTGAAATTTTATTTTAGTCAGGGTACACAGAGCAAAACACCCCAGGCGATGTTTTGAAAATGAGGCCTGTTCATTGGAGGCATTTCTTTGGAATGAGGAAAAAGAAATGTGATGAAATGAGACCCAAGTCTCATGACTTATTGGTGTTGCTCTATTTGTTCATTCAATCAGTGAGTGCATAAGAGCCTGCTGGGAACCATGTATTGTAGTAGATACTGGGGATATAAAGATGAAGAAATAGGGTCTTTGCTCTCCGGGGAATCAATCCAAAGACAAGCACAAGGAAACGATGCTATCACTGGGCACTGCTGCAAAGGAGCAGAGTGGACGCCGATCTGTCTGTGGTGCCTTGAAAGACTCACCAAAAAAGCTGGGAATGCTGAAACTGGACAGATGTTGCAAAGCAACAGGTGCTTATCTTGCTTGACTTACATAGCATGTATTAAAAAATTGCAAGGGAAACCCATCCAGGTGATGGAGTTAACTGGCGCTTTGATGTACCCAAACAAAGCAAGGAGAAATAAAATGTAAAAAAGAAAACTTAGCAGACATAATCAGGTTAGAAAACCAGGCAAATACTAGTATATTTAAGAACTAGGAATGGAACAGAAATATGAACATGCAGTAGGGCCAGAGTGAAGATCTATTGTTTCCTCACTGGCGGTGGTTTAGCTTCCTGCTGGCTTGATGACTGCTTCTGGATTCTTCTCAATATCGCCTTAAGACTTAGGACCTGTAGTGGGTTGAGTAGTGGCCCCCCGCCCCAAAGTCATGGCCATCCAGGACTTCAGAATGGGACCTTGTTTGGAAATACAGCCTTTGAAGAATCTTGAGATGAAATCACCCTGGATTTAGGGTGGGCCCTAAACCCAATGACTGAGCTGTCCTTATAAGAAGAGGGCCCACTGGTGTGGCTCAGTGGTTGTGCATCGACCCATGAACTGGAGGTCAGGGTTTGATTCCTGCTCAGGGCACACACCCAGGTTGTGGGCTCAATCGCCAATAGGGCACATGAAGGAGGCAGCCGATTAATTATTCTCTCTCATTGATGTTTCTATCTCTCTCTCCCCCTTCCTTCCTCTCTCCGAAATCAATAAAAATCCCACTGGTGTGGCTCAGTGGTTGTGCATCGACCCATGAACTGGAGGTCAGGGTTTGATTCCTGCTCAGGGCACACACCCAGGTTGTGGGCTCAATCGCCAATAGGGCACATGAAGGAGGCAGCCGATTAATTATTCTCTCTCATTGATGTTTCTATCTCTCTCTCCCCCTTCCTTCCTCTCTCTGAAATCAATCAAAATATATTTAAAAAGAAGAAGAAGAAGAGGAGGAGGAGGACACATAAAGACAGTCAGAGGAGAAAGCCACGTGAAGATGGAGACAAGCTTGGAGTTATGCAGCGAGCTGCCAGCGAAGGCATGCGGGGAGCCACCAGCAGCCAGGGAGAGGCAAGGAGCCTCCCAGGGAGCATAGGCTTCCTGACACCTTGGTTCAGGGCTTTTGGCCTCCAGACCTGGAACAGAATCAATTCGTGTCGCTTGATGCCACCAAGCTTGTGGAAATTTATGACGGCAGCTGTAGGAAACGAAGATATGTTCCAAACCTTCTTTAAAAGACCTGGTTCTGGGCGTGATCTCTTCGTAGGTGATATAAATGTCTGACGACTATGCCATACACTTAAAACTAATGTAATATTGAATATCAACTGTAATTGAAAAAAATAAAAATAAAATAAAAGACCTGCTTCTGGACAGGGCGCAGGGTATGGGGGGCTGTTGAAGCACCTATAGAGGGAATATGTAGGGTCACGAAGACAAGTGAGGACAGAGAGCAAGAGCGAGAGAGGCACAGACGGCAGGTGAGGAAGCCTGTGCTCAGATGCAGATGTGAGAGAAATAAAGCCCACATCCAAACCCAAGTCAAAGGAGTTCCCTCCAAAGAAGCCTGCAAACATGAATTCACAAACACATGCAGAAAACTCGCTTTCAGAAAAACAGTCAACAAGAATCAGCTCCTGGAACATAAATATACTACAGATGCAGTTCATTCTGCAGCAGGGCCTGACACAGACTTCACTTACTTGTTTCATTAATGAGGTTTGCCACATTTATTATTTTACACTATAAATTCTGTTGGTTTATATTGATACAGACTCTAAAATCATTGTGTTAGGATGTCCCCAAAGATAAATTAAGGTTTTATATCCATATAAAGGAAAATAAATTATGAAACAAACCCAAGCAGAAATAAAAAAAAATAATAGACGGATGTGAAAATTATTAGCTGCATCAAACTTTGTTAGCTGCAGAGAGAACAACAGTAGAACTATTTTCCTGAAAGGTTTCTGTCCATGAGGAAGAAGGTCCTGGGAAGATGTTTGCCTATGAGCTAAGATGGCTATAGACATTTTTTGTTTTTTGGGGGATTGTTGATGGGAAATCTGATCCTTTGAGAGACATGCACACACTTACTGAAGACAGAAGCAGGAGAGGACCAAATATTTCCTCTTTCATTTCAAGCTGCTTGTTGTTCTCTCTATCAGTGGTTCTCAACCTTCCTAATGCTGCGAACCTTTAATACAGTTCCTCATGTTGTGGTGACCCCCAACCATAAAATTATTTTTGTTCCTACTTCATAACTGTAAATTTTCTACTGTTATGAATCATAATGTAAATATCTGATATGCAGGATGTGGGTTAATTTTCATTGCTCGCGACCCACAGGTTGAGAACCACTGCAAGTGGTCTGACTCAGACCCAAGCGGGGTTAGCTCTGACTCCTGTGGCATGGACAGTAATCATCATTTCTTGAAATTAGCACTGGCCTTAGAGTCAGGAGTGGAGCTGATGATGTGGGATGGGCGATGGGAGAAGTGGGTACCAATTACTATGACCCAGTGGGCTGGCCCTGGACTAGGGCATATATTCAAATCTTGCGTAAGGATTTCTAGTCAGTCCATTCTTGCTCAGGACCCTGAACCTTGCCAGTCTGGGTCAGACGTATAAGAAATTCTGACCAGGTTTGTTTTAAGTATAAAATGAGTGAATTTGAGCACTACTCCTTTGCCAACTCTGAAGAGCTTTGGAAGTATATAAATTGTACATGTAGAGTGAAGAGCAAACATTTTATCTCCTCCAATGTGCTTAGCTTTGTGCCTGGATCTAGGCATTTGTTGACTTGAAAAAATGAAACTAATTGTAATGTACTATATTAATACAAAGTTTTTGGTTATATAGACTCAACGCTCTAGTATATTAAGGTAGAAAATGAAAAATATGGAGCAACAATCGCCATATTTTGGAAAGTAAAATAGCCTAGCGATATTATGAAAAGCTGATATCATGTGGGTGCTCTGTGCCAGGAATTGTTCTACGTGGTTTAAAAAGCAGAATGGGCTTTGGAGTCTCATGGCCTGGGTTCAAATGCTGACCCCCCCACAGTGGCTGTGTGAACTTCCCTAAGTTACTTAAACTGGCTGACCTTCCTCTATTCCACATAAAATGGGGTGATAATGGACACATTTTAATGATTGTATATGATAATACATAGTATCTAGTCTCTGCTTCTGAATTATATGAGCTAATAAATTTCCTTTAATGGTAATGCTATGTGAGTGGAGTTTTTCTCTTAATTGCAACAAAAAGCATCTTGATGTGAATATTATTGCAACATGCCAAATAAGCGACTCATTCTAAAATGAGGGTTAATTATTGGAAAAATACTATTTCATATTAATATTATTGGAAAAATATTCTGATGACTAATTTTTCCTTTTTCACGTGAACATTTGTTTAAAAACTGGGCTAAGATCATACTTCCGGAATAAAATTGCACTTTAGCCACACTGACTGGGAGATGGAGAAGGAAGAAAATCAAACTGCAAAGGTCAGATTCCTCTAGACAACCTCCACCGCATAGAAACAATAGCATGTCCGTTCCTATTGACCAGCCACTTACTGCTACTCCAGGTTCTGTGCTAGGTGCTCTGCTTACATTTTCTTTACTTCTATTTTACAGTTATTTACTAGGAAGAAACTGAAGCTCAGAGAGTGGGTTTAGGGCCTCATACCTAAAACAGTACCCAGCACAGGCTGAGCTCTCAATAAATAATTGTTGCATGTTAATAGCTGCCCAAGTACATACCAAACCAGGGTGCAGATCCATCATCTTTTCTTCCAAGTCTTTGCTCCCATGCAGGTGGTATGGTGATAGGAAAGTGTGAACGTCTGTCCACTGGTCTGATTTACTGGATTGTTATCTGAGGCCACTAGCTGTCAATTGAGAAAGTTCAGTGCCATCAGAGTCAATTCCTAATTGAATCCGAGTTACCATTTTTTTTCAGAAGCGAGGCTTCTTAGATCATTGTTGAGAGCAAGATAAGATATATAAGCTCCAGGTTGCTAAGCTCAAGTAGTTTGTAGCTCTCAAAGGAATTCTTCCTGTTACAAATTGCATGCCTTAGGTTGACATTCAAATGTTGCCCCAAGGACAAGAAGAGCTGAAAACTTGTATTCCACACCTAAGAGTGGTTATTCTAAATAAAGTTTTGGAATTCTTGCCCAACCTTGAAATGACTATAAGAATACATTTCTTTCACATTTTTCTTTTAAAAAAATCTAGAATAAGAATATGCAATTTATAATGAGGTTTTAGTAAATGTTGATATTAATCGATGCTATTTTTTAGAATCCATTAATTGTGAAATGGCAATATTTGAAAATAGTTTTTCAGATCAGTCAACTTGGATCTCATACAGTAAATGATAGTCAAAAGTGCTCTGTGTTCATGAAGAATTGTCTTATTTTGATCAAGAAAAAAAGACAAATGGCAGGTATCTAATCTTGTATTTTATAGCTTCTGCTACTTTCTGTTGTAGCTCTTTTGCTGCTAGTATAAAATTCAAGGTCCAGGTTGCCCATGGTAAGTGTAAAACCCCAGTCCTCTGAGAACACAGTGGTTAATACAGTCTTTTAAATTGCCCATTAGGACCTACTTCGTTAAACAGTAAACAAATTGATATTGTCAGCATCTATTTTAACCAGTTAACTGCCACACACTCAAAATGGAAACCATCCCCACATGCCATGATATTTTGAATTTAATTAAAAAAATCAACCACTTGCGTCTATAGATGCTTATGGCGTACAAAGGGTGAATAGTAACTACTATTTATTGAGTGCCTCCTAAGTGGTAGGTGAAGTGAGAAAGGTAGGACAACAAACTGGGTTATGCATATTTGCTGAAGTTTGAAGACTAGCTTACTAAATGTGCTACCTAAGTTATTTACTCAGTTTCCTCTGCTTTACAGTGGAGAATAATAACTACCTTGTAGGTTGTTGTGAGAACTAAAAATATTGTATTGCATCGAAGGCTTTGTACACTGTAAGGTTTCAATATGTCATCATTGCTGCCATTATTTAAAGGGAAAATCACTTGGCGAAGGTCATTTAGCTTTGACTGGCAGAGCCAGGATTCCTTTGTATTCTGCTGATATTCTTATGTATGACAGAGAAAATGGGCTTGATGGGACTTGGGAACAAGGGAAACACATTCGTGGGCATGGACATTCAGGGCTTCATGGAAGGGATGATAACTAATCTGTGTCTTCAAGGATGAGTAAGATTTGGATAAGTGAAAATAATTAGCACTTTGTCCTCCAGGCTCTTTAGAATCTCAGTGGCATACACCATGATGACAAATAGGTTTCCCTATTAACTTATTTACAATCATTCCTTAGAAGAGTGCTGTAATTGATTAGTGGGCCAGTGGGGGACATTTAGGCATCTCTGCCTTTGCTTACTATTCTCTGCAAGTTTGTTTTTCTTCATAGTTTTTGATCCTTAGAAGAATGCCTCCATTAAAGCCCAAATTTTGGATGTTGCATGCCAAAAGACCCACTTTCCCCACTCTGGCTTTACACAAGTGTTTTTGAAGGGACTATCTATCTAATTTAAGTGAGAGACATGGTGGGTAATATTGAAAATTAAAACTGACTTGTGGGATCTGAACTCTAGCCAAACTCAGCAGTATCTCATTATCAAATCCCTGTTTACAGTACCTCCTGGCTTACAGTACAACCCTGTCCAGTTCAAGGGGATATTAATGGTTACAATAAAGGCCCTTTAAATTGCCTTTCCAATCTGCACATATTCTCATTTTTGTTCTTCAAGAGATTGCATCATAAAAATCCCTATCACAGCTAAAGGATGGGTTATTTAGCATGTCACAAAGGTCCTATAGAATAAACTGAAGTAGACAAGGGTCTGGGAGGTAGCTTTTTGAATGGCTCTTTTTCAGTCCTCTTCAAAAATAGACCTTTCATCATGTTTGGTCTTTGAAGAAAGTCCTGGGAAATTATACTCGGCTGAGTGCATATGACGCTTGATAGAAAGTCATTCCTCCCAGGATCCTTGAGTTCTCTGACGTGAGCCATCCAAAGTGAAAGATCTTGTGACAACATCCACAAGCAAGTCCCCATCTCAGCAGACAGAAACTCCTTATTCAAGGATAATTGGTACCAGGAAAGGAAAGCCCAGAGCGAATCCACTTCTCAAGGTACCAACATTTCACAGCAAGTCGTTGATCAATCATTCAGTCATCAAAAGGTTTGCTTGGAATGCTTTCTTTAAAAGGAGAATAAATACTATGTGAATAAGGGTGCTTTCTCTTACATTTAATACAGTGAAGGTTATGAATCTCTGCACTAATTAGAATAAGAATGTACCAAGTGTTGACTGTTTTTAGTTTTCTTTTTGCTGTGTGTGTGTGTGTGTGTGTGTGTGTTTTTTGGAGTAAATTATATAATAGCACAAAATACCATCTTTCAGTGACCATTTGATCTTAGCATCTTGGTTATAAATGGGGACATTTTAAAAAATATTCAAAGGCTTATCTAATTTTCTGAGGGCCTCCCTCAATCCTCTGATATTGGGGTCATCCCCCCCTTTTTAAAACAAATAACAGTTTTACTGAGAAATAAATAGCATATTATATAATTCACACATTTACAGTGTACAAATTCAACAGTTTTTAGTGTATTCAGAGATGTGCAAACATTACTGCAATCAATTTTAGAACTTTTTTTTAAAATAAAAAAATAAAACCTGTACTCATTAGCTTTCTCTCCCTGTTCCCTACCCCTCACACTCCCAGCCCCAGGCAACTACTAATCTATATTCTGTGGCTATAGTTCTGCTTATTCTGGACATTTCAGATAAACAGAATCATACAATATGCTGTGTGTGTGTGTGTGTGTGTGTGTGTGTGTGTGTGTGTGTATGTGTGATGGAGTTCTTTCACTTAGCATGTGTCAGTATTTCATTCTAATGTATAACATTCCATTGTATGGCTATACTACATGTTTATCCATTCATCAATTGATGAACATGTAGGTTGTTTCTAACTTTTGGCTATTGTGAGTAGAGCTGCTATGATATGTATGTACAAGTCTTTGTTTGAATGCATGTTTTCAATTCTTTTGGCTATATATCTGGAAGTGGAATTGCTAAGTCACATAGTAACTCCATGTTTAATCTTTTGAGGAACTAAACTGTTTTCCAAAAGCAGCCACGCCATTTTACATTTTCACCCAGAGTCATTCTCTTTTGAAGCACTGATTTATCATCATCATTTTTTTCTTCCATGGCTAACTTGTCTAATTCTCCCAGATCCTCACTTATGGATGGTTTGACAAAGACTCTGAGTAGTTTTCCAACCTAATCTCACTAACTCCATGAAATTCTGGACCTTTATCAGGATTTGCCATTTCACTTTGCCATAGATTTATTCTCTGTAATAGAGGCTTGCATCTAATTTGCATATTTCTGAAAACAACTCCATGAAGTATTAACTTCAACTTAAAGGTGAGAAAATTTAGGCTCAGGCACGTTAAAGAATTAGCTAGTAGGTAGATGAACCAGCAGCTGAATTATTGTGAAGAATGGAATTGGCTTCACAGGAAAAGTAATAGGTTTGAGGACAGTGTTACCTAGAGGCACTACTAAACTTCTCTGAGCTTCCATTTATGCTACCTCACTAATTTCTCCCAGGAACACTACGGGAATAGTATAGAAGTTAGGATGTGTGTGCTGCAAATAACAGAAAATGTTACCAAATGTGGCTTATGCCTTTTGACTTATTATTATTTACTTATTTTTACATAATACTAAGTCCCAGAAAAGACAGTTGCAGAGTTGGTTCAGGAGTTCAACATTGTGAGGGCTTCTGAGTCAATTTCAATGTGGTTCTATTTGCTGCTTCTCCCTCATGGTTGCAAGATGGCTGCACCAACTCCAAACAGCATGCCGTCATCCTGCTTATTCCCATGCCAGCCAGGGAGGGAAGGTGTTTCTTTATTCTCATGTGTTCCTTTCATTTTATTAGGGAGGAAACCTTTTTTCCAGAAGACTCTCACAGACTTCCTCTGATGATTCCTTGGTCAGAGAGGAGTCGCATGCCTACTCCTAATTATAAGAGAAGCTGGGAAAAGGAGTGCTTGGCAATTTTAGCCTCTATGTTGTGTGAAGAGCTCTTCTGGCTTGGAGAGTGTGTAAGAGTGGCCGCAGAGTCAGCAGTCACCATGGCTGCTGCTGTTGGAATCACTATCCCTAGTTTGAAGGTGAGCTTCCTGAGGCTCAGAGATGCTAAGTAACATTATACAGCTAGTTAGCGGTAAAGCTGCGATCTGAGTCAGGGAGTTTGAATTCTAAAGTCAATGCTATAGCACATGGTCTTAGAGGTAATGTCTAGCTATGTGACATGGGATAATTTACCACTTTCCTAAAACTGAGTTTCTTCGCCAATAAAGGAAGAATAATACAGAGTTAGCTGAGGCTCAAATGAGATAATGTCTGTAAAGTATCTTGAACAAATAACTGCTCTACCAATGTTGGTTTCCTATCCCATCTCCCTATGCAACAGTTTAGTCATTAAAATCCCCTGTCTGTAAAGTTGCTGGTAAACCGAATTATGCTTATATTGAACTGCAATAGAATAGAATAAAAAAGCTTAAAGGGTGGCTATTGACTTGGCCACCTTTGACTGACAGTAAAAATTTATAAGGGAATTACAAACATCCTAATACCAATGAGAGGAGATTTGGGGGATCATGGGGCCTTTCTGGAATTCCAGAAATCACAACGTGGGGTTTACTCTTTCCTACTGACACATATTGACAGAGAAGGGAGGAAAAACAACCATTGTTTTCTGAAAATTCTATAAAGACAAGACAAAGTTGAAGTGGCCTTCCAAGAATTAGATGGACAACATGCTCTTTGCTTCCTGTTTTTCTTATGTGATTTTTGTGGCAACTCAGGTTAAAATTGGGAACTGGAGACTTCTTTATCACATCACAACAGTAACAAAATCCCCTTGACCTAAGCGTGCAGGACTCCATATTTACTCCTCAAGGAAACAATTTGTATCGAAACGGTTCCTGATATGCAAGGGAGCTAGATGTTGTACAACCCGATAAAGGAGAAGCTGCTAAATTCAGGCTGTTCATCAAACAGTTTAATTTGCCCACAAGACAGGAAAGAGTAAAGCAATATGATGAAGGCCTTCTGCTTAGCTTGTAATAGAGAACATAAAATATTCACCTTGAGAAATTGTTTGACTGGGTCCACAATTCACATAAAATTATGCTACCTTTCTGAATATGGCACGGGAATATTTTTTTGTCCTCTCTCTGGAAATATGCTCATTTTCAAAACTTCATGATTCATTTCACAACATCCCTTTGGAGTTAAGCAGGCAAAGTCAACACACTCGCTCTGAAGAGGTAGTTTATGATAAAGGTCAACAGCGTAGGCCTCGCACCTGTTTTAGGTTGGTTCCCTGGAAACAATCTGAGGTGTAGTTTTGTGTATGCGAGTTTAGTGAGGGGTACACTTGGGAATAATACATGTAAGGAAGTGGGGGAAGTAAAATTGGGTAGAGGAGGGTGCAGAAAAGATCAGGGCTTTTTGTTCTTTTTGATGAGTTTATTGTGGACAATGGATTCCTGCCCCGTAGAGACGTTATCTAGATCAGTGGTGTCCAACAGAAAAATAATGTGAGTCCCTTATATGACTTCAATGTTTCTTGCACCCATATTTTTTTTTAAAAAGTAAAAAGAAATAGGTGAGGTTAATTTTAATAATATATTTTAAAACAACACATCTAAAGTATTATTTCAACACATAATCATATTGGAATATTTTATCTCCTTATGTACTAAGTCTTTAGAGTTGAGCATGCATTGACACGGCACATCTCAATTTGGACTCATCCCTTTTCCAGGGCTCCGTGGCCACTGGTGGCTAGTGGCCACTGTATTGGACAGCACAGGGCACGACGCAGGTAAACTGTGTTTGATTTCACTGGTGTTCTAGAAACTGGTACACGTGGGATAGCCATGGGGTAATTTATTGCAAATTTATTAAAACAGTGTGTAGAAGTATTTGTGTATGAAACCAGGCGCAAAACGAGTCCAGGCTGCCAGTCACAACTTGAACCAAATTAAGCAGAGACAGGGTTGAATCATATATGAGTGTTTATTCCAATAATGCCGGCAGTATGCAGAGAGCAGCAGGCCATCCTGTAGATTCTGCCCTATCCTCACCTACTAGCCGGCTGATTATATATGAACAAGGAAGAAAGGCTACATGCAAGGGGGAAAGGAACAGGATAAGGGCTGCAGGGTCTGTGGCTCATGTGTCCCCTTCCAGGAATGTACATGCCCTTGACCGGAATCGAACCTGGGACCCTTCAGTCCGCAGGCCGACGCTCTATCCACTGAGCCAAACCAGTTTCGGCTCTCAGTGAATTTCTTAAATGACTAAATGTTCTTTGACATACATATTGAGAAGATTGTGTCCCTTGCACAGTTAAGCATGTAATAGAATATATTTTGGGCGAGTGAATGAATAAATCAATAGTGAGTTAGGGACAACGGCAGCACTAGTCTCTCTCCAGATGGCCAGAGGGAACGAGCAGCAAAAGCCCAAAGACCTATTTCCAGTTCCATCACACTCTCCTGGCCCACACTTTCCTTTGATTCAGGGCTGATTGATCCTACCTCTCTAGGGCAGAAAACCTGGCTTCCTTTTCACAAGAACCACCCCTCTTGAAATGTGACCAGACTTCCTAATAGCACTGGTACCTGCCTGAACTTCCCGTGGCCTTGCGGCTAATTCCATTTCAGGGGAAGCTGCTGCTCTGCTGAGTGCTTGATGGATGCTCTGCCGGGGAGAATAAAATGGCAGGGAACGGCCTCAAGCTCAAGGTTATAGAGATAGCACCTAAGAAGGACCAGGAGCAAACATTAGCAGGAGAAAGGAGATAATCCTGGAGTATAGACGATCTTAAATCAGGTAAACTTATGGAGAAGTCACCCATGGCTGTCGGCCAGACCTGGTAGAACCAACCAGAAATCCAAGCTGGTATACTGAAGAAGACAAAGGAATAGGTTAAGAAGGACCAGGAGCAAACATTAGCAGGAGAAAGGACATAATCCTGGAGTATAGAAAATCTTAAATCAAGTAAACTTATGGAGAAGTCACCCCTGGCTGTCAGCCCAGACCTGGTAGAACCAACCAGAAATCCAAGCTGCTGTACTGAAGAAGACAAAGGAATAGGCGTCTAGGAAAATGGCTTGGGGAATAAGAAACTAGGCAATGGATCTAGTCTTGTGCACAACACAGGCTCAATAAATATTCATTGAATGAACGGACACCAGCGCTAATGGCAAGTTGACATTTAACTGAACTGAAGGCGTTTTGAGTTAGGGGGTGTTGTACATTCCCTCCACTGAGAATCAGATGTGACATCAGACTATGGGTGGGCTCTCCAGGAGGAGGAAAATCAGGCTACCTGGACTGAGTATGGGGAGACGGGGCAGGGAGCAAGGCAGCTCTCAGACGAATGTCAGGTAAATAAACCTCCGAGTCACTCATCAATCCAGATGAAATGTGCCCCAGCAGCCGCTAGTTTAATTTCCATGTTGGGTTGCCTGTCTTGTCACTGGAAACAGATATACTTATCATTTTAATAGGCGATATCTGTAGATAGCACATGTTTTACATACATTTACATAGGAAGTTTACAACCAACACAAAAATGGCTCTGCTGAGTGGACAAGGCAAGAGATTGAAGTGTACAAATACACCTCAGGCTGAACAGAAAATATCTGCCTCATTTTCTCCCTGCCATGAAGCTGGATGCTCAAGGCAGTATGAAAAACAGTTATTCTTCATCCTCCAGTTATTCGGAAGTTTTACAGCTCCTGATTACAATAATACTCCCATCTGTTTTCTACATAGATTTAGAAAAGACCTATGTTTCTAGTCCATACGATGCACTATTCTTGCCAAATGTTCACAATAGGGTAAAGCTAATAAGATGAGGGAAACACAGTGCGGTGTAATGTAGAGTCATATGGGTAGTGAATCAGAGGACCTGGGATTGTAGCCTGGCTCTGACACTTACAAGCCGCATAACCTCGGGGAAGTCACTTCATTTTCTCTGCTTCAGCTACGTCATCGGTAAAAGGAAGGTAATAGTAGTGTTTCTCTTACAGGGTTGCTTAGGGATTGCATTTGTTAATATAAGAAAAGCACTTAGAACTGTGCCTGGCACAAAGTAAATACAATAGAGCACTGAGGTTATTGTGGCTGCTGCTATAATGATTTAAAACCATAGTTGTAGGGGCAGTGGTTTGGGTCAGACCTGTCTGTGTTCTAACGCAGCTCTTGCAAACTCTTTGCTTCAGTTTCTGGAGCTGCTACATGATACCAGAATGCAAGGTTTTCTCCCCTCTCCAACTCATTATCTTATTCTCCTCAAAACAGTATCTCGTTTCTGTATTTGCTAGGCTTATAGCTATTTCATTCCATCAAAATGTTTACTAAACAATTACTCTGACATAGTTTTAGACCCCCTGGAAGCAAGACAAAGGGCAATACCAGAAGGCCAACCGGACCTGGAGCCACAGCGGAGAAGATCGGAAAGGGGTCTAGTCTGGGGGAAATGCATTCTACTTCAGGGCGGTGGAGAATGAATAAGGAAACCAATGATTATGAAAATTCCCAAAACACCCGTGAAGAAAATAAAGCAGCATGAAGTGACATGACAGAGAGAAGTCTACATTTGATCGGCTCCCCAGACTTTGCTAAGAAGCTGCTTGGTGGAAAGAGGAGGGTGCAGAAAAGATCAGGGCTTTTTGTTCTTTTTGATGAGTTCATTGTGGACGATGGATTCCTGCCCCGTAGAGATGTTATCTAGATCAGTGGTGTCCAACAGAAAAATAATGTGAGTCTCTTATATGACTTCAATGTTTCTTGCACCCATATATTTTTTAAAAAAGTAAAAAGAAATAGGTGAGGTTAATTTTAATAATATATTTTAAAACAACACATCTAAAATATTATTTAACACATAATCATATTGGAATATTTTACCTCCTTGTTTTGCGTACTAAGTCTTTAGAGTTGAGCCTGCATTGACACGGCACATCTCAATTTGGACTCATCCCTTTTCCAGGGCTCCGTGGCCACTGTATTGGACAGCACAGGGCATGACACAGGTAAACTGTGGTTCCGGGGCCAAATCTGGGAAGCCACCAGGGCTTGTTCATAGGTTTAGCTGAGGGGGAAGTGGGGCTGTGAGTTTGAGAATGCTGGGATAAACCAAATTAGTATTTGTTGGAATGCAGAACTTAGAACTTCTATGCATTGTGAGTTTTCTGGAGGAGATGAGTGTTCTCAGTATTTCCAGATTTATTTTCAAAAGTACAAAAATCCATTTCTCAGTGAATTTCTTAAATGAGTAAATGTTCTTTGACATACATGTTGAGAAGATTGCATCCCTTGCACAGTTAAGCATGTAACAGAATATATTTTGGGTGAGTGAATGAATAAATCAATAGTGAGTTAGGGACAACGGCAGCACTAGTCTCTCTCCAGATGGCCAGAGGGAACGAGCAGCAAAAGCCCAAAGACCTATTTCCAGTTCCATCACACTCTCCTGGCCCACACTTTCCTTTGATTCAGGGCTGATTGATCCTACCTCTCTAGGGCAGAAAACCTGGCTTCCTTTTCACAAGAACCACCCCTCTTGAAATGTGACCAGACTTCCTAATAGCACTGGTACCTGCCTGAACTTCCCGTGGCCTTGCGGCTAATTCCATTTCAGAGGAAGCTGCTGCTCTGCTGAGTGCTTGATGGATGCTTTGCCGGGGAGAAGAAAATGGCAGGGAATGGCCTCAAGCTCAAGGTTATAGAGATAGCGCTAGGCTATCTCCAGTCTCTGGGTTTTCAACATGCCCCCTGGGCATGAGCTGAGCCTGTTTCCTTTCCTTTTGAGGGTTATAGCACATTTGTTCATAGTGTGGACTTGCACTTGAAGAGTTCCGTGGGCAAGGCAGACGGGAGATGCACACAGGGGACCAAGGAGAGGAAACTGTACGTCTCCTTCACAGAGAAGTGTTCATTCTGTGAGTCTTGCTGATGGCAACCTCCCAGCTGACTTCTGTGTGTTTCGGTTATAATTAGCTCCTATATGTTTTATTGGGATTAGTGACTTGTCAGCGTTTTTGGAACTCAATACTGAGCCCTGGGTGTAATAACACTATGGTTCTTCCATGGGGCACAGTTTAGGGTGATGGATAAAGAGGAGAGTACCCATACAATTTCATCAAACTTCCATTTGTTTTTCTCCGTTTAAGAAAGCAGAGCGCAAGACTTTTTGTTTTCTTTACTTTTGCTCAGCAGAAACTGCAAAGGGAAATGCTTAATGGAAAGCAAGTATGCCCTTAAGAAATTCTTGTGTAAGAGTTCTCAGATCAATGCTCAAACTCATCTCACGCTCCCAGAAATTGACCTTCCTCTCACTGTACATGACATCTTCTCCCCTAGGGCGGAAACAGGTTTATTAACCAATTTTCACTTTGCAGTGATTCACCGTGGTGGAGGGGGAAAACCACTTAGATGAAGTATCCAAAGTTTTGGTTCTAGCATCTTCTCAATGTGAAATCTTAGACACGCCACTTTATCTCTTTGTGTCTGTTCGCCTAATGCAGAATGGGGGGGTGAGGAGGGGGGCAGTTACAATACTATGCACGTATATTGTACACTTCCTACATGCCAGGCCCTATGCTGTGCAATCTAGATACTTGATCTTGCTCAACTCTCATAGAATAAATGCAGGAAGATATAGGTGTTCACTTTTTGAAATGAAGAACCTGGGATCTAGAAAGATGAGATTTGTCTTCATGTCCAGATGTAACTCCCCAGCTCAGGCATGTAGCTACTAGACTATGCTAATGTTCTGGTTGTTGTGAGGAGGAAAAAGATGCCCCAAAGCGCGATGCAATCCCATAAAAACGTGAGGCATTATCACTCAACATCACCCATAGTGGTTATTGAGGGCTTGTCCTGCAGGAGGTACTGAGAACAAAAGTATAGTGTGTTTCCTGATTAGGGGCATTGCCCCAAATAAACATGCTTGGACTTGTTTGTTGACAAAAGGAAGAAAGAATATAAGGAGAGAAAAGACTCATCTTGACCAAAAAAACCCTGCTTGGTCAGCTCCCATCTCCTAGCATCCACCCCGGTGCTTACAAAGCTATATTCATAATCTGCTTTTCAGTTTCTCCCCGGCCAAGGTCATTCCTGCTGGCCAAGGTCATTCCTGCCAAAGGGACTTTGCACTTGCTCTTCTCACTGCCTAGGAATTTCTTCCTACAGCTGTTTCCTTTCCATTCTTTAAGTCTCAAACCAAATGTCAACTTCTGAGAGAAATCCCAACCACCCAATTAATTGCTTATATATAGTTTTTGTTTACTTGTTAATTGTTTGGCTCTTTTGAATAGATACTCTTGCTCACTGTGCTATATTGGTGACTCACACAGCACTAGGCTCTTACTAGTCACACAATAAATTAAGGTTGAGGAAGAAATTAATGACAGTGCTTCAGAGGACAAAAACCTGGGTAGGGTCCTGACTCAGATGCTAACCTATCGTCTTTAGTCTCAATCTGATTCCTACTAATTATTTCTATTTGAAGAACAAGATGATAAGGTTCTCATTTCTTCATCTCTGAATAGGTTTTTTCCATTCGTTCTAATGTTCACCTGCTTGCTTCCTGCCACTGCCTTTGGAGAAAGTGTAAGTTATGGGAAAGAGCAGGGTCTTTGGAGTTACATAGAACTGGGGTTAAATCCTAATTCCATCATTTATAGTGTGACCATGGGTATGTGACTCAACCTCTCTGACCCCAGTTTTCATTGTGTATGAAATACTTCAAAGGATTATCTTTATACTGAGATAAGATGTTCTCAAAGAATTCATAGCAGTGTCTGGTAAATTGCGTTTTTATATTTCTCTTCTCCCCAAGGAATTTAACTTTTTTGGAAATAAATTTTGGTTTTGAAGAATGCTGTCTGTTAGTTGGCTATAATTTGATTTGTTGATGTTGGAGAAAGAGAGGAAAAAGAAGAATTTTAGGTGATATTGCGATTTCTTGGAACACAAGAATTTTTGTCTGATCTGGTATCAAAGTCATTGATACTTGCTAGGCTACTAGTAGGCACAAAAAATAAAATTAAAATGAAAACTTTAGATAGTGATACCAAAAAACTACAGAAATTTTCAAACCCTTTATGTAAGAAACCACTTAAACCATTGTCCTGAAGATAAATGCAACAAAAATTTCATGAAATGATTAAAAAAAAAAAAAGAAAGAAAGCTTAAGAACTACAAACACAGCACCACTGCTTCCAGCTTGGTTATAGTCTCTGATCCCAAAGAGCTGCTGAGAACCTTGTCACGGGAGCATGCATATGTCCAAATTCATCAAGAAGCATGCATTAAATATGTACATTTTATATGTCAACTAGAGGCCTGGTGCACGACATTCGTGCTTGGGTAGGGTCCCTAGGCCTGGCTGGTGATCAGGGCCAATCAGTGCCTTCCTCAGCTGCCAGCTGCCAGCCAGGGTCTTCCTTTGTTCCTTGCCACCCCCTGGTGGTCAGCACACGTCATAGTGAGCGAGCGAACTCCTGGTCTCCTGGCCAAACTCCCGAGGGGACAATTTGCATATTAGGCTTTTATATATATAGATTATGCCTCAATAAAGCTAAAAAAGGGAAAACTGAACAGCTTTAATGCTTGCCTGGGGTTTTCTGAGATATGTAGGCCTCTGCATCTTCTCAACACATTCAGTTTCTTATTTTTGTAACTGCTACTAAATTAGAAAAACTATTATAAGGGGGGGGGGCGATATTCTTTTTGTTGAAGTAGAAAAAATAATTCATCCAAAATTGAACCTATGAAAACCTAAACTCTCTGAGCCTCTGAATCCTTCCTTTTGGCTTAAATCAGCTGGTGGAAAGATTACATATGATACACATATTATAAATATGTATGTCTACTATAGTCATAGTCATAGTCATGTATAAAGAAACATGTATATGATCTATGTGTTTATAAATAATAAATAACAAATATAATTAATCAATAAAGGTTATCAAATTATTGATATCTTTATCTAAGGCAGCGGTTCTCAACCTGTGGGTTGCAACCCCTTTGGCAGTCGAACGACACTTTCACAGGGGTCGCCTGAGACCATCTTGCATATCAGATATTTATATTACCATTCATAACAGTAGAACATTACAGTTATGAAGTAGCAACGAAAATAATTTTATGAACACCAATCAGAAAGGATATGTGCACCCATATGTTCATAGCAGCACAATTCATCATAGCTAAGATCTGGAAACAGCCTAAGTGCCCATCAGTAGATGAATGGATTAGAAAACTGTGGTACATCTACACGATGGAATACTATGCTGCTGTAAAAAAGAAGGAACTCTTACCATTTGCAACAGCATGGATGGAACTGGAGAGCATTATGCTAAGTGAAATAAGCCAGTCAATGAAGGAAAAATACCACATGATCTCACACATTCATGGATAATAGAGACCATTACAAACTCTTGAACAATAATAGATACAGAGGCAGAGCTGCCTCAAACAGATTGTCAAACTGCAGCGGGAAGGCTGGGGAGGGTTGGGGGGCAGGAGGGAAGGGGGTAAGAGATCAACCGAAGGACTTGTATGCATGCATATAAGCA
>NW_005353916.1:210021-273145 GCF_000412655.1 Myotis brandtii | reverse complement strand
TAATTTTATGGTTGGGTCACAACATGAGGAACTGTATTTAAAGGGCCAGAAGGTTGAGAACCACTGATTCTAAGGTAATATTAAAGGATATTGTTCAAAACAAGTTAAGATAGTCTCAGCTAATCAGAAAGATAATCAGAATTAGTTTTCATTTGCCCCAGTGAGCAAATAATATCAGTGTTATTTTATTTTATCCCATATAACCTTCTGGGGGGAAAAATCAATGATGATGTGGGGAGATGCATTTAGGAAAGACATACCACATACAAGGCCAAGTAAGGGCACAACTGCTATTTGCAACATTTCCTAAATGGGCTTGTGTCCATTGCCCATGGTATTGAGTTTATTCATTTTTTTCTAAGGTAAGCTGCATTGGTTTTGTCAGGATTGTTCACTGTTTTCTCCATTTATTCACTGGTAGTATCATTCTGGTGATTTAATTATCTTAATGATCAGCTAAGCTGTGAACCTTTGTAAGATAGGTAAGAATTATAAGACAAGATAAGATGTGAACCTTTGTGTTGGTTAAAGGGTGGACATACTGCTTTTGATATCATGTCCTTGTGATTGTCATAGGAAATTCAACACTGTATTCTAGTGATCTGTTCCCAGTTGTGAGATTTTAGTCCTTATAGTGCATAAACTATTTTTTAAAAAAATTATACTATAATCAGAAATTGAATTTCAGAGATAAATTTTCAAGGTTCGGACATCAGAGCTTATCTATGCCCTAATTTTCAAGGTTAGGACAATCACAGAAACCATTTTGTTTAAATAATTTGGACTTGCTTTGAAAACTAAAGTGAAAGCCTCAACTTCATCGACACCACAATCATAACACCCTCCATCACCCAGTGCTTGGCTCATGGATCAATAGTTCTCCATTTCCTTTGCTCACTGTGATGACTAATGAAGCTCAGTCTCTTCCATAAAGACAAACGGCCGATGGGATGGAAAGATAATTACAAACAAGTAAATTATTGAAATTGAACGGAAAACCAATGTGAGGACACAGTTTTTCTTCTGTACAAAGTTTTCTTGTTTGTTTGGAGTCATCTAACACTGTGAACAGATTCAAAATGACCCAGTCCAATATCAGAGTATTTGACATTTGAAGAAAAGAACATCACTCTTTGAGCAGTCACTTGGAAACCAATGATTAAATAAGACGAAGGGGATGATTTTCCAAATACAATGAAAGATTTAAAGTATAGAGGCTCCAAAAGGCTGCAATGTTTGTTTGATTTTTAAACTGAAGAACGCACGCCTCATTTTTAAGTGTGATGAAAATGCTGCATTTAATGAGGGCAGATCTGGGACATTTTCAGAGCACAGGAAATTCCCTGCAGGTTACAGTCCTAAGAATAGCCTAGAAGCAGCAGTAGAGCAAAAGAGGGAGTGATTCTGAATCACTATTTGGTTTATCAGAGGAAATGTAGGTAAGCATCAATAAATGGCTAATCAGTTGTCAGATTTTAGGCAAATCAGCCATACATTGCCCTTACGGTGGGCATCCTTGCTTTTGCAAAAAATACCCCTCAAACAGAAAACAAACAAAATACAACAATTTCATTAGGAAAAGATGTTCTGTATGTAAAAATATATACAGTGTTTTCTGTTCTCCTTAACTTGGTGATTATTGGCCAGACATGTTTCTAGCTTCCCAGTGATGATTCTCACGATCTGCTTATATTGCCTCCCATATGCCCCTTTATGTAAATTTAATAATATTTCCAATTTTCTTACTAGTTTGAGTAAAGCCAAGGCTTGCTCAATGTCTGAACTTGATCTCTTTGGACTGTCCTCCTCTTTGTCATACTGGGAAAAAAATAAGCTTCTGCCTGGACACAGTTGTTAAATGTGACAGATTTCGAAGAGAAGTCTTTAAGCCATGTCAGTATAACCTCCATTTTTCTGAAAGTAAATTTACTTGAGGACAGAGCTCTGCCAGGGTAGGTTTATCTTTTGCTGAGTTATTTAGATAGTTTGGAATGTAAAACTTTGAAAAGCTGCAAGGACTTGAATAGAAAACACTCATGTAATATACTTGGAATTGTGTTAGCCAATCGGAGATGACTATTATTAAAACCGTAAGTTCCCTTCCTTCGTCACTCCTGACTTTTTTTCAGGAACATGCTCAAGAAGAATAGGGAATACCATCACCACACTTCTTGGAAAACTTTCAAGAGAAACAGTGTACTTGGGGCTCTACAAAGAACCAGAAACCATAGATTTTTTTTTCTTCCCCAAACTACCAACAAAAAATCCAGCTCTCAGGATTTTGGTGATAAAGATTTTGAGGCTATAATTGACTCACTCAAATGTTTCATAAGAGCAGGTTGAAATATACAGATAGTTTTCCCCCAGGTATCAAACAGTTTGAATCCCTAAAGCCTCTTATTAAGAATAACATTAGGCCACATTTATAAACGCTTACTATGTGCTTAGTACTATATTAAGAACTGTATGCATATTTTTGGTCATTGAATCCTCTCAAAACCTTACAGAACAGATATTTTCTTCATGAGGCCCATTTTATAGGTAAAAAAAACCCTGATGCTTAGAGAGAAAAAGCAGTCAACTATTCTAAAACTTAGATACTATAGAGCTCTGTAGGATTTTGACAAAACGCATTTAGGAATTCAGAGAAACACCAGTCTGATGTGTTGAAATCTTCTAAATGCTGCCCCCGGAAGTAAGTCACACATTTCTGCATGTGCCTGATGCCAATGCTCAGGCAGGGTGAGGTCCTGCGATCCCAGAGGACACCCACTGTCAGGCCCGGGCTGCTTTCCAAGGGGACAGCAGCCTGCTGCAGGGCCCCTTCATTTACTTGCAAGTTCCACTCTCCCATACCCACCTTTAAACACCCTATTATTTCTTGATTATTTAAGGATTCCCTAAATATGTCCTACTAGTCTGTACACCCAAGCCCTTGATTGTAGCACCCTCGGCCTCAGCCCATCTCTGATGACCACACTCCTACTCATGCTCTGCAATCTAGCTGAGAACCTCATTTCCAGTCAAGCCTTTCCTCCAGCTTCTTAGGCATAATAAACTCCTCCATCTATGGCACCCCCTTAGCCCATTGTCCATACCCTGTTCTCAGCACTTGTCACATCCTAACGTGATCATTGGCTCACCGTCTCTTTCCCTAGTCAGTGGTCAGCAAACTCATTAGTCAACAGAGCCAAATATCAACAGTACAACGATTGAAATTTCTTTTGAGAGCCAAATTTTTTAAACTTAAGCTATATAGGTAGGTACATTGTTATTAACTTAATTAGGGTACTCCTAAGGCTTAGGAAGAGCCACACTCAAGGGGCCAAAGAGCCGCATGTGGCTTGTGAGCCTCAGTTTGCCGACCACGGCCCTAGCTAGATCCTGTGTTCTCTGACAACATGGATTATATTTTTTTAACCAGGGCAGAATGCTCGGTACATAGCAGACAATAATATTTTTGCCAGACGAATAAAAGGTTGGATATAAAGAAACACTTTATGAAGCCTGTGAACTTGTAGTTGTTTTGCTTTTCAACTTCAAAAAGCCATCTGGCTCGTCGGACCTTACACTGTTTCTCACTTTTACAAAACACCTAATACATATTTTGAGCATCTGTCTGTCATAGAGCAGCTTCAGGCAAGTTTCCAAAGGCCTAACACTCGGTACAAAGCCTGAGCAATCTCCCAGGGATTTCTGGGTGTCTTGCTCGTGGAGGATACTCTGCAGGCAGATTCCTGCTTGCAAATGGCAGAGGAACCCCTGCCACCCTGGGGGATATTGGCAGGAGAGGCCTCACGAAAGGGAGAGACTGTGGCTCTCAGGAGATGTATTCAAATTGGGGGTAACTTGGTTCAGCTTCTGTGGAAAACAGTTAGGTGGGTTCCTTAAACAAACGAAGTATTACTATGCAGCCCAGCAATTCTACATCTAGGTCTCTGTCTAAAAGCATTGGAAACAGATACGCAAATACATGCACATGCATGGTCATAACAGCACTGTTCTCAATAGCCAAATGGTGGAAACAGCCCAAATGTCCATCAATGAGTGAGTGGGTAAACAAATGGTGGTATATCCATATAATGGAATATTATTCAACCACAAAAAAGAATTAAATACTGGTACATGCCAAAACATGGGTGAACCTCAAAAACATGAACTAAAAGAAGCCAGACACAAAAGGTCAAGCATGTCAAACTCAAAGGCTAACACGGGCCAAATAAACGAGGCATGTGGCCTGCGGGCCATGAGTTTGACATGCTTGTGCTACATGATTCCATTTATATGAAGTATCTAGAATAGGCAAATCGATAGAGGCAGAAACCAGACCAATGGCAGACAGGAGTCAGGGAGAGAGGCAATGGGGAGCAATGGGGAGCAACTGCTTCACAGGCACGGATTTCCTTTTGGGTGATGGAATATTTTGGAACTAGACAAGAGGTGGTGATCACACAACATTGTGAATACAGTGAATGCCATGGAATTGTTCACTTTATAATGGTTAATTTTACATTATATAAATTTCACTCCAATTACAATACATAAGGTGGAGGGGTGTAAGAAAAAAAGTAGAAAGGGAGGTGAGAGTGATATGATGTGAGAAGGGCTGGACCCGCTAATGCTGGCTTTGAAGATGGAGGAAGGTCAGAAGCAAGGAATGAGGGCAACTTCTAGAAGCTGGAAAAGAGAAAATGAATTCGCCCCAGGAGCCTCCAAGAGGGAACACACTCCGCCATCACCTCGATTTGAGCCCAGGAGACCTGTGTTGGACGGAACTGTAAGATAATATACTTCTATTTTTCTGAGCTAAAAAAGGCAACAAAATATCACACCCTGGTTCCTGCTACCAGATCGTCAGAGATCTCTTAGCGCAATCCTGATGAGAGTTGGGTGACAACGAGGACGTGACCTCCAAGGTCACACAGCTAGTGGTCCTGTAAACTGTAGAAATAGTTTCCTTCCAGAAGCAAGCAGCTAGGAAGGGGACAATGAGTGAGGTTATTGTCTTAATTTTAAGAGAGAAGGAATGGACTCAGTAGGATTAGATAGCTTGACCAATATCTCATAGCTCACTCATACTGTGAGGTTTATTTTATTTTTTTAAGTATTTAAAAATGTCAAAGTAATGCACGTACATAAATGATAATAAAGAAAAGCACATCATAGAGGGGAGAAGAAAGGCTTTTTATGAAAACTCTCTGTTTCTAATACCCATCAGTCTGAGTCCTGGTCCACTGCCCTTACCATTTCCTCCTCTGTTCCTGGTACAACGTAAATACAGGGGTGGGCAAAAGTAGGCTTACAGTTGAAATACAAATAAATAATACATTAATAAATAGTAATACAACAATAAACTATTTCCCATACTCACAACTGTAAACCTACTTTTGCCAATGCCCGCATCATTTTTTGGTACTACTATGCATTGATATTTAACAAATACTTATATAATATTTATTAAGTGCTTTACAAAAATAACTCATTGAATCTTTATAGCAGTCCTAGGAGGTAGGTACTAGTATTTGCCCTCCTTATAGATGAGGAAACTGAGGCATGGACTGATTAAGACTTGACAAACAACACACTTAGCAGGTGCTGGAGCTGGGAGTTGCGACAGTCTGGCTTTGGATTCTATGCCCTTGACCAAGTCATGACACTGCTTACAAATGATAACCTCATTTTATACGGGAGAAACTGGGCTCCCTGTGGCTAACAGCACTCTCAAGTTCATGGCCAACCTGGGATTTGACTCTAGCTGGGCTCAAGGCCCTGGTGCTTTCAGTTAAATCTTTCTGTCACAGAAGGGAGCTGTCCATGGAAGGACTAGAGGAGAGCGCTGGTTGAGAGGAACAGAGCTTCTCAGCACACCGATTTTTATTTTTTAAAATATATTTTATTGATTTTTTACAGAGAAGAAGGGAGAGCGATAGGGAGTTAGAAATATTGATGAAAGAGAAACATCAATCAGCTGCCTCCTGCGCACCTCCTATTGGGGTTGTGCCCGCAACCAAGGTACATGCCCTGACCGGAATCGAACCTGGGACCCTTCAGTCCGCAGGCCGATGCTCTATCCACTGAGCCAAACCGGTTCGGCT
Organism: Myotis brandtii; assembly: GCF_000412655.1. NCBI lineage: Eukaryota > Metazoa > Chordata > Mammalia > Chiroptera > Vespertilionidae > Myotis > Myotis brandtii. Next base: position 267,050 of record NW_005353916.1, on the reverse strand, counting down.
AGCACACCAATTTTTTAAAAAATATCAGAAAAACAGATTTTGGAGATACAATAATTCTTTTGATAATGTATTGTCTTGGAGTCTTAAAAAATAAAAATATTAAAATTCCCTTTATTCTCACTTAAAAGTAGTTTTTTGGCAGAAATTTGTTGAGCTACCTTTGATTAACATGCTGTGGTTTCCTGGGAGGCTGGTGCCCACGGTGTTTTCAGGCATTCTCGGTAGCTCAGACTAAAAGACCTGAATCCTGGAGCTATATTTTCCCCTATCTCACCTTAGGAACTTTGCCTCTTTCTGAAAATATTGTCTTGAGCTTACGTTCTGCTTGCTGTTGGCTTTCCTTACTCCAGACGACACGACAGAGGTTTTCAAACTCTACTGTGGAAATTAAGGCATCCTTTGGTGGTACTTCAAAACTGTCCATGGCGGTGCGGGTGGGTGAGTGGAGAGTAAGAGGTTAGTGGGCAGTGGGAAGAAAAGGCATGCAGGTGGGCCAGCTCCCCCCACCATCACCCCCACTTAACCCACAGAAGCCAACATTGACCCTATGGATATTTCCACAAAATTCTGTTGGGAGAAAATATTCTATTGAGAAAAAAAATACAGAGTAGGTATAGAATATGTAGAACTGGAGGAGTGAGGTTAAATGGGGAATAAAAAAATTTACCCACTTAGAATAATGAGAAAACAAGGTGTGTCCACCTAAGGAAGATATCTAAATGATATTCTTTAGCCGTGGGAAGATTCTGGAAACTGACCACCCATCAAGCTGGTAGGGGTAAAACATGCCTTTAGCATGTGCACTCTGTGGAGGGGGGAAGCAGGGTTGTGTTGTGAGAGTTTAAAACAGAAAGTTAGAAAAGAAAAAGATCAGGTGGATTAAGTAGAAAAAATCAAAGTCTTCCTTCTGGGGAAGTAGCTCCTCAATAATTGAATTCACTGTGGACTCAGATGTTGCAGGTGAAGTCAGAGAACATTGGAGGAAATCCAAATTAAATTTTCACTGGAGTGATGAAAAAACGGAAGAACTAGGCTGCCATCATGAGGCCGAATGCTGGGAAGTAGTGATCGGAGTGTTGTGGATCACTCTACTTTCCCAAAGAGTAACTTTATAAAATTTACCTTAAAAACCAATGTGGATACATGGTGAAACAGTACAGAAAGGCCTACGTGATAATTTAAGGTTCTTGTTTTGCTGCTAAGTATCCCCTTAATAAATATATATTTCTTTAGTAAAGGCCCATTGCATGACAATCGTGCAAGGGGCTCGGCCCTCGCAGCCCCGGCTTCGTCCAGAAGGTCATCCGGCTGTCTGGTCTAATTAGCATATTATGCTTTTATTATTATAGACAGATAAAGGGCAAGAGTGAGAGAGAGTGCATTTTACCTTTACCTTTTGTCTTTCTTATTAGATAAAAATATCCCAATGGGCAAATATTTCTTATCAGCTCCAATACTTTCTTATGTCCACACATTCTATGAAATTCAAGTTCCAATTCACTCAAGAATCCCTTTTGACACCTATAGCCACATTAAAGTCTTCCTTGTGTGTCTACAGATACAAAACGCACCTGCCTTGAATGCGGGCCTCCCAGGCCTTTAATCTACGAGAACAGGAGAAGACACGTGCAGGTTTCAGCAACAGTCTCTACCCAAGAGGTCCCTCTATGGCAATGTCTGTGTCCCTAGTGAGGCACCAGTACACATCGGGTGAATGAAGACACTGACTTTGCGATGCTTTTGGCTCTTCTGCATGTACATGACTAGTATGCATGTGGCAGCTGCTTAGTAAACACAAACTTCTTAAGTGCTGTCTAGAATGCAGGAGAGAGTCTCTAATGTCATTTTTAAAAAACGGATTTTGGATTTCTTTTTACCTTTTCTGGACCTTCCTAGGCCTTTTGGTAAGCTACTTTCTAATCCTCCCTGGCGAAGATGCTTCCTTTAGGTAATGATGTTAATATTTCTGCACTAATATCTGACATTCAGGTTTGACTGTTTTTTCCTCCCTGCACTGTGTAGCCTGTGCATGTGCTCACGCCCACGGCCAGTATTCACACAGACGCCCACACCCCTTTCTGATCTCTGCTGCTTCCTGAGCGCGTGCCTTCTGAGGTCATTTTCCTGAGAGCTTGTAACTAATGCAGAACACAGAGGCGCTCTTGGATATCTGCTCCCACAAGAGAAGGAAGCAATTTGTGACATACACGAGGGTTAACAGCAGCTGGTCATAGTTTAGTGAGTTTAATTATTGGAATTTCTATAAAATATCACCCCACATGCCATCGGGGTTGGAACTGAACACGGGATTCCTTTTGGGTGAGCAAAATAAAACAGGTCACGCAAAGCTCGGCTCTGTCTAATCCTTGTGCCTGATGCATGCGGGCGACAGTGACATTTCTGGGTCTGACTGGTCCTTAGCAAAGATGAGCTTTTTAATCAAACCGCAAGAGAGAACTGGCATTAGCCACTTGGAACAAGGAAGCAAAGTATACAGTTGGAAAGTGAGAATGAAAAATGCGTAAGTAAAAGATCAAAGAATTCTTTCCTGCCCAACCACCTCATCCCCTGGGTTAATTAATATCTATTTCACTCCCTTGTCAACACTGGCCCCAAATAGAAATGACACTGGCCTTCTTTTCACAAACATTATGAATAGGACTAATTTCTAATTTGTTTTAATAAAGTCAAGGGCAAGCGCTGACTTAACTCTGATACAGAAGTGTGGTCCATGGACCGGCATCATCAGCATCATCTGGGAGTTCACTAGAAATGCAGAGTCTTAGGCCCTGCACACAGACCTACTGAATTGGAATATGCATTTAGTAAGGTGCTATGCAGGCACATGAAGACTGGGAATCAATAGCCCTCACACTGTTGTTTTTATCCGTAAGGGCTTTCTCCCACAGAGTAAGTAAAGGGCCACTTACCGGAGTAACATCAACTGAGGACCAGATCTGAGAAATTTCCAGCTACACGGAGAGGAACACGCAGATGCACCCTACATTCCACAGTGCCAGGATGAAAGATTTGCCATTTGCCCTGACTGTTTTATTGCCCTCACTGCAATCGGCTTTTTGTGAGGCATCCAAAACATAACGATTCCATGGAAAAACTAATAATGTAAAGGCTTACCCTAGCTGGTTTGGCTCAGTGGATAGAGCATCAGCCTGTGGACTGAAGGGTCCCAGGTTCAATTCTGGTCAAGGGCACATGCCTGGGTTGCGGGCTCGATCCCCAGTGTGAGCCGTGCAGGAGGAAGCCAATCAATGATTCTCTCATCATTGATGTTTCTATCTCTCTCTCTCCCTCTCCCTTCCCCTCTGAAATCAATAAAAACATATTTAAAAAAATTATTTAAAGGCTCTATGGCTCTTGGCAGCAGAAGGAATTTCTAGTGGGACTCATTTTGAGATGGGGGTGGAGAAGGAAGGAACTTTGACATATATCATGATAGCAAAGCATTTCTAAACACTTGTCCAGACTTCATTGACTCAGCTGGTTGAAAAAGGGAATTGTTTGGGATGGATTCTAAGACTTTTCCTTAAGGATTTCTGACATTTTAGCAGATGAGAGCCTAAATATTTTGAGCAAAAGACTTGTCCACATTGATTGCTTTAAATTTTCTGTCTTGTGTGCTTTAGTGAGAAGTGAGTTTCTTCTGCCATCTACAATGAGATATATATCAGTTAGCATCTTCATCCCCTCCCTCTTTCAGTATTTCCATTTGGGCAGTAGGCAGCTGAAATACTGGCCAATGAAGGAAAACAGATTTCCCAATGAATAGTTCTACACTATGAAAAAATGAGATTAAAGGGATGCCTAAACTAATTCCAGGTTATTACAATATTCATTTCAAGCCTAATTCTCTATAGTTCCACTCCTGGTTTATGGACAGAAATTTAAAGGCAGCACATTTTATCATCATCTGTATTATTTAGTTCCCTTCTGATTGAAGCTTTGCAATGTTTGCTATTTCCATGAGAATGAATTTCACCTTTTATGACATTCAAAAACAATTATGGTGTCTTTATGAAAAACGATGTCACTCTGATACCAGCAATAAAATAACAATGTCCCAATGCCAAGAAATGTATTAATTGTATCAGTCATCTTTCAGCTTTTCTGGTTTTGCTTTGGAAACTCCAGGAAACCTTATGGTTTTTAATTTGTGAGCGATCTAGAAACACGGCCATAGCACTTTACATCTTTCTTTGGCTGACTGCTCAGGAAATGGAGCAGAATTAAGTGACTCTCCTGCTAACAGGCAGGGTTATTTGGCCAACACCCAAATCAGACAGGATTTTGCAGACTCACACATACGTACATATGAGGTGGGACAGTTGACGGGGAAATGTGTTCTCCATCTCCAATAACATATATTTCTGGAGCCACAGAATGCAGTGCTGTTTCATCCCTTGCTTTTAAAGTTCTGCTTTGCGTGTGACCCACAGCGAAACACAGAATCCCTGTTAAAGTGCTGGCCCAAAGTTCTCCTGGTATCAGGAAGAGACAGAGGCCTGGGACCTCTTGGATTTTTAGGTCCTACTATGTTCTTGTGACAAGGCTGCTGAGAGATGGCTAAATAATAGATTCTTTGGGCTGTTAATTTTGTATTATTAATCAGTCAATTTATAGAGTGGCCGACTGTGTACAAATCAACTTATGGAGGGTTTACTTTATGTCTGAGACCATGTCAGGAACCTTGCAGGGTATCAAAGACACAAGAAAGATACAAAGCTTTCTTGGAGGAGCTGAGTTTTTGGTTGGGGAGACTATGCCCACAGACAGAAAATCAGTGGAGAATACGAAGAATGTATACTTGATACTGCCAGTTAGCACAGAGCCTATTTTCTGGAATCCCGGCATAACTCATTTTATTTATTTATTTATTTATTTATTTAATATACTTTCATTGATTTCAGAGAGGAAGGTAGAGGGAGAGAGAGAATCATTGATTGGCTGCCTTCTGCACACCCCACATTGGGGACTGAGCCTGAGCCATGTCGGCTGGGTGTGGCAAAACCCATTTTAATCTAGGTGTGACTTTGATTTCACAAGTCATGACCACTGAATACAGACCCTCAGGGCTAGGCTTTCTGAGATGAGGAATCAGTGTGAGCTTCAATGGTGGGGAGAAGCTTCTTGGCAGAGAAGGACTTAAGTGCGTTTGTGAGGCTGAGTTGGTATTGCACGAATGGAGAGATACCAGGAGCCATCCTGAATCAGGTGGTCAGAGTAAGTCACAAAAGTGAGAGGACACTGGCATGTACCTGGAAAAGTGAGCGACGTGCCTTTTGACGGAGAAGAGTACCAATGGGTAATAAAGGTGGTAGGTAAACACTGGACTAGGTTTTAGAGTAACTGGACTGCCAAGCAGGAGTATTTAAACTTGATCCTGTAAGCTATGGTACCCAGACATTTTCCCCTGATAGAAAAACATAACACAGATTATACTGTGACACATTCCCGGGGCTGTCTAGAGATTTGCACGGTTCTCCATATTTTCTAATTATAACTCTCTTTCCCTACCCTGGTTGAAAACAATATATTGAAATTTAACTGAGTGAGAAATCTTAAAAATAATAGATTGGATCCACAATTAGATAAAAGTAAGTTCTTCGATACCCATTTATGAAAAAGCTCTCATCAAAGTGGGTATAGAGTAAACATACCTCAATATAATAAAGGCCAAATATGATAAGCTTAGAACTAACATCATATCTGTTGATGAAAAGCTAAAAGCTTTTCATCTAAAAATCAGGAACAAGACCAGGATGCCCACTCTTACCACTTTTATTCAACGCTAGAGGCCCGATGCACGAAATTCACGCAAGGGGCTCGGCCCTCGCAGCCTTGGCAGCTTGCCTCGGCCCTCGCAGCCCCAGCTTTGTCTGGAAGGTTGTTCAGCTGTCTGGTCTAATTAGCATATTGTGCTTTTATTACTATAGATAGTATTAGAAGTCATAGCCAGAGCAATTAGTTTAGAAAGAGAAATAAAAGGCATCCAAATTGGAAAGGGAGAAGTAAAACTGTCACTGTTTGCTGAAGACATGGTGTTATATATAGAAAATCCTAAAGGCTCTACCAAAAAAACTATTAGAATGAATAAACAAATTCAGTAAAGTTACAGAATACAAAATGAACATACCAAAATCTGTTGTGTTTTTACACACTAAAAATTAGCTATCAGATTGAGAAATTAAGAAATCAATCCATTTACAATTGCATCAAATAGAAAAAATACCTAGGTATAAATTTAACCAAGGAGGTGAAAGACATATACACTGAAAACTATAAGACATTAATAAAACAAACTCAAGAATACACAGATAAATAGAAAGATATCCATGCTCATAGATTGAAAGAATTAAGATTGTTAAAATGTCCATACCACCTAAAGTAATCTACAGATTTAATGCAATCTTTATCAAAACTCCAATGGTATTTTTCATAGAAATAGAACAAACAATTCTAAAATTTGTAAAGAACCACAAAAGACCCTAAGCAGCCAAAGCAGTCAAGTAAAAAGAACACAGTGGTAGGCATAATGCTCCCTGATTTCAAACTATAGTACAAAGTTGTAGTAATCAAAACAGAACGGTATTGGCATAAAAGCAGACACATTGATCAACGGAACAAAATTGAGCATCCAGAAATAAAACCCACACATATACGGTCAATTAATTTATAACAAAGGAGCCAAGAATATACAATGAGGAAATGACACCTCTTCAATAAATGGTGTTGGGAAAACTGGACAGCTACATGCAAAAGAATGGAACTAGACCACTATCTTACACTATGCACAAAAATTAACTCAAAATGGGTTAAAGAATTGAATGTGAGACTCAAAAACATAAAATTACTAGAAGAAAACATAGCTCGTTGCAATAGGTTGTGGTGATGATTTTTTTGAACCTGACATGAAAGCAAAAGCAACGAAAGCAAAAATAAACAACTAAGACTACAGTAAACTAAAAAGCTCTGCACAGTAAAGTAAATCATCATGGCCCTATTCTCATGGCTCCCATGACAACTCCACTACTTTTTGAAATTGTGAGCACAACTCAAAACAAACACACAACTCAAACAACTCAACACAACTCAACTCAACAACTCAAAACAAAAGGAACACGCAGTGATGCGGCCTGTTCATTACTGTACAAACAGCCACCATCACAGTGCATTCTTTTCTACAAGAGAGTATTCTGTCACAGACCAGCATGTAGTTTAGAACGAAGCTCAATAAGAAAACAAGCAATGAACCAGCCTTCAGTTCATCGGAGTCACTCACCACACAGTGATCAGGGGAAGCGAGCACTATAAGCCTGAGCCACAGACACATTCAGAACCTTCCTGTCCCGTCCTGTCCCTGTTTGGGACTCAATATGATAAACGTGAATTACCACATCCAGCATCCAGTACCTTTATCCTCAATGGTACTTTATCCTTTATTCTCATGGCTCATTTACCTTCCTGCCTCCAATGTTTCCTCCAGAAGCACCTCCAGATTGGATGTGGGTGAACATTCCCATCATAGTGTCAGCGTCCTCAGGATCCAGGCCAAAGTAATCCACCACACCTCCTAGTGCCCAGGCTTCCTCTAGATACAAGTAAGCCTTGTGATTCTTCTTAAGGGCAATCACTTCAGGCAGGTGAACAATGGATCCCTCGAGGCTGGCAAAACAGAGCAAAAAGTACATACACTGAGATGTTTTAACTCTCAGAATTAGGAGTTGGCCACATTATGATTAATTTTTAAAGTTTATTGTTTTTTAAGTGATCTGACAACTCTGCCTGTGGTTTAAACTGGCAAAGTTAGAGGATGTCATGGCTACGCAGATGTCTAGGGAAAAGCAGATTGGATCTATTAAAACCCACACCAGAAACAAACTGATCTGAGTTCACCTCAGAAGAAAGGTCACAGCGGGTCCCCCTAAAGCTTGTAGTTGTAGGCAACGTTAGGGTGTGCGTCACACACAAAAGAATAAAAAATCATTAGGAAGTAAGAGAACAGATATAGGGGCTGCACATAGGTAGCCAAAAGAAAATATTTCTTAAAATTAAAAAGAAAAAGTAGGTTCACTCATTTCAGTATGTTCACAATTATTTAGTATTGATGGAGCACCTTCATGTATAGGCTGTAGGATGAACTAAACCGGGTGGGCACACTGTTCCCGAGGAGCTTATATTCTTAGTGGGGGAAATGGGGGAGGAGAGATAATGATTCATCAACTGGTCGTTATTATATGATGTTAGAAGGACTGTAATGATGAAAACTTAGGGTATCATGGGAGCCACGTTTAGTGCATCTCATATGGACTTGGCTTTAACAATTGACTAACTGACCAAAGGAAGTGACACCAAACTGAGAACTGGAGAACGTGGTAACATGAGCCAAGTGAAGAGGTGGGGCAAGAGTGCTTTATGCAGAGTGTGACTGCAGAAACAGTGGTCTGCAAGCCAGAGAGCCTCATGGCCCAGGGGTCACCATTGTTTGGGGGCTGCTGTCATAGCAACGAGGAGTCCTCATGGAAGGAAGGCCACGGAAGCAGTTATATTGTTTGATGAACAAACAACTGAATACACATTTGAGGGAAGCAGTTATATTGTTTGATGAACAAACAACTGAATACACATTTGAGGCTGTCTGTCCTCATTAGGTGCTGTTATGATTTGGAAAATAAAGGCAATTGAGAATCCAGTCATGGGACCTTGAAGCCAACAGGCAAATTTATCACCTTTCACGTATGCCAAACAGCCCTGAGAGGTCTGTAACGGCAGAGGGTTCTTGTTCAATAAGCAAGCAATCTGGTTCGGAAGAGAAGGCCATCCGCCTCCCCGGGGAGATGACTGCTCCCCTGCGTCCTGCCAGCAGTTACCACAGCACCAGCCTCGCTCCTGAAGATGCTGAGTGTGCTTCTCAGAGGAGAGGCTTGTCTTTGGGGTAGAATTATTGGGCTCATTTAATAGAAATCTCAAGCAGGTCGACCCCTGGAAAAGGGCTCTTTCCTCTTTTTAGCAGAGCTTGAACAAAGGGAAACTGAAAGTCAATTAGAGGGAAAAGAGGGAACCTATTTCTGTCTTCTGGAGACAAAAGATGTAGCACAATTGGTTAAAATTCAAGAGGAATAAAAACCTCCTGGGCAGAGGGAATATTGCAGCAGGGAAGGCGAGCCTTTGCTCCAGGCACGGGCTCATGCTGCCATCTCGTGTTGGGAAGGCTCCTTGGGCCTGGGGACCAGCCGGCATGCCTCCTGTCTCTGTGGTGCCCCTTATGCTCCATCAGGGAGATGCTAAGCAAATACCAGGCAGAGAATCCAACAGGGGATTTAACGCTTTGTGGCCTGCTGGGAATTAGCTTCCCTACTGACAGTATTTCCTTCTCCATCCGTTTTGTTTTTGGAGAAGCAGCATTTCATTTTTTCAGTCTGACTGGGAGCCGGCCCAACCTTGATTGAGCCACAAGTCGACCTTTTCAGGCATGCTGGAAGCTGAAAGTTTTTTTGTTGTTTTTTTTTACCATTAACTTCACTTTTTCCCTATGGGAAGGTCCTCGTGTTTGCACTGGAGGAAGCCCCCGAGGGTACTTTCTATAGCAGGTGCAGGAAAGCTGAAATGCCCTCACCATAGAGTCTCAGGAGAATATTTCCATCTGCCTCCCCACCAAGCTCACCTTTTATCAGCCCGTCCTATACTTGAAAAATTTTCACTTACTCAACAAATTAGCTTTATAATCAAACAATTAACATATTTCCTACTTGGTACTGTTACTCAAAGAGGCCTCCAATTGCCATGCCAGGTTTCTGGTTACTGGGAAATGACCAACACAGCCAGCCTGGGTTAATATCATTCCAGCCCAAAGTGAAGAGGTTTGGTGTTTTGGCAGCTTGTGCAGCCTTATTGTGGATTAATAGGCAGTATCTGGTAGGCTTTAGAAATACTGAAAATAGGCACCCACTCCCATGCCCATCTTTGAAGAACCAGGAGACCTCAATGGGCTGACTCCAGGCATCTTCAGGGTAGAAGCATGACAGGCACTGCTCTCAGCAGCGGCTCTTTTCAAACATGGCCAGTGTAGAGCTGTGACAGGCACTAACACATATCCACGGCTTGTTTAACATTTGGACATTGATGTGAAACCTGAGCTTAGAGAACTTTTCAGACCAGCCTATTCCCTAAGATCGCTGATACTGTCTCTTTATGCCTCTGGTTCTTTACCCTTCTTCAAGGAGAGCCTGAGCAGCAACCCTCTCCCCACAACCCTTTCCCTTTTTAAAAAGCTGACAGAGGAAAATAATCCATAGAGTTAAAGCTGGTTTACTCTGAGCTGTCAACATCCCTGTGACTGATGATGGTATATGAGGAATGGGAGGGGGGGAGAGGGCAGGGGAGGGGAAGGAACATTTCCTGAGTTAGGGAGGGCAGGATCCGAGGGAGTTGTTGTCAAGCGTCCTCCTCGGCATCCTCTCCCAGGCTGGGCATGTTGGGAGAGGCAAAAAAGGAGGAGTAACTTCAGACGTTAGCCTTATAATATACTCTGGGCTCTGGAGCTGATGCAGAACCTAACCAAGCTGAGCTGCTCAGAATCAGAGAGGGAAGACCCCTCTATGAGCCATTTGGTGAGCCTTCCACCACTTCCCTAAATGGCTCCCTCACCATTACAGTCACCCCTGTCTGTTTTTCATCTCTCTCTCTGATGCCCAGGCAAATGCAAATGTAATACCTGGGAAGGATACAATTTAAGCCCTCAGTACAAGCATGGTATATAGATGTACCTGGTACAGAGTAGGTGGTCAATAATTATTTAACTTAATGCATAGATTAATGACTGGATGCACAGATAAATGATTATTGAATAGATTGGTAAATGAGACAAGCATTTATCGAGTGCCCAGTCAAGCTTCTTTTGTTCCATCCAAGTTAACTCAATAAAAAGAGGGCTATTTTAAGGATCCCCACAGATTGGAAATGGAATCAGAACAGAAAGCTCAGGAACTGAGAGGAAGTTATGTCCTTGTCTCAAGGTCTTTCTTTTTCTCTGCAGGCCTGCTTTGTTCTCCTCTTCCCGCAGCTGCCTTCTACAGTCTCCACTCTGTGTTTTCTGCTCGCTCATACATTGTGCCTACCCATGAGTCTGGCTTGTCACACCATCAAAGCTGCCATTTTGCTTCCTTTTACCTTCTCTTTCATTGTAACAATTGCAGCCCCCCCCCTTTTTTTAAATCTAAATTTCAGAGAGAAGAATTTTACCAGCCCAACTTGCTATTTTGTTTTTGAGCCCAACCAATTGATTATGGTTGCTGACTATGTATGCATTGTCTGCTTTGGGGCCAGACCATGTGAATGAGTGGAGGTGGGATCCCAGATCACTAATATACACATTAGACATTAGGAACTAACGGTTGGGGAAGGGGGTGTGGGAGGGTGGGCACTATACGCATATCTGGCAAACTCCTTGTGCCAAGTTCTGATGAAAGTACTTTCCCATGTAATCTTCACAGTCTCCTATTTAATCTGCACAGTGATCTTTTGAGAGTAGCAGGGTATCCTCTGCCTTATGGATGAGGAAGCCAAGGCTCAGTGAGGTAATGTAACCTGCTTGAGACCACAGGTTATGAAGTGATAGGTCCTGGATTTGATCCCAAACTCAAGTTCTATCCCTAATTCCTCTCCACACTAGAGGGAATGAGATGTAAATTACATTTATAAAAATGATTTTGGGTCCAACATGCTCCAGGAAGGAGGTTCAGAAGCTGAGAGCCCTTCTGAGGAGTATGACTTGGCACAGTTTTAGGGTGATTGACATCAACTCCAAGTCCAACATGTAGGATGACCTTAGAAAGTACTATACTACCTTTATGGCTAAGAAGTCAAAAGGATCAGATCTGCCGGTCACAGATCTTTAGGGCTCATTTGACCTTGGTAGACCATACCATTCTCTCCCAAGGATGGTCATACTGCATATATCCGGTGTCATTGACCAATCTGGAAAGAATTGATTGAATATGTTCACCAGATTTATAGCAGGAGGCCAGTATATGGATGATAATTGAAACAAGGGTTGAATGGCTGGGTTGTGGGTTGTAGCGGGGAGAGGAGAGAGGACTCGAATGGCATCAAGATATTTTCTTTGCTCATGCTCTCTTCCTATATCCATAAAATTTTATTTCAAGAGCTTTAATTGCCATAATTGTTCAAAAATACATCTTTATGTGCCTATTGTAGTAACACTTTATGCTTCCCATCCTTCTGTTGAATTGCCTCATCTATCACTAGGTCCTGCTGATTATGATTATATTCAATGTCTTAAAAACAGTCTGATCTTATTTTTCCTAACTTTCTTTTGCTGTCTGGTTTAGTAGGATGGCTCAATATATTATAGATATTTGAACAAAAATGCTGACCATTATGTCCCTACTGCCTGGCAATGTGCTTGGCATGGGTGTTCAACTAACATTTGTTGAATGAATGAATGCAATGCATCTTCAGCCTAGAAACATAATACTCATTGCTAAAAATAAGACTGTGTTATTCTAAGATCATTACCCTTGCAATATTCCCTATTGGATTAAAAGATGTTCTTTGTTAATTTCTTTTACAGGTTGAGTGTGAACATAAAGAAAAGAGAAATAAATCTTGAATATAGCACACTGCCTTCATCACCAATGTTGGCCTTATCAAAAAATTTAAAAGGGGGCTTTTAGAAACATGTGCCTTAATTTAAAAGACTGGAGATTTTTACTTATTAGCATCATAGTAGATAATGTCATGGAATTTTAGGGCAGAATATGTAAAATGAAAATGAGGGCTTTGTAAACTAGAGTCACTAAGGAAATGGAAAGTATGAACAACATCAATGATAATGACAACCCCAACTAGGGAGATTTGGGGGAGTAGGGCTTCTTTGTATTCCTCAGATGAAAATGTATAAAACCATATTTCTACTCTGTCTACCCTACCTCAGCCTCTAATGGTGTCTTAGCTTTCCTCTGGTTACTACATAATGCTACCCACATGTCAGCCACTTGTAACTTATGAAACTCTCCCAATAATCTTATGAAGTAGCCATGTACCTAGTTATGGAAACAAGTGAAGAGATTCTTTAACTTCCCTAACGTCGCAAATAGAATGTTCCCTTGGCTCTCAGGTGCTAGGTAACCACCTAGGTGATAATAACACTTGAATAAAATGGGCAGGCAAGCCTTCCAAATGACTCTTTTTCTACCCAGGGAGGTTCTAGTGACATTCATGGCAATTTGGAGACTGCAAAGTTCCACTTACCATTTTCAGGGCCTTCAGAAATACATCAGTCCTTTCAAAGGTTTGACCATGCTTTTTCCAAACTGCCCTCTCCTTTCCCGAGGGCGTGATGTGTGTTCCCAAGTGGGCACTGCTCCCTCCTCCCCTGAAAACACACAATAGATGCTTTAAATCATTTCATAAAATAAGCCTCTTTAGCAGCATAAGCAAGAACCCACTTGCCCCATTAGAAAATGGCTTTCCCAAAAGTGAGAGTTGATATATAGCTGCTCAGGAGGATGGCCCCGGTGATTAAGAAGAGCCCGTCTGTTGTCACTCACAGAGGCGGCACCATGTGGCTGTCCCCGCAAGCTGCCTTTCTTGCTCTAAAAAGCAATCTTCATGATATATTGGGAAGCTTCGTATGGGATCTGTTTTAACGTGTTTGAAGTGACCCTGGTCTGTGTCTTTTTTTTTTTGTACTGTATATTTTTAGTTCAGTATTTCTGTACTAAACAAGAGTGAAAATGTCAGGGCCTTGCACAAATTGTACTGACTTGACCCTTGGAAGGCAACAGCATGCTCTCTTCCAGACCATTACTTTTTATTACCCTCTCTGCCACGTCTCTGTGAAGGGGGGAAAGTGGGAGCGTGTGCACAGCTTGTCCCCCGGCTGAACGCCTCTGTGGCCTGACCCTGCTTTATCACTTCTCGGCGGTGTGTTCATCATCCACTCGGACACTTGAGCAGGTTCAGCGACAGCTTTGTTCTCGATGGAGTGGCAGCCGTGGTGGTGGCCAGCAGTTCTCTAATGGCCAGGTTGCAATTAATCATGCAAATGAGAGAGGGCAAGAGCTTGGATGAAGGGAAACGCAATTTTGGGAACTCTTTCTCCCCACTGATTTCTTACCAGAGGAGTTAGCAAAGAGCAAAATAGAGGGACTGAGGTTTTACCTGCCCTCCCACCCACTCCTTAAAAAGGCTAATGATGTCATAGGTCTCAGGGAAGTGGGAGGAAAAGGGGTCCAGTGGTTAGAACTGCAGAATACTGATTCTAGTCCATTTCTACAGACAGGTTGTGGCGTGACCTTGGGTGAGTTCCCTGCATGCATTTGCTCAGTCTTCTCCTCTATGAAATGGGACTAAAATTATTGATGAATCAGCTTCTGATACCCATGGATATTGTGGACAAAAGATTCAGAGAAAAGGCCTAGTGTTCTTGCCACATATAAATCTCAATGTGGTCAGAGTATAATCTAAAAAAGTAATCTGATTCAAAAGTAAAGACAGAGAGAGGGAGAGCATTTCTAGGATGAAACAGGAGATAAGAAGAAGGGACAGATTACTATAGTTTTATGGTTTTGTTAAGGTTGTATTGACTCATTGGGATGATAGTTCTCAGTGGGTACGGTACCATCCCCTAGTGAGTGCATGTGAAGTTTATGGGACTGTTTTGGTTATTATAGTCATTAGGAGAACGGGGCATGAATACTAGAAATCCTGTGATGTATGGGATGGTACTGCCAAAAAGGAATTGTCCCGCAAATATCTAGCTTTGAATGTCTACCTAGACATTTATTAGCTGGGAAAAAAGCCTATTTATTATTATTTATGGGACTGTTTTGGTTATTATAGTCATTAGGAGAATGGGGCATGAGTACTAGAAATCCTGTGATGTGTGGGACGGTACTACCAAAAAGAAATTGTCCCACAAATATCTAGCTTTTGAATGTCTACCTAGACATTTATTAGCTGGGGAAAAAAGCCTGTTTATTATTATTATTATTATTATATTTTTATCTAAGCCTAGGAACTAAATATGTTTGTATCAACATGATCCATATTTTTGTACAGTTTTAATATCATGATTATTCTAAGAATGCAATGAGTGTGTAAGTTGAGAGAACATCACACTTCCTCTGTTTCAGACATCATCAGGATTTGTTTACTTCAGAAAACTGCATCACCAATGGCAATACTTCATGATGTGTGAGAGGCCAGTATTGCATACTTGTGAGTCAGTTGGAGTGTAGAGGTGCACTCTTCTGATTATTTCATTTAATCTAGTGTTCTTACCTTCAAGCTATTACTTTCTGAACAGAGAATGATTTTATTATAAATTATTTCCCTTTTTATTTCTCCGTCATATTATAATTAAGCCATTTTATTGATTTTTTAAAAAAATCAATAAATTTGTTCTATTATCTCTGAATTTCATTTCAGATCATTGAAGGTGTGTTAAGCCTCCTTTTCTGAGTGCTTAGTTGTGTTTAGTAATGGTTTTCCTTACTTACTAAGACTCTTCTCTCTTAGGATTCTATATTTATTTCCTATAATCTGGCTTCCAGCCATATCGATCTAGTCAGAGAATGATGTCTGAGTATATTTAAACCCCAGTTACAGACTACATTCAAGTTTTCTGTCTGTCTTATGCAAATGGAGGATGCAGATAGAAAACAGAGGTCATGTTGCCCATATCCACATTCTGGGATGTCTGAGGTCTAAACCTAACCCAGCTGTTATGGGAACCTCTATTACAAAAGGCTCTATTAGCCCCACTGAATAAATGTGGGAACCAAGGCTCTGAGAAGTTAATGACTTTCCCAAGGACTCAAAGCAAATCAGTGAAAAAACTGGGATTGAACTCCATTCTGTCTGAAGTTAAAATTTGCTCTATTCTCTCTCTCAGGACTCACACCCTCCATAGAAAGGCAATGAACTCACTGCTATCACATTGCAGGGACTTAATGACGAGAATGACTGAAATAATCGCCCACACTTGCATGTACAGACTTTTAATATTTTAAATTCTACTTGAAAACGACCATCATATTTGATCCTTTCTATAAAAGTGAGAAGACTGAACAAGTATCAGTGCCCATGGGAGAGAGAGGAAGGAGGTCTCTTTAGAGTTATCCATCATGCTGTGGTAGATACACAAAGAGAACCTAAAGCTCTGGGTTCATGCTAACCTTATGCTTTCCTCTCCATATTGCAGTAAAGATTTGTTATGGATGTTTTTTTAATAAAAATTAATAGCTAACATTACATTTAACAGATGCTTAGTATATGCCAGTGTTGCTAAATCATTTACATATGCCATGAAATTTAACCTATAAAGAACATTGCAGGTTAGCTATTTTGTAGGTGAGGTAACTATTAAGAGCAAATGATGTGAAGTTCTTTTCTTTAAAAAAATTGATTTTTAGAGAGAAAGGAAGTGAGAGGAAGAGGGAGAAAAGCATTGATTGGCTACCTCCTGCATGCCCCCTACCAGGATTGAGCCTGAAACCCAGGCATGTGCCCTGACCGGGAATCGAACTGGCAACCTTTTGGTATATGGGATGATACTTAACAAACTGAGCCACACCAGCCAGGGCTGATGTGAAGTTATTGATAGTATTCAGTTCATCATAATCAATGTGCAGGTGGACAGAACACCAAATTCCCTAACTTTACTGCACTGAATAGCACACATTTCTAGCTGTGACTGGTAAGAAAAAAATTTCTCCCATTTATCACGGTGAGATTATAATATTGAAAGGGAAGGGTTAAAAATTTCAGAGCTATATAAAATATTATTTAGAGATGAAGTATTCCAGGAAAATAGTAAAGGTTGTAGAGGATAAGAAAAATAGTGTTTTACCCTAAACTAGCCAGAGTCAGAAGAGTCTATTTTCAATAGTTTGATAAAAAGTGTTAGCTACCAATCTCATGCAGGTTCTGAAGGGTGTTTTGTTCACCTCCCTTAGACCTAGAACATGTTTTACTTAACTCTGATTTTTCTCAAAATAGAGGGTGGGGCAAATGTAGGCTTACAGTTTTTCGTATGGAAAACAATACAATAATAAATAACAATATAAGAATGAACTCTGCGTTTCGTGTACTCACAACGGTAAACCAACTTTTGCCCTACCCTGTGTTTTGATATTTGACTTCTGGTGTAAAAACGGCAGACTTCGATCTCCAGTTCAAGGTCCTTGACATTCTGTCACTATGAGACTGTGCCAGCTATGTAACATCACTGGACCTTAATTTGGTCATCTGTGAAATGGGCTGGATAAAATCAAACTTCAGAACCACTCTGGCAATTATGAACTTCAGTCAGTGCTGAGAAATGCCTGGTTTCCAGTCCCTCTCCAGGGAGCAGGGCTCAGAAAGCTAACACCGGAGTGTAAAGCTGATAATTTTTAGATAGGGCTGGTGGGTGCACATTTACTTCTACTTGGTCTGCTCTCTAATTGCAAAAAGATGATAGAGAATAGAAAAGCTGTGGTGCGAGCCCAAGGGTTCTGCAGTGTAGATAGAAATCTCCTTGGTTATGAGCTTGTGAATGCTCAGCTTTAAACCTCCATGCCTGTCCTCTTAAGTTACAGCGACGGAAGCTAACAGTACACTGGCTCCCCAAATACAGCAGCAGGTCTGGGCTAGATAGCGTGACTGCTAATACCAGCAGCAGCAATCACAGGACCAGCAGGTCCCCTCTCCAGCTCCTTTTAGGATGTCATTTGATTTAGATTCCAAATGCCACTTCTAACCTACATTCTTTGTTTACTATTTCTCCAATTAGTATTTCTTTTCTATATTCTACTAGAGGCCTGGTGCACGAATTCGTGCACGGGTGGGGTCCCTCGGGGTGGCCTGTGGGAATCAGGCCCCAGCTCGCACCCCCAGGCTCACAGCCCCAGCTTGCACCTCAGCCTCGCAGCCCCGCAGCCCCGAAACCCCACAGCCCCGCCTGGCACCCCACCGTGGCCTGGCACTGCCCCTCACCTGCTCCACCATCCCACCTGCAGGTGATTAATTGGGGCTGAGCCCCCTGGCCCGGATCCCTCAGCACTTGGGAGCCGGGCGGCGGCTCCGACCCCCGCTGCTGCCACTGGTTACTGTCTGCAGGGTGATTGGCTGGGCAATTGGGCCCCCGCTCAGACCCGCCTTGGCCTGGTGCTACCCACTCACCTGCTCCACCATCCCACCACAGTCCTGCTGTCATCAGGGCCCATCAGAGGCAGCAGCGCTTTCACTGCCACCCGCTGCCAGTGCCGCATCACTGACGCCCACCATGTTCTGTGCTGTCCCCTAGTGGTCAGCACAAGTCATAGCGAGTGATTCAACTCCTGGTCTAACTCTTAGTCAAACGACTTCCTGAGGGGACAATTTGCATATTAGGCTTTTATTATATAGGATTTATCCTCATTCTAATATGATCATTACTATAATCCCAGTTCAACAGAACTTGTGGTTATTTGAGTATCCCTCATGAAGTGGTGAAATAATGGGAGAAATTCAATTACTACTAATATAATGAATGCATGTATGGAGAATGTATGTATATATGCCCTTCAATAAGAATATATGGTAGCGTCTGAAAGCCTCCTCTACTGGATCTTAGTCATATGAGTAAATAGACGACTTCCATGCTTCAGCCAGATGGAGAACTGGGGTTTTGTTTTATCTCTTTTACAGAGTCCTCCTCACTATCACCTCACCAACTCTCTATGACTTTGGAAAAACTATGTGATCTCTCAATTACATAGGGCTCAATTTTTTTCATTCATTCATTCAATATATAAAACTTGAGCACACACCCACAAGTGTCACTCATTCACTATCTAAATTGAAGAGGTCAGCATGTATCATTCCTTCTCAGCAATCCCAGCGTCAGTATCCACGTGTCTCACTGATTTGGATCACGTGCCCATCCTTGCATCAACCACTGGGGACAGGAGCCTGTGATGCTCTAATTGACCAAGTCAGATGGTGTGATTGCTATGGGATCTTCTAATTCTACCCTTTTAGATCTGTAAATAGATTGGCTTTCAAGTTTAGGCAGAATCCATTTTAACAGCACAAGGGGTGTCTCTACCGTCTGAAGTGGCCGTGCACTCTGGAGGACTCACATTTCTTCGACACCTGAAAATGCAATGCCTATAGACAAGGTCGCATTCTAAGCTATTCAGTCTTTTGTGGAAACTTAGAAAATGTTAACTAACCATTTTCTAACTTTTGAGGACTGTAATGGGCAGTGTAGTAATTTTACTAATGACAATATCCTGTTCCTCATTTCTCCCATAAACCATCACAGGAAGACAAGAGGCTACACAATATTTTAGTCATACTATGTGTCCTTTTTAAAAATGATATTTTACTGAGAGAAATGAGAGGCTTCTTAAGTGAAGGTAATTTTAGGTTGCTATGTTTTTTGCTGTTGTTTGTTTTTAAATATATTTTTATTGATTTCAGAGAGGAAGGGAAAGGAAGAGAAAGACAGAAACATCAGTTATGAGAGAGAACCATTGATTGGGTACCTCTTGCATGCACCACACTGAGGACTGAGCCTGCAGCCCTGGCATGTGCCCCGACTGGGAATTGAACCATGACCTCCCAGTTTATAGGCTGATGATCAACCACTGAGCCAACCCGGTGCTATGCTTCACCAGATAATAGAATATTCAAATTGACTACCATGGTGAAGAATAGGACAACTGTACAAAAACTGACCTATTTCCAAGCAGATGAGAAATATATTGGACCTATAAGACTCTGAACAGATTCATTTTTTATCTAAGAGGTAAAAAAAAATGTTGAAAGTCATTCCTAATAAAAATCAATCTTTTTGTTCTATTATGCATTGATGAAAGGAATTGCATGATCATTAGAATGGCTGAAGTCTGAATTCTTTTTGATGAATATTACATTTATACCCATTAACAGGAGGCACTGCAGCCAGCCAGACTCAAACCCAGTTTTCAATCCCTGTAGTGTTTCCATTAGGGGTTCTAGGAGTTAACTCCTCTGAGCCTGTTGGTGAAGTTGTAGGAGGAGGAGAAGTGCTTCACTAGCAAAAGGTACTGTTGGGCAAAATAAAAGCAAGAAATGGGAGTCAGATCCAAAACAGACAGACCAACACTGAGCAAAGGGGGTGATTATTCTAAAACAAGGACGGGCATGACTTTAATTAACTGGAAGAAGAGTCATATGTGATGGCATTTTCTGCCTCTCTATTCATTCTCCACATTCAGCATTTGGGCATTAAAGCATTGTCTTTATCTTCTCAACTGCCTCCCTACTCATTTTGTTTCCCATCTCACTGGGCAACATTACCCTCCTGGCAACTGCTTAAAACAGAAGCCTGGTCATCTTTCTTGGTTCCTCCTCTCTCTCCTCTTCACTCTTACCTTTGACTTTATCTCCAAGATTTGTCTAACTTTCCTTCTAAATAACTCTTGAGTCCTCCCCCCCTCCCCCACCCCCGACTTATTCAGCTACTTTCTTGGCTCAGGGAATTAGCCATAGCGTACTTTCATAGTTTTGTATTCTGTTTGAGTGTTTTTTACTTTTCTATTTTATTACAGAGCTATGCAAACCAATTACAAGAAAACACAAGAAATATATACACAGTAAAAGAAAACTATAAAGGATACCCATCCACATTTTATATTCTTATTAAAAAGGAATTAGAAATGAGACTATACAAAGAAAACAAAATTGCTTAAAGTTACACCAACTTTTGTAAAACCATCTCAGATGGTGTTCCAAAATTAAAAATATTGGGAATATTCATTTTCAACCAAAGAGTTATTGCAATAATCATCCTAGCAAGTGCTAAGTCAATACTTGTTCAGTTGAAACTCAAATGACAAAAATATTATCATCAAAAGTGAACATGTTATGGGAAAGAATATGTTGATGGGCTCTCAGGGATTAATGGACCCCAGTTTAGAGGGTCAGGGGCTATTTCTAACATCTGTGGAGTCCCAGAGAGGAGTATAATAAAGGCCTGGATAGCAAAAGGCTAAATATTTTATTTTTTAATCAAGTTAATCTTGAAATGTTTTATCTTCATATCTGGGTAAATATATCTTCATCAGAAATTGGAAGACTAGATTTGAATTTAGGATTACTGAACTTTTCAGTCTTCTGTTCTGGAATACGATGTTGCTGGGAAAACCCATGGGGTCCCCACAGTGTCTGTGTCCTGTGCCCTGAGACACCTCGGCTGCCCAGGGCTGGCACACTGACAGTGCCTAACCTGTCCTTGGGGGGATGGATCCAAAGAAACCCACACATGCCCTGGAAGTGGGTTTACTTTTAGTTGTGGTGCAGGTTACACATATGACCTAATTTTATTAATCACATCTTAGAAACTCTTAAAAACTACCACATGTTGATTTTTATGATCTTACATGTGATTCTTTCTCATTCTGCTTCCTCGTTTATTTCTGGGAGAAAACATTCATGCTCTATTACTTCCTGCATCCCTATTGTAGGATAAAACTAAAATTAAACAGTGGTTCAGAGACATGTCCTCTTAAAGAGCTCTCTGTTAATGATGTTGATAAACAGCCGGCTCCAAAATCTAGTGATTCAAACAATTTAGTTTTTCTCACAATTCTGGGGGTTGGCTGTGTCCTTCCATGGCTGGTTTTGCCTGAGCTTGTTCATCTGGCTGTTCGGGTGGCGTGTCAACAGGACTAGAAGGTCCAATATAGCCTGACTCCCATGCCTGGCTGTTGGTGCTGGCTGCAGACCAAGGCAGCCAGGTCCCCTCTGCAAGGCCTCTTATCTTCAGTACACTAGACAATTTCATTCTATGGTGAGGTCAGGACGGCAATTCAAGAGCACAAAAGCAGAAGCCATGAAGTTGCCTGGACCTCAGGCTCTAGGATCCCCATAGCATCACTTCTGTCACATTCTAATACAGATCAAAACAAGAACAGGGCCAGCCCATATTTAGGGGATGCACTCCTTAAATACACTCCACCTTCAGATGGGAGTAGTTACTAAATACTGTGGCCCTGTTTCTCCAACTTGCCATAGGATCTTAGTTTCTTTCTTTGTTTACATGAAGAGTAAATTATTAAGTAGTATTATGTAGATGGTTTCAGCAAATCACCTTCCCATCTTTATTCTATATTTCTGTCTTCCTAAGTTTAAACTAATTCATTTCAGATGTCCATGGTAGATTATATAGCAAAATTATGACTTAAGGAATAAGGAATCCTAAGCTTCTAAGATTTTTAAAATTGGAATGCCACCGATAAGCTTATGTTTTGAAAATTTTCTATAAAGCCATAATGGTAGAAAATAATTAGTGGCAATAAGACACATGTACCTAAAACAACTGGAAAATAAATTGACATCAGAACGTCTTATTTCAAAAGATTCCTTGTAAATGATTCCTTGCAAAAAAAGAGCCAGGAAAAGAGGAACTCAGTTATTTAGAGAAGAAGTAAAGAGTGACATTGAAAACATGTTTAACATTACTACTAATAAAAAAAATGCAAATTAAAATAGATTAGATTTTCTTCACTGACTGAAATGGCAAAATTAAAAATATAAAAATGCCCAGTACTGGTGAGTTTGCTCTGAAATAGGCACTCTTGTCTATTTCCTAGAGGAGAATTTGGCATATCTATAATAATAAAAGTGTAATATGCTAATTAGACCAGACATCCTTCTGGATGACCTTCCAGATGAAGGTGGGGCTGCAAGGGAAGTCCAGGTCCCGGGTGCCTGCTGGTGGCCGCAAGGAAGCCCTGGTCCTGGGTGCCAGAGGGAAGCTGGTGCTGGCAGCTGGGGGAAGGAAGACCTACTCTTGCACAAATTTCATGCATCGGGCCTCTAGTGTACCAATAATTTTATCAGTTTAAATATTCCAATATAGTAATTCTAACCCTATGAATTTATGAGATAATTATGAAATTGTTACAAATATAGTGATATACAAGGATATTTGGAAGAGAGAAAAATAATTTATGTACCTCAAATATATTATAATATGTCCTGCTGATGAAATGCTACAAGGTCATAAAAATTATGCACTAGGAAAAAAAACTTTTAATGGAAAAATGGTCATTGATGTAACATTAACAAAAAGTTTAACATGCAAAACTTACTGAATACTGTATTTCTCATTTAAAAAAAATATATTTTATTGATTTTTTACAGAGAGGAAGGGAGAGGGATAGAGAGTTAGAAACATTGATGAGAGAGAAACATTGGTCAGCTGCCTCCTGCACACCCCCTACTGGGGATGTGCCCGCAACTAAGGTACATGCCCTTGACCGGAATCGAACCTGGGACCCTTCAGTCCGCAGGCCGACGCTCTATCCACTGAGCCAAACCAGTTAGGGCTGTATTTCTCATTTTAATATACATGTTAGTTGTTCTCTATTTGCTGGCCTCCCATCAGATTGATTCTCTGCTTTTGTCTGCCTTGCTGAGTTCCCTGAGAGACTGACTCTAACAGACTGTATTTTGGAAGCTTCTTCATTAGAGGTCTTCCAACTGGCTTCCAATTAGACTATTGCAATTGGTTTTGACCAATGGAAAGCACAAGGTTGGAAGGCTGAAGAAGAAAGTGAACTGGTTTGATTTCTTCCCCCTTTGGTACTAAATCGATGGCTCTCTGTGACTATAGCTTCTGCCAACAAGCTATATATTTTTCTCCCTGTGGACTTTGGCTAAAGATGGGGGAGGGTAACAGCTTCCTACTTTTGCTATTCTGTGTGCCTCCCCATCCCTTGTTTAAGCCCAAACCTGCTCACACTTCTGAAAGCAGGCTCTTCGTTAAATCTCTTTACTTGAACCTTCTTTATTTGAATTTATTTTTCTACCAACTCAGAATATTCTCTAACCTAAAATGTATCTCCTATGAGAAATTGGTTAAAACTTGTAAGGGGTTATTTATTTTCCAGACGGAAAGAGTTTTGAATATTTGAGGTGAAAAGGTATTGAATGGATGAATAGGATTTCAGAAGAAGTTTTTAAAAGAATGCGGTATTAAATATATTAATGGGTGTTTTTTTTCTGGATGGTCATATTTATGGTTGACTTTTCTTCCACATACTTCTTCAGATTTTAAATAAGAATACATTAAAAAAGAAAATAAGATAAACATTTCTCAAAAGTAACTCTTTTAGACAAAATGGAGCTAATGTGCATATTGGCATTGTTTATACCATACTAACACTTTGTAGAAGCCACTGAGGTTGAACATATTTGTTCTTCATATCTCTGGGCAGTGAGTGGGAAACCAGACCATCCTAATTTATTAGGAAATGGAAGCTTAGGGAATGAAGTGGTTTCCCCAAATTCCACAGTTAGTAACAAGAACTGGAAGCTAGGTCTTCTAAGTCATATCCAATTCTTTTTTACAATGTGGGTGTTGTATAGGCCGAAGCTGTGGGCTATATCATTATTATAAAAGCTGATGATGCTTGAAATTTAAGATTTTGCTTAAAACTAATCAGACATACTTAAGCTAAGGCATTTCTCATGATAAAAATAAACATGCTTATTTGGAAACTGCATGATAAAAGAAAGCCTGTCCTTAATGTTGCTATTAGAATATGTTCATAGTTACTTCTTTTTCTTATGTTGTAAGAGATAGTATTTCTTCCTTAATACCTAGCATGTATCTAATCAAGGACAAATTTTACCAGAAAGATTATCCAATTCTTTATGTTCCTGTCCTTTCTCTGACTCTCCTTTACAATGTCCTATTCATCTCTACACAGTATTTATTTTTTTCTCATCCCCTACCTTTGATTTTATTTGCCTCATTCACTCCCAGATGTTTTATGGACCCATCTATATCAGTTGTTTTGTCAGTCTCCACCTTAAAGGGACATAAAAAGGGAAGCCCAACAGAGAACATCCTAATAAACCAATAGCAATCGCTCCTCACCAAAGAAAAAGTTTGCCCAAATCCCAAATCTGACTTTTCCAAGGAGATAGGGGCCCTTCTGACCCATTTTTGGTGTTACCAATTCAAATCCCCATTTCATGTATCCGAAGTGCAGAGTCTTTGTGCATGCAAAATTCCCATTAAATTTAATGGCATCTTTGGGTATAAAATATATGGTGCCCGACATTTATGTGTGATGTGAAAGGGGCTTTATTCCATTGCTGAGACTGCTTTCTCTCTTTTGATTTCTGGATCATTTTGCTGCATGTCAATAGCCACCATTGTGGCTCCACTTGAAAATGTTCATTTTGCACTTTTTTTAAAGTCGATGCAATTCTGCACAGTTGAGTGCATTCGCACTGCTTCCAAGACTAGCCCTTTTTGTTAGTGGTATTGCTTTTGTTTCCTTCTCTGGTTCTTTCACTACTTCGTTCTATTCCACAAATAGTTCTTGCTTTTTGCCTGAATATAGGCCAGGTTCTTTTAAAAAAAAATTCTTCTGAAATCCTATTCATCCCTTTCAATACCATTTTACCTCAAATATTCAAAACTCTTTCCCTCTGAAAAATAATCTCTTCCTTATGAGACTTAACAAGTTTCTCATAAGAGATGTGTTTAGATGGAGAATATTCCGGTCTGAGTCACTTGGCTCATAGACCCCAAATGGCACAGAGGATGGCATTGCCCGTCTGCGATTTTGTGCCCACTTAAGTTCCCTGTCAACCCTCCACAGATAGCCCAGGAGGATGATAATTGGGATCTGACAGTCTATTCATTCTGTCCTCTCTGGGTGACTTGTGATTTAAGGTAAATGGCACAGGACAACAGAATTCTTGCCACAGGAGAACAAGTAGAGGGCAATAAAACACGTGGCTGATTGAGAGGCTCTTTGTTCCCTGGGACAGGAAGTGGAAATTTTCTAAAAGTATAATGTGAAGGAGGCAAATGCCAACTGTGGGAGGAAGGTAATAACACCCACAGTATTTGCAGAATGAAGCACCTGTAAGTTTGTGTTCTTTTAAGGGGTTATGGTTTTCAGTGCGATGGACAATTTGGAGTCTGTTTCAGAGTGATCAGGTTGACCCAACTTGGAAAGCACAGTATTTAGCCCCAGGATTTAGTCCCATATTTTTGCACACAATGGTTTCCCTATGAGCCAACATGGAGCAGTAGGAGAAACACTGGTGCTGGAGTCAGAGAATCTGAGTTCTGGAGTGGACTTGTGGATCTGGACAAGTTTCAGCCTGTCTGGTCCTTAGAATATTCATCTGTAAAATGGGAATAACTGGTTTTGAACTACCTACCTCAGATGAGGTATTATTTATTTAGTAAGTATGCTTAGAAAATTGCCACATGCTATGCATACATACGTGTATCCTTTACCTACAAATGTAAAGGATTACTATTTCAGTGGGCATCCACATTATAGCTATTCCTATCGCTAATACACTGACAATTAAGAATTATATTCCAAAGGGGAAAACAACAAATCTTAGCTGTTAGAAAACCAAGTATTACAGGAGATCCTTGTCCCCCTTTTAGAAAACTGGCCAGAATCTCAATACCATAGTAATACAGGGCATACTCTAGTTCAGTGGTTCTCAACCTTCCTAATGCCGGGACCCTTTAATACAGTTCCTCATGTTGTGGTGACCCCCAATTTCATTGTTACAAATTGAACATAATTAAAGTATAGTGATTAATCACAAAAACAATATGTAATTATATATGTGTTTTCCGATGGTCTTAGGCGACCCCTGTGAAAGGGTCATTCGACCCCCAAAGGGGTCGTGACCACAGGTTGAGAACTGCTGCTCTAGTTTTAATTTTGTTTACTACACCTGAGTAATTCTTTTTATTTATTATGCTTTGGTGGTAATGGGTTTGCACAAATTTTCAACGTTCTTCCATATTTTTATGGCAAACCATGATATTTAGCCTAGCTCTTTGCAGTCTCAAGGGCTCTTATGCCAACAACTTTCCTTCCTTTTGAGATTTCTCATAAAATAACAGTGTGAGACGTGCTCTGTGGGTTCAGCTGCAATTTTAATCAAATTTGAATAAAAATTTGGGTGGTTTTAGGATTTCCTATTTCCACATAATCTTTTACTGGGCTATTTAAAATAGTCTTTTCTAAAAATTGGTTTCCTCTTGCTTCGCTCCACCTTTCTCCAATTTATTCTCCAGATTGACATCACTGATCTTTATAAAATTCAAGTGTAATCAAGTGACTTCTGGTACCTTACAAAACACAAATGAGAAACCTTAGCATGGTATAGAAGTTCCTCTATTATCTTGTCCCTCATGCCATTCTTGTCCATGCTCTTCCTTATGCCCTCTGCCTCAGATATCTATTTCAGCCTCTTAAAATGCTTGTAGTTACCTGGATACACCACATGGATTCATGTCTTTCTACCTTCACCTCGAATTCCCTCTCTCACTACTTACTTTCTCTTACCCTTCCCATCCTGGTGAAATCCTGCTTCATTTCTTTCATCCTTGTTTTGTATTTTAAAAAATAAATAATTTCAGACTTTAAAAATAGTCACAAAGTAAAACAGTACAAAACATTTGTTTCCTCTTAGAGTCTCTGGGCTTCTAAGTACTATTCAATTATATCTTGCCAGGTCTGCTAATAAAGTTTATCCCAAGCATTTCCTATCAAAGCATTCAGGTAAACACAAACTTCCAAACTTTTCTGGTTAGATAAGTCTCAAGAGGAGAACTAAGTCTACTTTCCTGTATTTACTGAAATGGAAGAGCTATAGTTCTTTTTCCTTTGGGAGGAAAAAAACACACACACACACACACACAAAGATAATCGGATATAAATTGGTTCACACTGCTTTTTTAAACGACAGTGAATTCTGAGAAGTACAGTGCCTCATCAAGAGGAGTAAAGAAAATTGCAAAGCTATCTGCCAGTCATCAGACCACCTGTCTTATACTCTGATAGCCTAAGAAAGTGAGAAGAAAATAGACTGGTTTTAGGAAGAACCAGGCTGTAATTAACCAGAGAGAGTGTGTATTCTTTTCTCCAATACAGAGCTACTGTAGCTCTTAAATTGGGGCGCAATTATTTCTTTTTTTATTTATTTTGTTTCTTTCATTAAACTACACACCTCATTCTCTTTCAATCATTCTCTCATTTATTTGACTCCACTAGATTCCGATCTCTAGAGGAAGAAGGACCAAGTCTTACTCATTTTTCTGTCTTGGCAGTACCTATTACAGTGCCTTGCAAAGAGTGGGAATTTAAAAATGTTTGTTGACTGACTGATTGATGAACTAAATTAATAAATTGTAACAAAAATTAACAAAGATGGCAATGTCTTTACAAGGGACATCTTGGTATTAAAAAGAAGATAAGCTCTATTCTTATGGCAATTCTTGCTAGGGTATGTTCTATTTCTCTAAATCTTCTTAGCTGACATTGCTGTTTATAAGACATTTAAAGAACCACTGGGATGTTTTTGAAGTCTGTAAAGTTATTAACAGATGTAGCATTGGAGAGACCACCTGTCTACTCCTCATGCATCTGAAATGTTGGTGGTTGTATTGGCACCATCCCACCCCACGAATTTTAAGGCTTGAGCTGTCGATGTGTTTTGTCTGTAATTCCAGAAGGAGTCTTTGTGTTTAAGAGACTGTATTCTTAATTAATCTCAATGTTTCAACTAAAGAGGCAACCCTACTTTATAACGTATTTTCCACACTGCGCCTCCTCTGAGCCTCGGTGTGCTGTTATTTTTCCTTCTAGTTGAAGAGTCTCTCCTCAGCCAGCCTTCCTGCGGTTCTGGGTGATGTCCGTTCCGTCTTTTAGTTGTATTTTTGAAGTGGTTGTTTGCGGCAGCAGTCTGCGGTGTTTACCTATGCCGCCATCTTGGTCTCTCTCCAAGAGACTGTATTCTTAATTAATCTCAATGTTTCAACTAAAGAGGCAACCCTAAAACTTTATAACTAATGGTAAGTCAGAAGGGAGATATTCTTTTGTTTTAACAGAGCAAGTTTTAAACTTGAGAAGCAATGTTTTTCCTTTTCCACTGACTTCCTCCATGGATCTAAGCAGCAGGGCAGCTCTTCTCACTGGGTGGTCTTTTTAAGAGGCTCCTGTTTGAGGTCTCCTAAGTTTCTTACCTGAGTATCTATCTGTTGGTGGTCTATTCACTCCACACAAGTTAGGCCTCAGTCTCTCCCAAGGAACTTGTCAAAAATACAGATATCAGGGCTCTTGCCTATGATCACCAAGGGATGGCCTGAGATGGACATTTCAATGTTTCTGATTCTTTTCACCATTACAAAAAGAAACAAAAGAATTTTAGGATGCTTGCCAGAGTTGATCGCTGTGCTTATTATCTTTGATCAATAAAACAAGATCCAGAGACAGAGAAGCATCGATCAGACCATCAAACCTCAGAGGAAAGGTAGGAGAGGGTGGGGGTAAGAGGGAGAGATCAACCAAAGGACTTGTATGCATGCATATAAGCCTAACCAATGGACACCGACACCAGAGGAGTGAGGGCATGAGTTGGGGGGCGGTGAGGGGGGCAATGGGGGAATAAGGACACATATGTAATACCTTAATCAATAAAGAAAAAAATGAAAAAACAAGATACTTTCCTAGTTAAACATTTTTTGGTGTCTCTTTAACTTCTTAATTTTCTTAGTATGAATAAAGCATAATTTATATTCAGTTTTTTATCTATTTGATTTAACACACTGTTGTTATTGGCATCTGATTTTGGTTTTAGCATAAGGCCTATGGTCTTTCAGGTCAAACAGAGGAGCATAAGGATAAAACTAATAATAAAAATAAGAGTACAATTGATTCTTGAACAATGCAAGGGTGAGGGGCACCCACTACCACGCAGTCAAAAATTCGTGTTTAACTTTTGACTTCTCAAAAACTTCAATTGTCCATCAGTATCCACAAGGAATTGGTTCCAAGAGCCTCCACAGACACCAAAACCTGAGAATGCTCAAGACCCCTGTATAAAATGGCATAGATCAATGCATACAGTCAGCCCTCCGCAACCACAGATCAAAGACAGTACTGGTATTTATTGAAAAAAAAATCCATGTACAAGTGGACCCACACATTTCAAACCATATTGTTCAAGGGTCAACTGTACCTTCTTTCACCAACTGCAAGAGTCACATCTTTCAAATTGGAGGATCTCTGGAACTGGGATGATCTTTCAATGGGTGGCATTTAATAATCTCCAGGGAGGCAGCAGTTGTGAAGTGGTTGGCATTCCCTGTACATGTGTTCCAAGTGTCAGTATCAACACTTGCTGAACGGGTGTCAACAGCTTGGAAGAACATCCTGGAGACAGGAGCAGAGCGCTCTTTTAACCACTAGATACCAATTGTTGTTCAGAGTATTGGCAATGTTTCTAGAGACAGTCAATGAAGGCTATCTCTACATAAATGTAAAACCATGCTGAGACCTTCAGAAAAGGCTTTTCAAGATATTACGGGTGATTTGAGGAAGTGCTTCATCAGCAGCACTTTCCATGGCACAGAGGAGGAAGACTTGAATGTTGACGACTAAGCAAAATGTGATAAAGTTAGGACTCTGAATTTTGAAGAAGTGCTAGAACTACCTCAACCAATTTATGTTTCCCTTTTATGTATGCACAAAGGTGATTTATGATAAATAATCCATGTTTAATTAAGATGAAAACATTCTTCCAATACATATAGTATAAAATTCTATATGATAAAAAGCCTTAGGTGATAGTTTAGTTAGCAGCATCTTTCCCCCTTTCTTTCTCAGTGGTATCAAAAAAAAAGAGAGCTTCTTACCACTGATGGATTCATATTCTATGAAATGAAATTATGACACTCTAGGGCTTTCTGCTGCTTCCTTCTACATGCCAGATATATGTTAAGCATGTCATGTGTATTAACTCATTCCATTCTCACAAAACCCTATGAGATAGGTGCTATTGCTATTCTCAATGTACAGAAAACGCGTGAAGTCACAGAGGTATAACTCTATTGACTACATTCTAGATTTGTGACCCAGGACTCTCCTCTCTCGGACACTCATAAAGCTCACCTCACAAAACTGTTGTGAAAATTAAATGAGATGACACTGGATTAGGGCTCTACCCTTATGGCTCATTTAACCTAAATGATCTCTTTAAAGGCCACATCTCCAAATACAGTCACATTGGGGCTTAGGAGTTTAATACATGAATTTTGGGGGATACAATTCAGCCAATCACAATGGGGAATAGTGGGGCCCTGGTGAACTGGAAAGCAAGTGCCCTGTTCTTCAAAAGAAGAGGCGCCACTACTCAGCACCCATCAGTTACTACCTCAAGGAAGGAAGGCCTGGCGTAGTCAGGTCTGAATTTTCAATTCCTACTTGGAATACAAATTTTTAAGGGAAAACTTCCAATTTTAAAGCCTGGCACCTAATAAAAATGATGTCTACGGCTGGCTGCCTGTTTGTGGAGTCCGGTTTAAGCAGGCAATAACAGCAGATTCCCTCAGCTTCTCCTGCTCTTCACACACACTCTCTCTCCATCCCTAGGTACTATTTCAGTAGAAATACTCATGGGTTTGATTTAGATGACGTAGTAACTCAGGGGTCAGAGGTAATTTAGTTGTCACTCATTATCTCTCGGGTCCCTGAGATAGAGTGAGTCCAGTTTTGAGAAGTCAACTGTCCTTCAACAAACTTACAAACTGTAATTGGTTCCACCAAGATAGAAACATGTGACTATATTTACAGAATGAATAGTTTCAGTCCATGATTAAAGTAGGTTAAATAGCTACTGAGTGCCCAAGGACTAATGCCATATACGCAGTGATCCATACCCTGCTTTAATTATAATTGCTCTAAGTCCTTAAAGCTCAGGGAACTATCCAGATAAAGTATGTAATGACTCCCTAATGATGACAAGTAATGTGTATGTACAGGGATAGTAAGAAAGAATTAAGTGATTAAAAGAGAAAGGATAGCTGAGCACAGAAAATGTTCTTTCAAGGAATTTTAAGATTACTGAGTCCCAGAATTTCAGGGTTTCAGGTACCAGAAATTTAACCAGGTGGGTCATTAGGGACCAGTCTGAAAGATCTCACAAGAGACAGTTGGCATATGTCCAGTTGCAGATGTTTATCATGAGGATGTAACACAGGCAATTGGGTATGGATCCAGGAATTGAAGTTGGGTAGTCTAACTCCTAATGTGTGCCCTTAGCCATAAGGAGTTTCTGCCCAAGGATGTCAAAGACAATTTAAAGGTCTTGTGGGAACATAAGAAAGAAGATTAAGATATTTGTTGGGCAAGCATAAAAACCAGAGAAGCTCCAAGAGAATGTGAGGATTTGGGACAAGGGGTGGTGGACAAACTGACCAGTCTAGAATTGCTCTCTCTTCCTTGCACATGAACTGAATCAAGTCACCGCTCTTTTGAGAGTACTTTTGAGATTTGATGTAAAAAAAAAAGGAGAATTAGCTACAATCAGACACCCCATTTCAAAACCAAAATTTTGTTGGAAGGATGGTTCTGTTATGCTTGCTTCTTGAGTGCCTGACAACCTCAGAGACCCAAGGGTCACCCCTATGAAGCATTCACATTTTCCAGGGAACCAATGACTCTGAGTGCCCGGCAAGTATCAGGAGACAGTCCTGGTGAGAGAAGATGAGGGCGCCCGCCAGGATGCCCCTGCAGGAAAGAGCACTCTAGTTCTTGGGCCGAGGCTAGGGGAAGGAAATGGGAGGGCTATACCACTTGTAACATTTTGGGTACAGCACTACAATGATGGGCTCCTGCCTTCAAAGTCTAGCCAAAGAATTGAACACTGGGAACATACCAACTAGCTATTGGATACCTCAGTGTGGAACTAACCTTAGGAACCTCAAATGTGCTCACTTCTGTAGGCACACCTCTGACCCCCTCCCCTTCTCACACCCTAGTCTGGCCATAGTTATCCCTTGGACATGACTTGCTGTCTTTTGTACTTGGACTTTTTAAAAAAAATTGATTTCAGAGAGGAAGGGAGAGGGAGAAAGAGATAGAAACATCAATGATGAGAGAGACTCATTGATTGGCTGCCTCCTGCACACCCCACACTGGGGATGGAGCCCGCAACCAGGACATGTGCCCTGACCGGGAATCGAACTGTGACCTCCTGGTTTATAGGTTGATGCTCAACCACTGAGCCATGCCAGCTGGGCTGTACCTGGACTTTTGCGCTTGTTCTTTCTGCCTGGAACAATCTTGATAACCCTAGTAAATTTTTTAAGGCTAAGTTTATTTATTAACTCCTCCAAGAAGCTTTGTCCTCACTTATTTGCTCATTTATGCATTTGCCAAATATTTATTAAGGACTTACTCTGTGCTAGAAGCTACTAAATGCCTGGGCATGGGTTGTATGCCAGCTCCTAAGGTGTCCCATAGCACCACCCATACCTAGCCCTATACACTCGTCACATTGTATCATATTTGTTTTTCATGTAAATGTCTCTCCCACTAGACTGAGAGTACCACCTACTCACAATCAATGTCTTATCTGCAGTTTTAATTCCCAGCTCAAGGCTTGATACATAGAAAAGGTGTTCTGAAAATATCTCTAGAATGAATGGATGAATGAACCATTTCTTCTCAAATCCTTTCTTCACTCTTAGAACACAAAACAGTCAAATTAGGTTCACAATTAACCTGAAGACAAATCTCTCTCTCTCTCTCTCTCTCTTTCTTTCCTTTTTTGCAATTATGTTGGCAAGTTCCTTTATCTCAGTGGAAGCCTGACCACTTGCCCTCAAGGTAAACCATAGTAGTCCTTCCAGAATCTCTAGCCAGCTCTTCCTGGTGGAATTAACCTCTTTGGCTTTGATAAGTCTAAAAGATAGAAAGTTAAAGCTTTCTTAACATGCCTCTAGGTCCCTTTTTTTACTGTCATTTATCTTGAAAAAGTACTGACAAAGCCAATTTCAGGGTGAGGAAGTGTGCAATTGTGCACACACTGGAGATGGGCACCTAGTTCCTGTACAGAATCCTGTGTTCCATATTGCTAAATATCCATGTGGTTCCCAGGGGGAAAGCTTGATTTACAACCAGTTTTCAGCATCTGTCCTACCTCCTTAGCTGGTCTTGGCATTGTCACAGCAAGCATACTGTAAAGCTCAATGAGCTGAATTTGGTGGTAAGAGAAATGAACCCTACAGAGTCCCAAAAGCCACATGGGCCAGGAGCTAAGAGGGTATTTAATCTGTTTAGGACTCTTGGGGCTAGAAACAGGATGGATAAAAATTAGCCACAGAAATTCCTGTCTTTCTCTTCTTTACATCTAGACACGTAGGCAAATCTTTTAATGTAATAAAATGAAGGTATTTCTATGGACTATGTGAATACCCTTCAGTTGACCTAGACTTTGGTGTTAGTTTTGGGGCTTATCCAATAGCTAATACATGTGTACATTACAGAGCACTGAGTGAATGCTCATGGGGCTGTCACTATAATTCTCAGGGACTGGAAATAGTGTTCAAAGTAACAGAAAAAAACCCAAGAAACCCTATCACATCTTTTCTTACGCCTTCACTTCCCTGTGTTAGCCAATCACTTATGCTGAAAATGATAATACAGAAGAAATAGGAAAGATAGGACAACCCATTGTTTCCCCACCCCCTCCCAGGTTACGTATTCAACCTTAAGCATGTATACGGTGCAGGTAGAGAGTATTGGTAAAATTATAACAAGAAGTGACATAAAAACAGTCAAGTTAATTTTTTGCAGTGTTTCCACTGTTCTGGTAAGAATAAAATACAAGTGTCTGTACGATCTATAAAATACAAATTGTATAATTTCAGTGATTCTGTATATCTACTACATGCTTTTATATTTGCATTTAAAACTGACACTGCACAATATAGACAGTAAAAATTCATGCTAATAATTTAAATTTTGAATTTTTCTGTACTGAGAACAAATTAATCAGCAAATAAAAAACATCATGTTGAGAGAGATGATGTTGAAGAACAGGAAAGCTTTGTATCTTAATACTTTTAATAACACCTTTCACCCAGTTTTTAAATGCAACCCCATCTTTTTATTTTTCTCTGTGAACTCCAAATATGTACCTGGCCCAGATGACTAGACTGATGATGTGAATATTTACTCATTCAAGAGGTATTCACTGAGTGCCCACTAGTGCCTGGACATAAAGAGAAGATTCGACAGAGAAGAAAAGCTGAGACGATGATGTGGAAAGGAAGACGCTGAACCTGAGAGACCCACACAAGTGCCCTTCAGGTGAGACTCTGCTATAAGTTGAGGAGGCTCCTCCTGGGGGCCCCTGAGCTGAGGAACATTCCATGGATGCTGCCTGGAGCAAGGCTCCATTCTGTGGTGGTGGAATCTGTGTCATGTCTCCTGTTTGGGACTGGAATGATAACTTAATTGAATAATCAATGTCACTGGAGATGGGCACCTAGTTCCTGTACAGAATCCTGTGTTCCATATTGCTAAATATCCATGTGGTTCCCAGGGGGAAAGCTTGATTTACAACCAGTTTTCAGCATCTGTCCTACCTCCTTAGCTGGTCTTGGCATTGTCACAGCAAGCATACTGTAAAGCTCAATGAGCTGAATTTGGTGGTAAGAGAAATGAACCCTACAGACTCCCAAAAGCCACATGGGCCAGGAGCTAAGAGGGTATTTAATCTGTTTAGGACTCTTGGGGCTAGAAACAGGATGGATAAAAATTAGCCACAGAAATTCCTGTCTTTCTCTTCTTTACATCTAGACACATAGGCAAATCTTTTAAGGTAATAAAATGAAGGTATTTCTATGGACTATGTGAATACCCTTCAGTTGACCTAGACTTTGGTGTTAGTTTTGGGGCTTATCCAATAGCTAATACATGTGTACATTACAGAGCACTGAGTGAATGCTCATGGGGCTGTCACTATAATTCTCAGGGACTGGAAATAGTGTTCAAAGTAACAGAAAAAAAAACAAGAAACCCTATCACATCTTTTCTTACGCCTTCACTTTCCTGTGTTAGCCAATCGCTTATGCTGAAAATAATAATACAGAAGAAATGAGAAAGATAGGACAACCCATCGTTCCCCC
This sequence comes from Myotis brandtii, assembly GCF_000412655.1. Classification (NCBI taxonomy): domain Eukaryota; kingdom Metazoa; phylum Chordata; class Mammalia; order Chiroptera; family Vespertilionidae; genus Myotis; species Myotis brandtii. The sequence goes on along the minus strand of NW_005353916.1, from coordinate 231,025 downwards.
ACCCCCTCTCAGGTTACTTATTCAACCTTAAGCATGTATAAGGCGCAGGTAGAGAGTATTGGTAAAATTATAACAAGAAGTGAAATAAAAACAGTCTAGTTAATTTTGTGCAGTGTTTCCACTGTTCTGGTAAGAATAAAATACAAGTGTCTGTACGATCTATAAAATACAAATTGTATAATTTCAGTGATTCTGTATATCTACTACATGCTTTTATATTTGCATTTAAAACTGACACTGCACAATATAGACAGAAAAATTCATGCTAATAATTTAATTTTTAATTTTTCTGTATCGAGAACAAATTAATCAGCAAATAAAAAACATCATGGTGAGAGAGATGATGTTGAAGAATAGGAAAGCTTTGTATCTTAATACTTTTAATAACACTTTTAACCTTCCACTGTTCTGGTAAGAATAAAATACAAGTGTCTGTATGGTCTATAAAATACAAATTGCATAATTTCAGTGATTCTATATATCTACTACATGCTTTTTTATTTGTATTTAAAACTGACACTGCACAATATAGACAGTAAAAATTCATGCTAATAATTTAAATTTTGAATTTTTCTGTACTGAGAACAAATTAATCAGCAAATAAAAAACATCATGTTGAGAGAGATGATGTTGAAGAACAGGAAAGCTTTGTATCTTAATACTTTTAATAACACCTTTCACCCAGTTTTTAAATGCAACCCCATCTTTTTATTTTTCTCTGTGAACTCCAAATATGTACCTGGCCCAGATGACTAGACTGATGATGTGAATATTTACTCATTCAAGAGGTATTCACTGAGTGCCCACTAGTGCCTGGACATAAAGAGAAGATTAGACAGAGAAGAAAAGCTGAGACGATGATGTGGAAAGGAAGAAGCTGAACCTGGGAAGAAGGACCCACACAAGCGCCCTTCAGGTGAGACTCTGCTACAAGTTGAGGATCCTGTGTTCCATATTGCTAAATATACATGTGGTTCCCCTGAGCTGAGGAACACCCCATGGTGGAATCTGTGTCATGTCTCCTGTTTGGGACTGGAATGATAACTTAATTGAATAATCAGTGTCTTTCATAGGCTGCTAGCTTATTCTGGGTGCTACTCTGCTCCTAATTTTGCTATAATTCCCCTGGGAGTTGTGTTTCAGATGTCCTCTGGGTTAGCTAAAGGCATCAAAGAGTGAGCTAATAGCCCATCTCAGTCCTCTCCACGCTGCTGCTAGAACAAGTTCTTATTACCAGGCTCTTAAGAAAGGACAGGATCACTTCCTTGAGTTTGGTAGATGATACCTCTCTCCCCTGATCTCCCACCCTTGGTCATGAGGTAAGATACTCCCATGGCCTAGGTGTCCTCCTTCTCTGGTAATGAAAGTAGCTGGTGACAACTGTGTCTGTGACTCCCCATAGACCATGACTTGACAGTTTATAGACCCACAACTTCAGGAGCTTACCTAGAAATAAAATTTAAGGAGTTGAGATGTGGTTTGAATCTTCAACCAAATGAGCTGAATGTGCCCCCCATTCTTATCAAATCCCACCAATGAAGTTTTCTGCAGGTGTTTCACTAGTTTTATCACAAATAAGGTCAAGAACATGCATTCCCATCAAGCAGGACAAGTTGGCAAGCCCATCTCTCTTTGTCCTACCCCTGGTGTAAGAACAGAAATGATGGAAACACGACTCAAAAGCTAGGATTTAGCTTACCTAGAAATAAAATTTAAGGAGTTGAGATGTGGTTTGAATCTTCAACCAAATGAGTTGAATGTGCTCCCCATTCTTATCAAATCCCACCTGGTTCTTCTAGAATATTTTTCTCCTATCGCTCCTCAATGGTCTATATCCCCTAAAGTTGCTCTATGAAATTCAGAAACCTATATCATATGAGCATATACATTTTTGAGATTTGGTCATGGCTAATGGGGAACTATTTTCTATTTGCTAAATTGTTTGGTCCTATTAAAATAATGTAACACTAAGAACTAAAACTTTCTTGAGGACAGGATTTATTGTTTAAAAAAATGCCCTTATTTTTTCTTAGAATGGTACTGATCTGATATAAAGAAACTTGGCATTCATTTGGCTTTTCTCATCTCTCAAACTGAGTCAATCACAAAGTGAATTAAACCACAACAACACTGTACAGATGATATCCCATGGGATAGTGAGATGGTCTAAACCTCTCATTAAGCCTTTCCAAAACTCTACTGCTTCATTCACTACATCACATATTCAATACTTATCAAGGACCCTCTGCTTGCTAGGCAGTGAGGTAGGTACTGGGTGGATGTGAATGTGGTAAACAGAGTTTCAGTCCTCATGAAGGAAGCACATAAAATTTTCAACTGATCATAAATTTAAATAATTACACACTGGGCTCAGTACTATGAAGCAAATGTACAAAAACCTGTAGTGTCATAGAATAAGAGGTCAGACCTAGTTGGGGGAAGGAGACTCAGGAAAATTTTTCCTAAGGGTGTGATGTGCTGAAATACTAAGCTGTTGTAGAGAAAGCAACAGTTCTTGACACTTTCTTTGCACATTTTTGGGCTCATCCTTTCATCATCTCTTTCTCTCATATTAGCAATTGTGGTCAGTTGTGGCCAGAGGTTCTGGAAAGGAGCGTGCAGTCTTGATGCTATAGTTTCTCTTGTGCCCTGATAGGCCTGGAATTTTGCCCTTTTCCAGGGATGCGGCTGGGAGGAGAACTTGCCTTTTCTGCAGAAGTGCTAGGTTTGGTGAAAACATTAGGAGACCACTGCCTCTCCTTACCCGCTGTGTGTGGCAGGCATTGCTAATCAATAGAGGCACTAGTTCTTGCTGAGCCTAGATGCATAATTCTTAAAAATAATATCCAGGTTGTTCCTTCCAAATGATTAGATCTGCAATGAGGAATGAAGTTTACTTGCCATCCCACATTCCCTAGGTTGGCCTTGCTTGATCAGTGGAACACAGCTGGTTCCATCAAGGCTTGGGGCAAATGAATGCTTCTGACACCATGGGTCTGCCCCTGACTTATGATTCCTCCAACCTTCAGGACAAGGACATCTCTTCTTTCAGATTTCTGCAAGCCTCCAGGGAGCACATGCATAAGTTATTGAATGAATCGTGTAAATTGCTCAGAATAGGAGCTGGCACCTGGCACTTGAAAAATAGCTATAAATAAATACTAATTAAGAAGCAATAAATATCAGTTTAAACTCTCATCATTCTTAGTAACATTGTTATTAGAGAAAAGGCAGCAGTGGGAGTGGGGACCAAAGGCAGAAATGCAGCAGAGTGCGGGTAGAGCATATTGCCATGTGAGCACGGACAGGTTTTCTCAGCAATATTTTAACTTCACATTATACTTGTCCTTGAAGCTCAAGCCTCTCCCTACCTTCTCCCCCCCGCCCCCCGCCACACACACAAAATCATATGGTTCTGGGTCATCGGGCCTCTTTGCTCTGCTAGTGCCACCTGGAGCTGGAGATGCTAAGAAAAATGACTATGGCCCCTGTTTTTAAGGAACTCACATTCTAGTGGGGAGGCAGAGAAGTAAGGAAAATGAGTGAATTAAGTAAACCCTATTCTTTCCTTCATAGGACTTGCGGTCTGGAAGAGGAAGGGGTTTTAAATAAATAAACAGATCCTTAAAAATTTATATTCGTTCTATAAAGCTAAGCAACAGGGTGCAAGAGAGGGAAAAACAGGGAGGCCTGATTTAAAATTGCAGCATCTGGTCAATAAAGACTTCTCTCAGAAAGTAGAATTTAAGCTGAGGATAGTCTCATTTTTCTATGAAGACATGCTTTGTGGAATGAAGTTTTCTGCAGGTGTTTCACTAGTTTTATCACGAATAAGGTCAAGAACATGCATTCCAGTCAAGCAGGACAAGTTGGCAAGCCCACCTCTCTTTGTCCTGCCCCTGGTGTAAGAGCAGAAATGATGGAAACACGACTCAAAAGCTATGATTGAGTATGACCTCTTCTGTCTACTTTAACTTGTGTCTTATGGAATCAGATTTTTGTTGTTGTTAATCCTCATCTGAGGATATTTTTCCATTGATTTTTAATGAGAGTGGAAGGGAGGGGTGGGGAGAGAGAGAGAGAGAAACATCGATGTGAGAGAGACACATTGATTGGTTGCCTCTTGCATGTGCCCTGACAAGGGCTGGGGATCGAGCCTGTAAACTGAGGTACGTGCCCTTTACCAGAATCAAATCCGGGACCCTTCAGTCTGTGGGCCAACCCTCTAGCCACTAAGCCAAATCAGCTAGGACTGGAATCAGATTCTTGGGAAAGAACATGGCTTCCTCCTTGTTGCAAATGTGGGATGGGGATGAACTCTTACTAAATGGGTATTGGATATTCAGTAATGCTCTTATGGGGAAAGGTGGATGGCACAGTGTAACCGAAGAAGAAAAGAGGTGAATACTTTATTCTATTTGAGATATGATTTTGGTATCATGTCAGAGATGTTCGATTATCTGTTGGTTTAGATACATGTTAACATAAACTTCTGTTGGAAAGCCACTCGAATCTCCTTTTATTTGTTCAGGCCTGTGGCCACTTCTTGATCTTATCGATGCCTGGACATAGAAGATCTTCAACTAATTCTAGTTTGACTCTTCTATCTTCCATCTTTTAGTTCCCCATGTAGTGATTTCTGCACATCCTCCACCCCATCCTATGTACAGCTTATTACTTATAAAATGCCACTAGTCTCTAGGGAGTAGAAAAAATTTTTATAAATGAGTGTTTCTGCAATGAAGGAAATGCTTTATAATCTGTACTATTTACTAGAGTAGCCACTAGCCACTTGTGGCTATTAAACACTTGAAGTATGGCTAGTGTGACTGAGAAACTGGATTACAGTTTTTCTTCACCTTTATTAATTGAGATTTGCATTTAAATATTTGAATGTGGCTGCTGTAGTTTTAAATTATATAGTTTCTTTTAGTAAGAGGTAGGGATAAAGTAGATTCTGATCATTGCTTCAGAGAATGTTGGAGTAAGAAGGGGCATCAGGAATCATTTGGCCAACCTTCCTTCACAGATGAGGATTAAGAAGTCAAATGAGCAGCTAACAGTTAGAACTTGTTAGCAGCAGCGCAGGTCCCAGAGCTGGGATTGGCTAACTCTCAGTCTGGTTTTATTGCCACAGCCTGTACTAACCTCCCCCTGTAATTAGATCATTCAGTTTTCCACTTGGAATTTCCAGAATATTTTGACTATAATTTAAAAATGCGTCCAAAAATGGAACTCAACCATGCACATGGTTTTAGTGTGATTACATCTTGCCTGCACTGTGGGAGAACGATTTGGCATTTTTTTCCTTAAGAAGCCAGTTGGCTAATGACATGCCTATCACCCCTGCAATGATGCCAATGGGATGGTCTCTCTAGTCATGCATGACCCACATATGCTTTACTGATGGGAAAAAAATAACATTTTATCTGCATAACACATAGTCATTAGCATTTTCTTTTGAGGAAAATGACACTTAGTCATATGGCACAACTTTGGACATAACACCTCCTTCGATAAATTTCTAGGTCACAGAGTAAGCAGAGGCTCCTACGACTTTCTTACATGCCCATGATTGATTTCTTGTACTATGAATCTTTCTTTGTTCATTTCCACTGTGGGAAACAAACATTTATACCGACAGTGTACTTTTGCCAGGACATTGTCCTTGTTAAGATGAGCTTGAAACCATTTTGCAGTACACCAAAGCAGGATGTATTATTGACTCTGCATTTAATTTAATATTGAAGAATAAAATATAGGCCAGGAAGCACTCAGAGGAAAGTTTACCTTTGCTCTTTTTAGACAAAGTAAAATACAAGATAATGGTAATCAGTTGCTGCATGAATAAACCCGTGTCTTTCAATGTGCATTGGGTGTGAGTAGATGGGAAGCGTCTCTGAGATGAGAATGATGGAATAATGGTATTTTAAACATGCTTTGCCAACAACAGATTTTCTGTCCCACTGACTGATCAGCTATTGAAGATGAACTTCTTACACCAGCTAGAAATGAGGCCTGTTATTTAAGGGAAGAAGATGATACTATCTCTTGGTGCAGAGCTTTATTATGTCTACAGACATCCAATCCACTATCGGTGACTGACACAACGATCCAAGTTCCATCATTCCTGTGAGAGGTGAGTCATCCATTCATTGCCATCAGAGAACCAAATTTAGATAGGCTATTTGGACCATAAACTCAGCTAAAAATCAGCAATAACAAACACTGAAAAATCAATGGTATAAGATAAGTCATCACAAAGTCAACTACAATTCAGACAGTAATTCAGGGATTGGGATAATTACTTTTACTTTGCTTTTATGGTGAAGTCTCATAAGTTATAGTAAGTGTATCAAAACCAAGTCATTCCAAATGATCTCTCCTTCATGCTCATTATCTTTATCATTCTGTTATCAAGCAGCTTGCTTTGAAATATGTAATTAATGAAGTATACGGTCACCAACTTTTCAGGGATAAAAGTTCTAAGGAAGTTTACTGTTTAATATTTATCAGCATAATGTTTTATTTTGATGAGTAAAACTACATTGCTCCCTAAACTAGCTTTGGGGCATCAATGGAACAGTTAAAACATTTAAAATAATCATCAACAGTATGACTAAAATATCAGCCACCTCCTAACAATATTTCATGGTTAAAACTTTTATTTAAGGTAATGGCAGTTTTGCCTGCACAAGGACTGCTTGATGGGAAATCTACATAGAGAGGAGGCCAATATTTAAATCAAATTAGTTTTGCCTGCACAAGGACTGCTTGATGGGAAATCTAGAGAGGAGGCCAATATTTAAATCAAATGCTCCCAGATAACAAAAATAAGCTGGATCGTATTTGGAGCGATATGTAACACTGACCATAGTAGGTCTAACATGTTATTTCACACTTTTACAATTTTATTTGTATAAAAACTCTTTCCAGAAATGGCTCCAAAGAGTGAATTTCTAGTGCTACATTAGCAAGGGAGTGGACCATGCTCAGGAGAGATGCCCGCAGTGCCCAAGCTGAGCTGATGAACAGAGAATGATCCTTCTTCTCACTGTTTCATTAGATCCTCACAACTACCCTAAAAAAGTTTAGAAAACCACCATTCTCCCTCCTTCACAGATAATGATGCCAAGATGAAGATTAGGAATGTGGCCTGCCTCACTCATACAGCTTGTTTGAGGAATCCTTGAAGATGGCTGAGTAAGCATGGACCTCTGGCCTTTAGTCCTGTTGGCTCCACTCTATAAGAAGTTAAACCAATTTCCAGAATGTTGAGCAGTATCTCTGAGAGTTGAGCAACACAATATCTAAAATGCCCTTATCTGCTCCTCTAACAAATCATTCTGGAGCATTTATTTTATACAATCCTGTCTAGGGGCTGTTATCTATTTGAGGATTTAACAAACCTGCATTCCTGGTTTTAGTATCAACATTTTATTTGATCATTTTCTTTCCTCTGTGTCTATTTTGCTCCCTGGCAGGCCCTCTCTGTGGCTCTAGTCTTCACGCTCTGAAAGTGGATAGCCCATACAAGGAGAATGTGTCTTGACTGATGGTTCCTGAGGTTGAGTTTGACTGGATTGATCTGGATCACGTGCCCACGTCTGAACCAGTCCCAGTGGCCAGAGGGACTGACGCTCATGGCCAGGCCTGTGTAATACACCTAATCTTGAAGGAACCGCCCCATGTTAATTTCACTAGAATAGGGAAGAAGTGATTCTCCAAAGAATATTAAGGTGTCATTATTACAAAAAGAAGGAAATAATGATAGACAACATGAACTTACCTCCTCTAAAGGTAAAGTTAAAATGCTCTCCACTTAGTAAGGGAGAAAACGGAGGTTCAGAGAGGTTAAGTAGCTTGACTAAGAAAAAGAGATGAACTGCAAGGAAAAAGTCCTTAACTTCTAGCTCCTGAGAAAACTTCCCAGACATCCATTACATCCCTGATCACTGAGGTCATGACAATGGGTTCCATTCACCTTTAAACCCATCCAGCAAATAGGAAAAAGCAAGAGAAGTAACTCACCAGATTTTAAAACACCCAAGAGCCCTGAGTATATTTTGGCTGGAAAGTTGTTTGTCCACTTGTGTTTAATGAACGGCCCCTTATCTGACCAGACTGAAAACCCATTTAAGCCACGGCATCTGTATTTACGTTTGCTGAAGACACACTGTTATTAAGTTGAGAAATTGCTATCTCAACAGTCTTGTATGCTTTCAACTTTGTCTACCAAGGTAAAAAGTCTTTAACAAAGAGCCTTAGTGCTGTTAAGGACAAATACTGAGAATTCAAAGAAGACATTCTTTTGAGGGGATGATCTAAGAGGAATTACCACCCCGGGTACCAGCCAGGAAACGGCTTCACAGAGGAGCCAGCTCAGCATTTATACTGATTAAGATGCATAAAATAACCCTTTCTTTATTGAATTTTCCAAGCTCTCTCTGTTTTGAAAAACTAAACTGATGTGCAAAGCATTTTGTTCACTTAAAAAGAACTCCTGAATTTTTTATCCCCATTATATCTTGTAATATCGGTATACCTGGTAAGATTATTAGAATAAAAATATGTTGGAAAAAACAACAACACAGCTCCCTAAGAAGATAAAAGAAGATGTGGCTGCTATTGATGTTTGTGGAGGGGGGGCGCCCAGAGAGAGATGCTGAGACTTGTCAAAATTCTTTCCGCTCCGTTGAATTTTATAGGAATTCAGCGACATTAGCTTAAAAAAGCCATCACATAGGTAAAAATTGTAGTCTAACACTGTACATTCTGTCACTTGTTTATTCTGAATGACAGAGCTGAGGAATTGTTTTCCAGTCCTGTGGGTGTAAGTGCCAGAAAGATTAAACAAGCAGGAGTGATGACATAGGTTCCCACGTGTCATGGTGCACTGGGTGGGGAATGGTGACCCACATGCCCTCCCAGGGGTGGCCATCAGCCTTGCACAGCAGGATGGCATGAAGCTGAGAGGGAAGGATCTTCAGGAGGTGGCTGGACACCAGGTCATGCATGGGACATGCAGTGAAGCTCCCTCTCAGGGGATAAAGGGCACCGAGTCCCAGAGTGTCTGAGAGCATCAGGGAACTGGCTGAAAGGGGTGCGTGTTCTTGGCAGAGCTCTGAGTGAGTAACTGTGGGAAATGGTGTGGTATATATGTTTCTAAATCCTAATTTACACCTGTATCTATTCTTGTAGTTGATTACATGAGGAATAATCTTAACCACACTGTTACAGGCACATCACCTCACTTAATCTCCACAATGGCGCTGAGAGATGAGGTAGGCAGATCTGGGCAGCTGTCATCTTTCCCATTTTACAGACAAGGAGACTAAGGTCCAAAGATGTCAAGTGATTTGCCATAGAACCGGCAAGCATTACTTGTAGAGAAGTCCCATTACCTGCAGAGATGTCCATGAACATGGAGCCAGGCAACAGGGCATGGTGATTACTTGCTTAGACTCTGAAATCAAACAGAACTTTATATCTTGCTTTCCCCATAGCTGTCATGTTACCTTAGGAAAGCTACTTAACTCTGAGCCCCAGGTGTCTCAACTACACATGGAGTTCTGACAAAACACATCTTTATATGTGTCCGTGATGATAAAATTAGATATATAATGCATTTAGCACAAATTCCAGCACAAAGTCAGTATCTGATAAACACTACTATGTATTATTACTGTGATAAAATTAGATATATAATGCATTTAGCACAAATTCAGTATCTGATAAACACTACTATGTATTATTACTCTAGCTTTCCAGTAGGTTAGCAAGATAGAACCCAGATATAAGGAAAGATAGGGAACCAGTTATCAGAAATAGTGTTCCAATTATGGACTGGGTTTCGGAACCAAGGAGAAACCTAGCTATCAGAATTCAGACAAAATTTAACAACTTAGTAGTAGCCTGCCCTGCTTGCCTCCTCACCATCCCTTCCTTCTTTTTTAGTAACAGCACCTCAGGTTTCCTTCGGGGAACTACTCCTTCCAAATTCTTGGTTATTGTGCTTCAGGGGGCTCTGTTCTCCAGCCCACCAGGAGGCGCTCAACCAGGCCTGGCTAAACAGAACACCCTCTGGCTATGGTGATTGATAAGTTAACCAACTCAGAGTGAGTCCTGGGACTTTTGTATGAACTACTAGTAAAAGAGGCACTCTCTTTCCATTGCGGCTACTGAACTATGCCAACGGAGGGCCGAGGGGCTGGAGGCCATCTTGGCATCTGAGAGGATACCTTCCGACAGTGAGGTCAACCTGGGAGGATGAAGAGCTGAAAGATGGAGGGAAACTAAGTCCCGATGCATGGTCTCATACCTGCACAGCACACCAGCTCTGCTCCTGGTGGAGGCGTTTGGTTCTTTCTCTTTAAAATGAAAGAGTTTTTGATTCTTAATTCCAAAATGTCTTTCTTGCTCAACATCTGGAAATGTCCCAGATAATGGGGCTAACCTGTGCCCCAGGTGGGAGTCCAGTGGCCCCAGGTGGGTGAGAATAGGCTACAACACCTGGGCTGAGTCCCTCTGTAAAGGAGGGGATGACACCGATTCCCCCACTTTCTGAAAAATGTAATTGCTGCTGCTAGGAGTTTGTCAAGATAACATCATTCATGGGCTGATTTATACATGGTGAGGACTTTCATACTTTCTGAGACAGATTAAAAGTGCCAGAGTGTCTTGCGCCCCAGACCTTGAGCCAGATTCCTAGAAAATGGTTGAATGTGGGTTGCATTGTTCTCTCCTATGAACTGTTCAGAGAATTTTAATTAAGCTCTGTTTTATTCATCCCTTACTCTTAACAAAGCCCTTTATTTCATAACTCAGTTGAGAACAGTTAAATATTTTATTTGAAGCACTACCCCCACACCCCCTTCACCACACAGGAGCACCATGCAGATAATATTGTTGCTGTGTATGAAAAATCCCTTGAGACTCAGCCGAGTGTCAAGATCTGGGCTGGGAGGCAAAAGGCCTGGGCTCTAATTTCAGCTCTGCTAGGGAGACAGGAAAAACTCAGATTTCTTTTCCTAGAGCAAAAATGAGGATGCTGAAATTGGTTTACCTCACTGAGCCTTGGCAGGAAGTCTGAGGGAGGCCATGCCTTCAAGGCACAGAAAGTACTTGGAAAAAAGGTGTCATATTACTTAGGGGGTCAGGAATATATTCTGATGACGCAAACACAGAAGTAAAATGTGTTATTGTGGACTCAGTGGCTAGCATAGGGTGAGCACTGGAGTATTTCCCAAGGACAGTCCTGCTCTGAAAGTCCTTTATTTTCCCATTGAGTCTGATCACAAAGGAATTCTACAGTCAGCACTTTCCTTGTTCCATTGACAGCTTAATTAATTTCATTAATTCACCAGTTATTTCCTGGGTGTCTTGCTATTTATTTGGCACTAGAGATACCAAAAGTGGGCCAAGCATGGCTGACTTACTTGTTGACTTATTTCATTAAGTCAGCACATATTTGTTGAACACCTACTGTGTGCCAAGCAGTGGAGATATAAAGATAGGTTAGCATGGTCACCGCCCTCTGGCACCTAACCACTCAAACTGGTCTTCAAATCAGTGACATCAGTAATCCCCGAGGAGTTTGTTAGAAATACAGAATATCAGGTACTGCCTCAACTATACTGAGTCAGTGTTTGTGTATTAGCAAGATCCTCAGGCAATGGGTATGCACATAAATGTATGAAAAGTACACATGAAGAAGGCAGATGTCATAGTGCAGTTTAGTTGGAAAAGAATGAAGTAGTAGTCTAGAAACCTAGGTTGCCAACTTTCTGCTCTGATGCTTGCTATGGAACTGTAGCAAGTCATATCTGTGCTGTGATTCAATTCATTCTTTTCAAAATGAAGTCAGTAATAACTGCCCTTTCTCCCTCCTGTGCTATTGTGAAGATCCAATGAGAAAACAGCAGTGAAAGTGTTGGCATCGTTCAAAAGCAGGCATTGCTGTTATTAAGGTTTGGAGACGTTTCTGTATATTGTGCCTGGCTGCATTGCCCAGGAGCTGGAATTTGATTCTGATTTAACAATTTCCTGCATTATGAGTCTGTGTTAAGGCGTTCTTATCTCTAGGATTCAGAGATGTGAGTAACAGGTTTGTTAAGATGCCAGCACGCAGTGAGGTTCTACTGCTTTTTAGCTAGATGGATACAGAAACGGTTGCGGGAGATGTTTTCTACACTCCACTCATTTCAGTAAAACTTAATGAGAGCTTGACTACTGGGAAAAACCATTGAGTGTGGCAGGTTTGGTTTCTGCCCTCATGAGTGTTTATTTCAGGAGGAGGATGTGATATACAAAATAATTAGAATTCATGGTACAATAACGTAGGTTGACACAAGGGTGAAGACATGGGTAAGTTTGCAAAACACGAGAGATTTGTAAAACAAAACCATGAAAGATTACGTAGAGACGACATTTCCATCACCTGCCCTTTTAGTAAACTCTCAGTGAGGCTGGACCCTGAAATACCCACAAAGGTGGGAGAAAACTATCAGCAGATCATTAGAAAGTGAGGAGTCAGCTTCGGTGGGAATGAACCCCTTGTCCTATTAGCTACCAAAGTCCAGAATTCAGACACATATCAAACAGTGGTTCTCAACCTTCCTAATGCCGTGACCCTTTAATACAGTTCCTCATGTTGTGGTGACCCCCCAACCATAAAATTATTTTTGTTGCTACGTCATAACTGCAATTTTGCTACTGTTATGAATCGTAATGTAAATATCTGATATGCAGGATGTATTTTCATTGTTCGCGACCCACAGGTTGAGAACCGCTGACTTAGAAGGAGGATATATCGCTTCTCGGCCTTTTGGCTAAGATCAAGTGTAGTATCTGTTCTTATCAGAAGGAGGATATTTTTTCTCCCGTGGTATATAAGGCTTCTCCATGGAAGTGCTATCATACTGCCTGTCTACAGCTAGAAGCAACTGTTAGATGAAATTAGAGTAGGATTTGGATGAGAAAAACAAAGCCAGCGTTCAACTGACAAGAACCATCGCTGGAGCGCTACGTTCCTGTTTCATGCCTCCCTCTCATCTTGTACCTCTGAGTTGTTATTCAGACTCCACAACACAGCGTCGGAGCCCCAGTAGGGAATATACTCCATGGGGTGGCAATGATTTGGTGATGATGGAGAGTGGAAAATCAATCTGGAGGAATTAAGTTTTATTATTGAACACTTAAGCAGTGGGGGAACCACTAGAGTGAATTCCCCCATCAAAGGGTAAGCTGACCCCTGTCGGCCTTAAATCCCTAGCCTTCCTATTACATGGTGTTTCATTTTGGAAAGTGGAGGAGCTGGCTGTTTAGTGAGCCAGAGGCTCCGGATTCCTACCTCCTCGCATTCAGCAGATTCTTAGCTCCCTGAGACTTGGAGACAAGTTGGGGGTGGGACAGAAAACGAGCCTTCTGGAGCTTATGCCTCCTGGCCAGCCGTAGAATATTCCACAGCTGTGAGACAATGACCAACTGCCAGAGGGGCCTCACGCAGCCCCAGCAAGAGAAGGAGGAGATCTGAATTACATTTTAGCTCTCCAAGATAATCACCTTGTTTCTCTAAATGGAAAACCAGCAAGAGAACTGCTCTAGCTAGTATGTGATATGGGCAAATTTGTGAATAGCTAAAGGCTATCTTTGCCATACTGTCCCTGTCTGCCCTCCCTTCTCCAACCAGTCTTTTGTTCCAATTCTCTTTGTTCCTTTTTGGGGTGTTTATTTGTGCACCTTCCATCCGGATCCCCTTAGTCACTTCCCAGGCCCTTCATCGGGTTACCATTTTTTTTTAGTAGCAGCAAACATTCACATGACAAGTATTCTTTCGTGATTGTAATTTTGTTTCACTCCACAAATAGGCACTGAGCACCTACTTAGGCAGAAACCAGACAAGGTCCTTTCTTTCCCTGAGATTCCTTTTGGGTGAAGGAAGCAGATGCCAACCAAACAAATAAACGAAATAGGTTCATTACAGCTAGCAAGAGGAGGAAGGAAACTAAAGGTAGGGTGAGGCTTGAGAGCCACTTTCTACAGTGTGGTTGAGTAAGCACTCATTGAGGCAGAGGGAGATTCGCTGAGATCTAATCGGTGAGATGAGAAGGGGCCAGCCCTTCTGAGATCTGGAGAGGATGGCTCTAGACAGAGGAACTGCAGATGCAGAATCATTGGTGGTTCCAGATTTTTAAGCCAGGAGTTTGGGGGTAAATTGAAAAGAAGGGAGGGTTGGGGTCAGGACTTATCCAGAAGATGCATTTGAAGAGCAAGCACATTATTTTTGCTTATATTGTATTGTGAGTGGTGTGGAGAAAGTTTGTATAGATTTTTATGGAGGAGTAAGAGCTATGGCTCAGATACAATACAGGGTAGAATATGGGCAATTCTGAGTGTCCTAGTCAGAAGCCCACTCTTTTCTGTTCTGCTCAAACACACACACACCACCACCACCACCACCACCACCACCACCACCACAATGCAAGAGTGACATAATTATGGGTATTACTTTCAAGTCTGCCTTGATATTTACATGAAAAGTAGAATTAGAATTGTTAATTACACCTTATTCCCAGCATACTTCACAAACTGGTAGGTAGCGTGGCTGTTCTCTGTATCACTCTTTTTCTTCTTGCCACCCTTACAATCTCTTCTTAAGCAGAAATTAATTGGAAACATTCTGATGGTTTAGTTGACATTCAAGTGTCTATAGGAAGTAGGGACTTAACACGTTTATTCTCCAGGTATGTGCATTTGAATAGGGGCAATGGTTTCACTGGTAGGAAGTGCTTGGATATGGTGAGTTCAAGCATGAGCCAGGGTTGAGACCAACAGACTCCTGAATCTTCTCCAGCCATCCAGTGTTGTCTCTGCTCCTATTGGAGAACATTGCTCTCTCTCCTGACTAGTTGGTGAATTTTAGGCTTTTGAAAGTGAACATGGGGACATTCTAGAAATGCTTAAGACTCAAAAAGTAATGAAAAACAATCTGTAGCTACTATCATTTTTGTCCTCCCAGAACTAGTGCTTTTCCTCTAAGAATTTCTCAGTCATGTGAAGCAAAAGGTTCTTCTGAATAACACAAAAAAGCAACAATAATAATAAGAGCCAACACATGTAGAGTTTTTTTGTATGCCGACCTCTGTTCTGAGCACTTTACTTGCATTGACTCATCTAATCCTTGCAACAGTCCTGTGTAGTAAGTACTAGTGCCCAACCCCATTCTATGAATGAAGAAATGGAGGCACCTATGCTCAATTCACACACTTGTAAGTGGGTGGATACTTGGGAATTCTGAAATATGTAACAATACTTCAATCAGAGCTTCATTCATGGAGTCACAGCCCAGAGGTCATGATTTATTAATCACAAAACTCATTTCTGCAGAAATTGCCAACAGCTTCCAGTGTTGGGAAGGAGGATGCCTTATCAATGAAATTTATTCTTGTTAGAGAGTGCTATAAAGCTACAGAGAGGTTTTTAACTTTTAATTATTAAACAGTGAAATAGAATTTCAGATGAATCCCTCAGATGTCATTTATATTGTAATGTCTTACATTGCTTTATGCACAGATGCCAGGAAAGATGGCAGTACGAAAATTGCATAGGATTAAGAGAGGGCTCGAGGTCTCAGCTACCGAGGGGAAGGCCCCTCTGTCTCAGTAGGGAGCCACTAGCATCTCAGGGACCAAGATGATGAAATCTTTAGGGAAACCTTAAAGGTCAGAGGTCAAAGCCTTTTAGATTAAATATTTGCTTCTAAGGTAAAACTGCAAGTTAATGCTAACAGCTAGCTCTTTCTCATCTTTTCTCTTTTTATTATATTTGACTTTTCCTTTAGAACATGACCAAGAACTCATTTCCTAGCGGTCACAAAGGGAATGTAATTGGTCTTGTCCTAACTTCTTAAAGATGTTTAGGCTTTGCAAATCTAACTCAGAAACCGTCTGGGTTATTTTTCTAGTTCAGATACTATACCTTCTCTCTCTCACTCTCAAATGCATACACACACTCACACACACACAACCTCACAAAAAAAACCCACAATTGCTCACAAATAAAATAAAAGCAAATATCCATCTGTCATCATTGGTCTTTTAAAACTATAAATTGTCTTTCTAATTTCTCTTCAACTTTTGACATACAACTCAAAACACCTTTTCACAGACAGACTATGTGATTATTTCAAACACCGTCTAAAACCTCTATAAAGAGATCTGATTAAATTGGAAGCACAGATGACTGATGCTCTTAAAATAATTGTTGCCTTAGTGATTCAACATGTGAGCCTGCCATTTATTACACTTTTAAGTGAACTAATCTAAATTAAAATCTGCTAAGATCAATAGCTCATTTTTTTAAAAACTACAGAGCATTCTTAATGCATTGCCAGACCAGATAAGTCATATTTTCAGAACTTGAAAGTGTATAGCAGCCCAGGCTAATGTAGATTTGGAGTAATATTTTACAGCAGGCCCCTTTTATTTATTTAGTTATTTTGCACAAATATATTTAAAAAGATCAGCTATCCCAAGTGTAAATGTCTCTAAAGATATCTTGTTCTTTCTCTCAGCATGCCTTCTTACTTGAAAGATATATTCATTTTCTTTTGATGTGTGAAAACTGGTCTTTAATTACCTAACAGCAATCGGAGTCATTCATCTTTGCGTTGCCATCGGGTGATGGTAACCTTTTGGTGAATTTGTAGACAGAAAATACTGTAAACAATTCAGTTAAAGTTGAAACTCAAAGATGTGGTATTGGAAATCAGGCAAATGCTTCCGACCCTCTGAGACAGGCCGGAGGCCCATGGGGAATCAGAGTTGGCAGAAATCGAATGCAGTGGTGCCCTTTTGTTTGCCTCTCATGCCAAGGCATACAGAAATTCCAGTGTGGAAAGGACAGATCCAAGTTTTCTGGAAGGGGTTCAGGCAGGCTCCACTTACAGTCTAAGAGAAACCTGAATGTGGTAAACTGTGAGGTTAGCAGTTGAGGGTATTTTCTAAACAATAATCTCAAAGTTCCACTATGTTCACAAAGCAATTTAAAACTTTAGCCATCCCAGACCCTTAGTTCATCCATGTTGTGTTAGAGAAACATTTGGGCTAGAATTCGGTGGGAGCCAATTCATGTTGCCTCTTCTCCATCTTCATAATTTAGATTGAGTTTTCAAACGAGAAAGGAGACTCCTGGTCAATGCCAGGCCTCTGGCTGCTGAAGTAGCTCTTTCACTTGTCACATCCACTTTAGTCAAAGGGGAAGCTAAGTAGAGTGTGAGAAGAATATAATCTCTTAAGAATGATTCTACCATCCTACCCTGACCATTCTTCCTTCCTCTATGTTTCAACCCTCTCGGATCCCCACTCCCATATCACATCATCTGGTCCTAAGTGAGGTCACTAAGCCAAAGTTTCATTCTGCTTGGCTGATGTCATGTAAGACCCCACCCTTAGAATGCTCTCAGGAGGCCTAGAGTATTGGGAGGTGCTAGAAACTCTAGTACATTACTCTAGGCACAGTGCATATTAATAGAAAACGTAAGGTGTTCTTATAGTATCACCTATGGTATGTTCATTTTTACTGAAATGGAAACCATGGTATTAGAGTAGTTATTTGCATTTGAAACTGCTGTATTGGATGTTTATACTCAAGCTAATTACTTATTAGTAACTAAGGCTTAGAAGCAATGATAGACTGGCTTTTGCATGACCCGCAGACTCACTCTTATTGGTTTATAGTAGAGTCTTATGTGGGTAAATGAAATTTAAAAACCTCCTTGCAGCTGCAAAGGTTAGGCCCTGGCATCCTTTAATCATATAATATATCTTGGGAGTTTGTGAAAGGTTAGGCAATATGTCATCTCATTTAATAATGGCAATAATCCAATAAATTAGGTGCTATTATCATCATCAATGTTTTTACATATAAAGAAACTGATTAAATCATGTGTCCCAAGTTACTTAGCTCGTAAGTGGCAGAACAGGGCTCCTACCCTTAACCACGTCATGCAGCTTCTCCTTGTCTGTAGTCATCGTAGCTTCCAATGGATGGGCTTATCATTGACGAAGACTCTTCCTCTGAGGTCTGACACCCACTGGGAGCCACAGATGAAGCCATAGTTGAAGCAAGCAATTTTAAGCATTCTCATATTTGCATTCAGTAGGACTTGGTATTGGTGCTGTACTGCATTTGGGCTCTGGGGAATCTACTGAAGACCATTGAGCTGCCTGATTCCTCATTGCAGCCTAAGTCACCTTTCCGACAAATGAGGATCACAGAGCTTTGTAGTTTCCCTGGTGTCCTTGCTGATGGCCACACTTTGCCTTTACTCCACGGAGGGCCTCATTCTCCATTCCCCACCATGGGGCTCTGCTCCTCTGTATGGAAATCCTTGAGTCAATTGCTCCTCAAATCATGCCTGAGTTTGTCAGTTTTTGACATTGTACTGGGCACTCCTCTCTACCATTAGAATATAGGAGGGACCTATGGGTTTTGTCACCATTGCAGCATTAGCACTGAGTCCATTGCTTGGCACAGAGCAGGCATGCAGCCAACATTGGTTGAACGAATGAGTGGGAAGTTTCTGTATCTTCTGTCTTAACTTAGAGGGCATACCTCAGCCAGATTCCATCCCCTCCACCTTCGCTATTTGCTCCTTGCCACTGGGAAATTAACCATCCTTTTATGGGACCAGATTTAAATACATGACAGTAGACAGAATGTGCCAACATACAAACTTTACCATTTACTCAGATGACACAGAGACTAAAAGGTCTACTGGTATTTCCCTGGCCCTCATGTTCCAAAAATGTAATCTTCCTGATTTTATGCAAAGCATAAATAGACATCGGAACCAGACTAATGATGACATTTATGTCAACAGGCTAGCAATATTAAAATAGCACGATGGAAACTTTCAATGAAACATTAATTAGGAATCTGAACTAATTTCATGACTAGTCATTAATATCTTGGGGACATGATCATACTTCTTGAAATACTGAAATGAAAGTTTATGGCATCTTTTTGTGCTGAATAATATGACAATTTCATAACATAAGGCAATATTTGGTTTTTAAAATCATGCTTTATTCAAAGCAATAATATATTTTACTTTGTCCCTTTAAAAAATTTTAGGTTAATTTACC
The DNA here is from genome assembly GCF_000412655.1 of Myotis brandtii. Taxonomy (NCBI): domain Eukaryota; kingdom Metazoa; phylum Chordata; class Mammalia; order Chiroptera; family Vespertilionidae; genus Myotis; species Myotis brandtii. Next base: position 211,877 of record NW_005353916.1, on the reverse strand, counting down.
TGCCATAAAACTCACTTGCTTTATGTGTACATTTCAAGAATTTTTAGTACTTTTACATAGTTGTGCAATAACATCACAGTCAAATTTCAGAACACAACATGTCATTCTGAACATACCTCACGTACAAGAGAGTTGCTCTTTTAATGTCTCACTTCATTTTCAGGTTTGATGGTACACTGAATACATTGGGAACTATTGATGAAGAAACTGAACAAAGACCCTGCATTGGGCATTGGCCGGTACAACTATATATGGACTTGCTTTGGGAACACCCCTCCTCTTTTTTCACCTTTCTGTTTGCACTTGAGAAGCAAGTGCCTGGTTAATTTCAACTTGAAAGGTTCTTGATAGGCAATGTTCAAAGCAGAGGCAGAAGTGGGAAAGGGAATGGATGAGCAGAAGGACCAACTGATCCCCATGAGCAAATTCTCTAAAAATTGTGTCTTTTCAGGCCTTGAGATTCAGAGAGAGCACTGTCAAGGGGCAGAACCCGTTTTAAATGCTCATTCCCCTGATTGGAAAATCTGATCCAAGGGGATGCAAATTTTTGCCACAGGAAGAGGTAAGTTGTGCCACCCCTTTGTGATCATAATACTGTATTAGTCAGGAGAGGCTAGATTATGCTTCAAAAACAAATACGCCACAGACCTCAGGTGCTCACAGCAACAAAGATGTCTCCCCTGTCCAGTGCAGGTCAGTAGGGAGGCTTTGTTCATTCATTGTTGTCATTTAGGCACCCAGGTTGAAGCAGACTCAATTTCTAGCCACAGCAGGGCAACATCAGTACTGGGGGAATCTCACATTGGCATTTAAATACCTCAACCACTTTCACCCTCAACCAATTGGACATAACTAGAAACATGATCATATCCAATCTCAAGGGAGCCGAGAAGTCCTCCCCTGTGTCCAGAAAGAGAAGAGATTTAAAAATCAGTGAATGACAGTCAATATTGCCACACATGTAGCACTATTTAATGAAATGAGGGGGAAGAAGGTCAAGATACAAAAATTCTAGCATCATAATTCTTTTCAGTGAGAGAACTCTTCTCATTTGGGAAGATAAATATCTTAGTGTGAGGGCTGAGGGCTAACTAACAAGGCAATTAAAGATTATTCCTGAATTATTCTGAATGTGATACATTAAAAAATTTGCTATGATTCCAAGAGGAAGAGAAAAGAATGATAAAAAAAAGAGAATGAAGAGATAGATGTCAGCAAGGTGAACAGACTGAGACAGGTGAGTGAAAGATGAGGCAAAACCCTAAGCCTATTAGTAAGAAGACAGGAGTATCTTTTTAAAACAACAATGACTATGGTTCCAGTTCAGATTTGTCACATGGCTGCAATTTGACTTCCTCCTTCATCTTTGCCCTCAATCTTCAGTAAGTCAGCTACATTTGTCAATGCACTGTGGGCACATTCCTTATGTGAGAAAATAAAGGAGAGTTTCTTTTCTGATTTAGTATGTTGCTACAAAGAAGCAGAGCATGGAGGCAGACACCCTTCTGCTCCTTGTACCCTTTCTATTTCCAAGAAAGTCACAAAAATACAGGGGATACTTTGGATATCCATACACCATGGAATCTGGCATTAAAGTGAAATATCTCAAGGAGCCAGATCATCTCGAGCTAGTTATAACAGCACTACAGGCCCGGTTCATGTATTTGTGCATCAGTGAGGTCCCTTGGCCTGGCCTGCACCTTCTCGCAATCTGGGACCCCTTGGGGGATGCCAGAGACCCGGTGCACAGATTCGGCCCCATCCCCGCAGGCCAGGCTGAGGGTCCCCACCAGTGCACGAATCTGTGCACAGGGCCTCTAGTATGCATATAAGATCTTTGGTTAATCTTTTCCCAC
>NW_005353916.1:200243-209851 GCF_000412655.1 Myotis brandtii | reverse complement strand
TTTTTTTTTTTAATGCACTGGATAAGGAATGTGGGTGTTAAAGAAAGTTCTTTGTTGCATTTATTGACATCCTTGAGTCTAGTCCCCAGATTGAGAAAGTTAACTTGGTCTTGTGGACTCTAGTTCTTTTCTTTTGAATTTTTCCATTCTCTTACGCTATTCATCATTCCCTCTCATTTCACATGAAGAGACACCAGCCCAGATTTGCACAACCCTAATGTGGTCAGCAGAGGAGCCAGGAGTTCTTGCCACCAATTTTCATTCCTACTTCTGGGGCCTTAGATAACCCATATATTGTAGGAATTTCTTTTCAGCTCAAGGAAAAATGTTACCAAATGTTCTTGTGAATGGGATATGCATGGGTAACTTGTGCCATCAATGGGGTGGCATTGTGGAAAAAAAGGGAGCTTTATCAGCAATAGTGCTGAGGCTTAGAAAAGCAATAAGGGTAGGATGCTGGGAAATGCAAGGCTTCTGCTCCAGGTTTTGCCAGATGGTTGTGCCCTCTTCTAATTTCAGCTGCTATTATAAGGATGATAAAATGGAAAAATAAATATTTGTGCAATGACTGGGAAAAGCCAATTAGTTTTGCACCAATGAGAAATAATGCAGAACTCTGCATATCTTACAATAAATTGGCTCTCTCCACATATATTTTAAAATTCACATATATACTGTCCAAAATGTACTTATAAATTTAAATGACAGTAGAATAAAATTATTCTGCAAGTTTTAGTGAAAGAAATAAGCAATACTTTTCAGTATTTTGAGAAGAAAAAATAAAATAGAATCTAGATGCATAATAATTTAACTAGTAAATGTCAGAGTTAATGAAGCATTGATAATGAAGCTATTTTCTTTCCTTGTGCTCTTGCTGGGAGACTCTGACTCCTCTACCTACTGGAACAAGAAGATTTGATGGCTGTGGCCACCTTTCTATAATTCCTCCAAGAATCAGCATATACTAGTCCTCATGTCTTGTTTACCAGCAGTTGAACAGGCTAAAGTTCACAGAAGTTACTTTACTTTGGAATAAAAGGGAAAGTAGAAAGCAAGATGCCCTCTGAGACATTGCTCAACCCAACAATTGGCACATCAACCCATTCTCCCAAGCCTTGATGGAATTCCTAGTGCTAGTGGCTAAGCTCAAAGCTCTTGCTAAGTAAGCTCTAGTGATTTAGACAGACACAATTCCTACTCTCTGAGAATTTATAATCTAAGAGAGAATTGCTTTGAAAAGCAATTTATTTGATACTGGATGACATACCACAGTAATCACAAACTAGCAAACATATGACAGTACTGCCAACAAATTTATACTGGAAGTATACAACATTAATTCACTAAGAGAATAGCCCTGGTTATCCTTAGTGCCAACACTAGAAATCAGAAACTCCTACCTTAGTCCCTTGGATTATTAAATCTGACTCTGTCAATCAAAAACAATATCACATATCACACATTATCTTATACTTTATCATGGCCCTAAAAAGAAAATCTTACTCTCCAGAGCCTGAAATTACAGATATGAGAGCTTATAACATTGTTCTGAACAGCTAGGCAACTTAAAATGAAACATTTACTTTGTCATATGAATCTAAATATTTTCCTGTTGCTCAGAGAAATGTCACAAGAAGGCGAATCTTTTCTGGCTTAGTCTAATAGTCTTTTCTGCTTCCACAATGCAACAGCTTGCATGACCTTCTCCTTTCTCTTGCTGTCTTTTTTCCCATTCAAGGGAGCACAGATATAGCTAAGACATGTGGTTTAGCAGTGCAATTTTAAGCTTAATATGCTTGCCAGCTCCAAATGTTTTTGTTAATTTTTTAAGGCAGAAAAGTCCACCTTTTATAGCTTTTTCTCCATCTTAGTTGACTTGACAACTAGATCTGAAAGTCCTTTGTGATTTTTTTCATATTTAATCAGGCAGAATTGCCTATCTGATTATAGGCTGGTTTTATAGATGAAGTATTAATATGCATATCCTTTATTTATTATGTAATTGTTATTATCTTTACATGTGAAATTAATTTTATATAAATTATTACATTTCAACTTTATAACAATCTATAAGGAAAATCTAATGATCTACTTTTACAGATAAGAAAATAGGTTCAGAAAGATTATGATAACCCAGCTAATGAGTAGAGTGATATCCAAATCTTCATGAGTTCAAAAGGTTTACTCTGAATCACTATGTAATAGCTTCTCACCAGTGTGCTCCATCCATCCATCCATCCATCCATCCATCCATCCATCTATTCATCCATCACCTATCTATCCAATCATTCATTCCTTCACTCACTAATTTCTAAAAATTATTTATTCACCCACAATATGCCATATACTCTATACTAAGAAGTGGAGATACAACAGTGTGAAATAATGATGCCCTTGCCCACCAAGAGCTTACAGTCTTGTAGGAGTAGATGAGAAGGCAGAAGGAGTGTTCCTGGGAAAGGAGGCAGTATTGGCAAGGTGTCTGAGGGGGCCATTTGCAGGTTATGGAAACTTACACTTTTGAGTGCCCATTTCAAAAACCAGGCAACCAGTTCAATGGAAACTATCTACAACCAATTACACATCATGCTGCTCTCTGGACCTCTCCTCTGGTTTTTGCTGATTACATTAAGGCCACTATTACATTATCAGGTGTTCATTTTAGATTAAAAAAACACACCTCTTAAGTCTATTTAAGATATGCAACCTAGGACAAAAAAGTCTCAGGTAGAAATTCTCAGGGGAAAATTATTGGAAAGTCACACTTCTAATTAGTCTTCTCACATTACTTAGTGTCTAAGTTAAATTACTTTTTTTTGGTAGCCTTCCCATTTCCTCTCATCTACTGAATAATATGTTGCGTGTTCGTAAACACTATGCTCAAGAGTCATAACTGAAACTCTCTGTGAAAGAGATCTTCAATGTGGAGTGACAAGGATGATTTTGCCCTTAGGGTGTTGGGAGAGATATTATTTCTTGTACATGGTCATTACTTCAATATTAGACTAAGCCAGAAAAGATGGACCTTCTTGTGGCATTTATCTGAAAGACAGGAAAATATTTGGATTCATATGACAAAGCAAAAGTTTCATTTTAAGTTGCCTAGCTTCTCAGAACAGTGTTATAAGCTCTGGTATCTATAATTTAAGGCTCTAGAGCAGTGGTTCTCAACCTTCCTAATGCCGAGACCCTTTAATACAGTTCCTCATGTTGTGGTGACCCCCAATTTCATTGTTACAAATTGAACATAATTAAAGCATAGTGATTAATTACAAAAACAATATGTAATTATATGTGTTTTCCGATGGTCTTAGGCAACCCCTGTGAAAAGGTCGTTCGACCCCCAAAGGGGTCGCGACCCACAGGTTGAGAACCACTGCTCTAGAGAGTAAGATTTTCTTTTTAAAGCCATGATAAAGCATAAGATAATGTGTGATATGTGATATTGTTTTTGATGGATAGAGTCAGATTTAATAATCCAAGGGGCTGGGGTAAGAGTTTCTAGTGTTGGCATTGAAGATAACGGGCTGATGATATTCACTTAGTGAATGAATGCTGTAGACTTCCAGAATAAATATGTTGGCAGTATTGTGACATGTTTGCTAGTTTGTGATTACTATGGTATGTCATCCGGTACCAATTTACATTATAAATTCTCAGGGAGTAGGAATTGTGTCTGTCTAAATCACTAGAGCTGACCTAACATGAACTTTGAGTTTAGCCAGTAGCACTAGGAATTCCATCAAGGCTTGGGAGGAAGAGGAGGATGGGTTGATGGGCCAATTGTTGGGTTGAACAATGTCTCAGAAGACATCTTGCTTTCTACTTTCCCTTTTATCTCAAAGTAAAGCAACTTCTGTGGACTTTAGCCTGGTCAATTGCTGGTAAACAAGACATGAAGTGAAAGATGGGATAGTATGTGCTGATTCTTGGAGGAATTATAGAAAGGTGGCCGGCCACAGCCATCAAATCTTGTCCTAGTAGGTGGGGATGTTTATTATGGGGGAGGTTATGCATGAGTGGGGGGCTGGGGTATATTAGAAATCTCTGTACCCACTCAATTTTTTATGAACCTAAAACTGTTGTAGAAAATAAAGTCTATTAATAATTAAGAAACGACAAGTAAGTAATTAACTGTTGACAGGCTTATAAGTCATTCCAAACTACACATTAAATTGTACTGTTAAAAAAAGTGTGTGTGTGTGTGTGTGTGTGTGTATGTGTGTGTGTGTACATGCACACTCACCCCCATAAATGCACAAAGAATTCCATGAAGGTATGTAGGATATTCTTAAAATTGATTCATTCCCTGGGTGTTAACCTAGGTAGGAGGACTTATTATTACTTCCTTGAATTTTAGAGATATTCTGCTGTGCATATATGTTATTTTTTAAATTAAAAATATGTTAAAAATGTTTATTTAGGTGGTGTTTATCTTATGGTACATTTTATTATTTTATCTACAAATGACTTCTCAGTATTTAATGTATTTAACCATATTAAATCTTGGGAAGTGTTTTGCTGCCTCTGAAGGATGAGGGGGGATTATTTTACTCATGAGAGTCTTGTGAAGTGGCTGAATATTGTCATTCAAATTTTTCTGGTTAGGAAATTGGGGCAGAAAGAAGCAAACTTATTCATTGACACACTGGAAATCAGAAAAAGGGATGGAATCAGAACTTGCAGCCCCTGATTTTACCAATTGGCTGCATTTAGCATGACACAGTATGGTAAATTGAGCAGTCATATCAGTTAAAATGGTTGGATTCAGGTATCAAATAAGCTAGTCTTTAAATATATATATTTTATTGCTCACAGAGAGGAAGGGAGAGAAAGAGAGAGAGAGAAACATCAATGATGAGAGAGAATCATTGATTGGCTGCCTCCTGCATGCCTTCCATTGGGAATAGAGCCCACAACATGGGCATGTGCCCTGACCAGGAATCAAACCATGCATGACCTCCTGGTTCCTAGGTGGATGCTCAACCACTGAGCCATGCCAGCTGTGCTCAAAGAAGCTAGTCTTAGGTGAAATGACCTCTGAGATAGTTTGAAACAGAAAAATACCATATTGTCTAAGCCACTGGGTAGAAATTAAATAATCATATCTACCTGGTAAAGAGTTAGAATTAGTGGTAAATGACCAGGTGGATTAGAATGGAATGCCCAAAGGCCTCTAATCTGTCCAGTCAACAGTGGAAAGCATGTATTTGAGCAGACAATGAATCCAATGTATTGAAACCTTAGGATTAATCAGTAAACCTCACTTTAGCAGGGACCCCATCTTTATTAAAAAGTTAAGAAGAAATGATTATGTAGCTTAAAGCAGATTATAAGGAACTATTCCTCAGTTACTGACAGTAACTCCATCATAATGATGAGTCTAAGAAATGATGGCAACTTAGTATTCGTTGGGACATTACAATAATCATAGACTCAAATTCTCTTTGGGTTTCCTTCAATAGAAAATGGCTAAGGGGCACCTGAGTTTACAATTTAACAGCTTTCTTTGAAACTAACTTGTGACTAGGAAGTGCAGGTTATGCCAAAATCCTATTCTTACCAACTTCTATCAAAAACTATTCAAACTGTCATTTGTCCTATGGATTTTTGTTGCATATACAGTACTTAAAATAGGAGGACATTGTTATTATCTGTGTCTTGGATAGTACTTTTTTTGACATTACTTTTGTTAGCAATTTAATCTGAATATTTATCATGTTTAAAAAACCTTTTATTCTTGAATAATGAAGTATCACAATTCTGGTGAAGGCTCAGAGAAAAATCCTTAGATTACCAAGGGTCAAGGGGAATATTATCCTAGGCACATAAGCTTTAAAAAAATCTGTTGCAAACATATTTTCATGTATTTGCTTGTTATAATTAAATAGCTATTCTCTTCTCTTCTGGAGTTAGCTGACTGGGAGGAAAACGGAAGCTCCCACCATCTCACCAACCAATATCTGGGTGGTAGAGTGGAGAGTTTAGGGATATAAAAAGTATGATAATACCTCACATGTTTGCATTGGATACAGATTCAAAGAACTCATCCTCTGTTGGGTGGGGTGAGATTTACTACAATTGGATTAGCAGCATGTAGACCTGGACTCTCCCTGGAAGCCAATTCACTAATACCAAAAGAAGAGATGAATTGGTTGCAATGCCTTGTGGTTGTGCTTCCAAGCAGAGAACCCAACTGCTTTGATGCATTTTGTGGGTTTGACATGAAAAGCAATAGCTCAGTCTTTCAGGGGAAAGCTTCCAGGCGGCTTTTGTCTTGTCTCCTGGACTATCTCCTGAGAGGCAGTCTTGTCAGGCTCGAATCAAACAAATCCAGGCTTCAAGATTCAGAGAAGGGACTTGCTGTGAAAATCCTCCTCCTAAGAGGAAATATGGGCGCCTCAAGGCCTTTCATTAAAGGAAAGTAAACTTACTGATGGAAATTAAATGGTGCCATTGCAGATAATGACAAGAGGACTCTCTCTTTCTTTTTTAAATTCAGGAATCCAGTGCTTTAGTTTTTGGTGATGCTCTGTGCATTTGCAGATCAAGGACATGAACTATTTGAAAGTAGATTTTTGTTTCTGTTTCTTATTCCAATGCCTTAAAATCATGGCTTAGGTTCTTGGAACCCTCTTTTGCTTGGCAATGTAAATAAAACAGAGACATATACAGCAGAATACTGCTTTGGAGTTTGCAAGACACAAACAAGCATATCTGGCTCAGAGGGTGCATTTAAGGTTTAGTTAGTTCAAGTTTGCAGAGTTCTTGGAAAAGGAGGTTTAGAACATGGAGACTAATCAATCAAATATATACTTCATAAACATTTTAAGTACCCAGCCCTAATATTTTTCCCTCACCAAAAAACTGTGAGTTTATTTTTGTATTATTTATTTGCATCTATCAGGCTTAATAAAAATCTTTCTTTTATTGTTTTAGTATCAATATTTTATCACGTCTTTCTTTTTTCAACAAATACAAATTATATTTGCACTGGAACATTTCTACAGCTTAATCTCTTTAAAAATCAAAGTGGCAAAAAAGAGTTATATAGTGCCAATTTATCAAAAAGAAAATAAAATTCAGATGACTTTCATTTCATTTTCAAGTAGAGTATGAAATATCAGGGAATGCTTTATGTTTTATACATGTTGACTTTAGATTAAAATGAAATTTTCATAGTGTTCTTTAAAATACAATCCAATTAAATTTCCAATGTCTTTGTTTTCAAGTTCCTGGATGGAACTTTTGAAAAACCTCACACTGTAATAATAACCATAAAACCACCTTCATAAGGAAATGCTACCCAACTTAGAAATAGGATCTTTATAGTCTGTGTGGGAATACATACATACAGAATCTTTAGCAGGCAATTACACTGATTGAGTTTGCATTTCCTCTCCTGTTATGCCAGTTAACGCGGACACATTTTGAATAGAACTCTACTGCTAAGCAGATGGTATGAAGCAGGAAGAAATCTACTATTTTAGAAAGTTGATCCCAAAGTAAGGTACCTATTCACTTCATATGGCTGATGGCAGGTTAAAATCCCCAGGCCTTTCAATAACCTCTACTTCCTTATTGGATCCTTCTATCCTTGGGTAATTCTTAGTCTTCTGCCAAGACCAGGTCCAATTTCTCAGGGACAGTCAAGACATTTTACTTAGACAAGGCTAAGTCCATAGCAACTCACTTGTATATAAAATGGGTCACATGCCAGATAACTATGCTAAGCACTTTTATACACATCACTTCTCGTACTGTTCACAAGAACTCTCTAAGATGGATTCTACTAATGCACCCATTTTACAGATGAGAAACTGAAAACCACTGAGGTCAGGTAACTTGTTCAAGGTCACACATGTAAGGCAGTGTTCAAACCAGAACTAAAACTAAGTCTAATTTGAAAGCCCATGTGCATGCACTAAGCCACCTCACTATACTACCTATCTCTCCCCACACACTAGAAAGAGCCAAACAGGATGAAAAATCCACATTATTTAGAAACAAGCACATTTTCATGTCTCTTTTTAAAGGAGAGTTCCATGTAATCAAATATTTCATGTTTCTGAAATATGAGTTTAAATTTTGTGAATGCAAATCATAAAAGCTCGGTACTTTAATGTCTAGGGATGATTAGTGATTTTTGTACAAATACACACATCCTTCCTGCAAGTGAAATATCAAACAAGCTAAGACACTCATGTAACTTATTTCTGTACAGGGCTACTGTTTGTAAAATCCTATTAAGAAACTGTTGCTGACAATAGCTAGCACCGGAGAGCCCAACTAGTGCTGGGTTGTGCCAGGGATGAGATGTTCTTGCGGCTGACAGAATATTTATTCCCAGAGGAAACTGTTATAAATTGCATTTTGCCCCTTCAGTTGCTACAGGCTTGTGATGGAGAGTGGGCGGAAAGGACAACCTGTAATTCAGGATGGGTTGGAAGCTGGTTGCCTAGGAAACTGGGATGAGCACCACAATGCCAACCCAAACCGACTGTGAACAAGAGAGGGGATGTGTTTTTTTGATCTGTGTTGCTTTCCAAATACAAATTTTGTGACTCTTGTGGAGTCTGATTAGGGTCATTGGCCCTTGGTTGGCAGTGCATGCCAAAGCGGGCCAGAGGTGAGTCAGGGAGGATGGGATAATTTTCATAAACATTGTGCTGACAATACATTATTTCTGTACAGGGCTACTGTTTGTAAAATCCTATTAAGAAACTGTTGCTGACAATAGCTAGCACCGGAGAGCCCAACTAGTGCTGGGTTGTGCCAGGGATGAGATGTTCTTGCGGCTGACAGAATATTTATTCCCAGAGGAAACTGTTATAAATTGCATTTTGCCCCTTCAGTTGCTACAGGCTTGTGATGGAGAGTGGGCGGAAAGGACAACCTGTAATTCAGGATGGGTTGGAAGCTGGTTGCCTAGGAAACTGGGATGAGCACCACAATGCCAACCCAAACCGACTGTGAACAAGAGAGGGGATGTGTTTTTTTGATCTGTGTTGCTTTCCAAATACAAATTTTGTGACTCTTGTGGAGTCTGATTAGGGTCATTGGCCCTTGGTTGGCAGTGCATGCCAAAGCGGGCCAGAGGTGAGTCAGGAGGATGGGATAATTTTCATAAACATTGTGCTGACAATACACGGGGGAGAGGTGGACAATGGCATCATGAAAATGAGCTTGTGAGAGGATAAGGTGATCAACAGATGAATATTTTACATAATGTAGCATGCAGGCAATCCTTGATCGTCACTGATCTACATCTACATTTACTGCAGCAAAACTTGCATTTTTTTAAATATAAAAGTTTATTTGCCATCATCCCTTATTCCCTAACGTTTATGTTACTTACATCAGAAGTTTTGATTTATAGTAAAGTAGTTATCTTCAAGAGTAGCACTTGGAAATTCACAAACCTGGATGAAAATAGTACCTAGTTTCCTAATACTTTAAAATATGCACATTTATTTTTTCTTTTTAAATGTATCACACATGTATACATATACATTTACTAGAGGCCTGGTGCACAAAAATTTGTGCACTCGGGGCTGGGGGGGGGTCCCTCAGCCCGGCCTGTGCCCTCTCGCAGTCTGGGACCCCTC
>NW_005353916.1:197180-199497 GCF_000412655.1 Myotis brandtii | reverse complement strand
TCCTGCTTGCTTCAGCTGTGTGGCTGCCGGCCGCCATCTTTGTTGGCGGTTAATTTGCATATCGCCCTGATTAGCCAATGGGAAGCATAGCGAAGGTATGGTCAATTACCCTTTTTGTCTTTTATTAGATAGGCTTGGTGTGTAGACATGTGTAAATATATATTTAAGTCCAATGGAATGAAATTGCTTATTATAGGCCATGCTGGTACTAAAAAATTGCAATTTTATATAGTTCAACTTACACATAAATAAGAGAGATGAAAGAATACATTTTGGGGGCACAATATTTTATATTCTTGTCTATTTTACTTGGATCCCCATGCCCTCTTTTTCTATCTCCACCTTATCCTGTCCCAGTCAGTCTTACTGACCCTTCTCATTGATCCTCCTTCTATCCTTGTATCAATAAGCAACTCATTTTAACAACATAGTATGTATCTCTATCCTCGCAGAATCACAAACAGATGAAAATATTCCTGCGCATCCATACACAGGCTAGTGACAAAACTCTGTTCAAATCTCAAACTTCCACATTATTTGTTTTCTGTTGATATTTATAGCCAAATATTCTTTTTCCTACATATGAATATTGCTTTTCTTCCTTGCACTTATCCTTAATGGATTTCAACCCAATTTTAAGCAGTTTCCTCCATTTTTGACATTCATTCACTTGAATTCCATTTCTCTCACATGTGCTAGAAACTACTCACAAATGATTCACGCTGTAACATGTGGCAATGCGTCACATGGATGGAAGCATAATTCTTTTCTGGATTCCTACTTTTGCCTCTCCAGAATAAAGTATTATTTTGCAAAGTTAAGTGTATGAGAAGGAATTAGTTTGTTTTTTATTCTGCTAACACAAGACCTAAAACTTCTCTGGCAAGGAAAAATGGCCTCTCAGAGCCATTTCTCTCATATCCATGTGTCAGAGCAAAGTTAATAATATTTTAGACAATGGGTCCTATGAAAATACCATAGAATTAATTTTTCTAAAAAATATATTTTTATTGATTTCAGAGAGGAAGGAAGAGGGAGAGAGAGATAGAAAAATCAACAATGAGAAAGAATCATTGATGGGCTACCTCCTGCACGCCCCCTATTGGATATCCAGCTTACAACCCTGGGCGTGTGCCCTGACTGGGAATTGAACCGTGACTTCCTGGTTCATAGATAGACGCTCACCCACTGAGCCACGCCGGTCGGGCACCATAGAATTAATATTATATTGTTTGAAATCTCACAGAAGTGGCACAGCTCCACCACAGATGTGATAGGAGGCCTGCCTTCTCCCTCTCAGCCAAAGACAACTTCTCTCCCTCACCAGCTGTTGCAAATGCCATTGAGGCCCATTCTCCTTCTGGGGACAATATTTATTGTATTGGGTCATTGAGGTTTGTGCTCATCAAGATGGGCAAACTGTCAGGATGTTGGGTCACTGGGCTACTCTGGACCACACTGCTCTGAGTTTTCTCACTTGAAGTGAGTGTTGACAGAAGGAAAAGAATAAAAGGACTCCATGGTCGGGTTCACACCTCCTTTCCCACTCAGCATTGCCCATCCTGCATGCATCCCTACAGGCCCCGGATGCTCTTTGGCCCACATACAAAGGCCTGTTCCCCTGGGGCTATCATATCTTTTCTTATTTGGAAAGGAAAGTTCCTTGTAGTAAAATCAAATGTTCATTCCTAGGAGTCTGTGGTTGAAGGTGTCTGGGATCAGCTCAGAAAACTCCTTTCCTAAGAGTTGGGATTGGTTTGCCTGGCAGGGTTTCCTTGGGTGAGTCAGGTCATTCTGGTTCTTGTATGGCTGAGGGCTGTTGTTTACTTAGAAGCTGAGTCTGCCCTCCTCCCGCCTGTCAAAAGGGTTTCAAAGCTGCCACACCAGGAACGGTTTCAGTCTACAGACTTTAGTGACTAATGACCCATGTCCTCTGCTCAGTACTGAAATCCCAAAATGGTCCTAGGAGAAGGGAAGTCAATCCTGACAGCTGCTTAGAGGTCATCTTAGAACTAAATGGCAGGAGAAATGGAGAGAGAGAGAGAGAGAGAGAGAGAGAGAGAGAGAGAGAGAGAGAGAGAACGAACCTTCCCCCCCAAAAGGATAGGAAAAAAAGAAAAAAATGAGATTATTGTACAGAGTGTAGCTGTTTGCAGATCACTCAGGTGTGCTCTGAAGACCAAATCTCTACATCAGCAATTAGAAAGAAGCCCTGAGCCCTCTGCCTCTTAGAAAGCACAGTGGAATCAGATAGCACGGGAAACACACACACACACACACACACACACACACACACACACACACACACACACACACC
>NW_005353916.1:183269-195296 GCF_000412655.1 Myotis brandtii | reverse complement strand
CTCTGGTCTATTGTTCCTGCTCTTCAGAGCCTCAACTATATTATAACACGTGGAAATCTACAGTGATTAATTCAGTGGCAGCAAATTTACACTTACTTTTTGGATGCATCATAGCATTTGCTTTTTAGAATCATCTTTTAAAATATTCTTCTTGAGATTCACATTATCCTTCAGCTTAAGAGCCTGCACTGCATCTAGACACTTAGACCACTTTGCTCTAATGAGATCTTGGGGAATAAATTTTAACTTGGGGTTTTAACTTTTAGAATCTAGATTCTTTGGGGAGCCCAATGAAGACTGTGGACTTTTTCATGCACACATAAAACACACACATACACATATATGAACACTCTGCATCCCATGTCCATGGACCCTATTAAGCCATGGATGTCTGGTTGAGTGCTTCAAGTTCAATCTCAGCCCAAAGGATAGCCATATTGGTCTATTTGAGGTCTACAGGAAAGTGGTATTTAAAAGTCAAAATTGGCCAGCATTATTGCGTTTTTTCCCTTGTGGCACTGCCCACAGGCTGTGCTCTGATGGGATTTCTGCTTTCTAAACTGTCCAGGGATAAATTATCTTTCTCTGGCCACAAGATTCATAGAAAATATAAAATAAACAAGTGCTCATATAAACAGTGCTAGAACAATTGGTGGTCCTGTCTTGCTCATGTTGCCTTCTCAGGGTCATTTGAGTTGATGACCATTGGGGACCCACACTATTACAGTATATGGTTATTTATTATCAGGGCATATATCACATTACAAAGGCAACAATGTATAGATATAAATACTTTATGTGCCTCTTGCCAAGTGGTTCCTATTGCAATATGAAGAGTTTGTGGAACTGCTCAAAATCCTGAGTGCTATTAACATCATTGGTACAAACCTTCCGAAGTCAACTTGGCAATATACAGCAAAGTCCTTAAAAATATGGATACTCTTTGACCAAGCAATTTTCCTTCTAAGATTACACTTTAAGGAGATAATAATATATTGAGCAAAGATTAAATATAAGAATATGAATCAAAGTGATGCTTATCTGAGCAAATAATTGGAAAAAATGAAGTGTCCAATAATAGGAATTCAGTTAATTATGTTGTGACATATCTATATTAAATATAACAATCTCTACAGGTTAAAAGTAATGATGTAGAATATTTAATAAATTGAGGAAATGTTAACAATAAATACAACTAAGATTCAGGTCCCAAAGCTGTATCTTTGGTAGGATCCTGTGGTGACACTGTCATTTCATCCACAATCCATTCTGGCCCATCCCCAGTGAGTTGCAACCATGTGATTTAGGTAGTATTTACCCCATTCTCAGCTGGAGTAGTCAGCATGGCTGGGTTTAGCCAATATTCTGATTGGAACAAGGTCTGAGTCAATCAGCCCATCCAAATTCCCCTGGGTCTAGGGGTTGGTTTTCATTTGGCCAACTCAGCGTGCAACTTAGAACTCTTGTTTAGCAGTTGGAAATGAGAATACTTTCACTCCTTGCATAGGAAATAGCAAGTGTGTAGCCCTGACTGCCTTGGGCAACCATCCCACTATCACGAGGAAAACCAGCCTGAAGCACAGTTAGAATTAAGCAATGGATCCAGAGCCCTGATAAATCAGCCTGAAGCCCACTACCTCCAGACATTTTCAGTTTCGGAACCAATAATCCCCACTTATTGATTAACCTGCCATGAGCTTTGTTTTCTGCACTTGCAATAAAAAAATCCTAATTAATATGGTCTTTAATTATATACAAAAAGTGTGTTTGTATATTACAAAGCTAAACAACAACATGTCCATAGTATTTGTCTCTTGCAGGTAAGGTTACCAGTGATTTTGCCCTCTGTTTGTGCTTTTCTGTAATTCGCAATTTTCTATAATAAATATATTCTTTTATTCAGAAAAAATAAGTATAATGATAATTAGAGTCAGAATCAAAATCATCATCTAAGCCAAAGCCTGCAGATCTTTAATTCCAGCTGGTGATAAGACAAATGAAATAGCTCTTCAACTGGAGGCTAATTTATTTCTGTTTTTATATCTTTCAAAGTAATGAATACAAAGCTCCTAATTCCAATAATCTTATTAATGCTTCTAATAAGTTTATTTAACAATTAAATGATTAGTTCAAGATCTGTGAACATCAACATAGCATCAGTAAAGATTGGTTTTAGATTTACTGAAGTTCAGGTAGGGAAGCAAAGTGGGGTGACCTGGAAGACACAGGAAGTCTTGGAATCCCAGCTCTGCAATTTCCCAGCTATTTGTCCTCAGGCAATTACTTAACCTTTCTGAACCTTAATTATTTCAGCTAAGAAACTATGGGGTTGGACTAAATGTTACCTATAATCTTTCCATCTATGAACTTTTATAATTCTATAAATGGCTCTAAATAATGATTTCTGCGTGAGCAGAACTAGCAGAACTGATATGTACTGCTTGCTATAGGAAGTATGAGTAAGTCTCAACTTCCATTATAACTTTCATGGATTGGTAGAGATTGTGCGCAATGCTGTGTGAAGAAGGTTTCTAGGGTCCACATGGACTTAGCAGGAAAAACTGCTATGATCTATTAACAATGTTGTCGTGGAGAAGAAAGTGACAGTGCTGGCATGCAATGGTGGGAATTCGAATCATCAGTTGGCTCACAGACACATATCTAACAATGTTCCCGCTCCTTTTTTTGATTTGTGGGACAGTATCCAATATCTTTTCGAAATGAAGTTATTGGGAAGGAAATGTATCTGCATCCTTCCTCCTGCTCCTTTGATATCTCTTAATCACTGGTAGTAGAGACTGAAGAAGGGTTTGACTGAATAAGAGAAAAACTTTTAGTACTTGAGACTTCAGAGAGACATTTCTTGCTTGTTCCTTACACGGGATATTTCCTGTAGAGGGAGCTGTGAATTACAGCTTCCTAGATAGCTAGCAAATGTCCTCACAGTGGTTCAGAGAAGGGGTAGGGCTGGCAGTGGTGTTGGCAACCATGTTCATTTCTTGCTTCTGTCGAACTCATGCGCAGTGTGGATCACCAGCAGAAACCCGTGACTAAAGATCACTGTTCTGGAGAGAAGCCAGAGGTGCTGGAGCCCGGAGCCATCTATCACTGTCACAGTAATGCCAAGGCCACAGAGAACAGGGCAAACGAGCAAGTCTACGCCAAGTGGAAACTCTGGGCTGCTTCGGGAATATGCTTCGTCTTCATGATTGCGGAGGTTGTGGGTGAGTATTTCTCAACGAGGCTTCTCTGATTAAACAAGCAAAGAAAATCCTCCATCCTTACAGGAGGGTGACCTAGGTTCTTCTTTTAAAGTGAGAGCTAACCTTTCTGTAAGTATGAAGTAACAATGGGCTCATTGTAGATACATTGGAAAATAAAAGGAAACGTAATAACATTCACCACCATCCCACATTAGGGTGGTAACTGCCAATAAAATTATGAAGTATTTCCATACAATATATTTTCTATTCATAGCTCAGTTTTTCAACACAACCGAGAGCACATTAAATGCTTCTGACCATGCCATCAAATGCTCTGAAAATATTTTCATGCCTGAACAATGCACACTCCACTGTGATTTAAAGGACCATCTCTCTATTGTTAGAAATGTAGGGATTTTTTTTTCCTGTTTATGGACAATGCTGCAATAAAAAATCTTGAATAAAACTCTGCCTGCCTTTCTGGTAAATCTCTTCAAAGAGAGTCCTAAAAGTGGAAATAGTTGGTTGAAGGACATAAATATTTTCATTACTTCTTGATGCATATTGCCAAACTGCTATCCAGAAAGCTTAATACAATTCCTATGTCTGCCAGGTCTGCATGAAAATGATTGCTCTCCAATCTTTATCAGAACTTATTTTAATCTTTGAGAAATCTTTGTTAATATATAAATGAATATGCTTTATTTTAACATCCATTAATGCTAGAACATTTTTTTTGGTATGCTTATTAGTGATCTGTATTTCCCTGTAAATGCATTCCTAGTGGCCTCTTAATGTCTGTTTTTTAGAGAACTTATGATTCGCTATATTGATCTCTGGGAGCTCTTTATATATTAGGATATTAAACTTTTGTTACGTTTGTTAGTACTTTTACTGCTTTTTGTTTGCTTTTTAATTTTTGTTTAATTTTTGGTTTGACATAGAGAAGTTTAAAATTTTATAGAGATAATTGTATCGAATATTTTATTTTTAGCTGATTTTTTTTACTACTCTTTCATCAATTTAGTGCCTAGTAAGCCTTCCCAGGGACTGAGAAGATAAATACCATTTTGTTGTTCAGTTTTAAATCAATGTGAAAGTAGATATGTTTTAAGAATTGAAAAAAATCTTTTTCTAGCCCTAACTGGTTTGGCTCAGTGGATTGAGCCAGGTTTAATTCCCAGGTTTAATTCCGGTTAAGGGCATGTACCTTGGTTATGGGCACATCCCCAGTAGGAGGAGTGCAGGAGGCAGCTGATTGATGTTTCTCTCTCATCGATGTTTCTAACTCTCTATCCCTCTCCCTTCCTCTCTGTAAAAAATCAATAAAATATATTTAAAAAAATCTTTTTCTAAACAGCTAACAATGTTTTCAGTATAATTTATGAAATAATTATTTTCTCCATTGATTTTTGATGTTTCTTTTATCATTTATCAAATTTTTATAAACAATAGGGTTTGGTTCTAAGGTGTTTCATGATTCCTGTTGCTGGTTCTTGTCAGTAGTAACACATTTATTTAATGCAAATTTATGTTATAATAGCTCTTATTCTTTCCTTATTAATCCTTGTTTAACAGAAAAAAGATAAACATAATTTATTTTAGTTTATTATTTTAATTAAGCATGAGAATCATTTTGCTCAGGTTTCTCCAAAATCTAATTATGATTCTAAGAGTGGGTATAAGGAGAAAAGTGAGTTTTGTGAACGAAAGGCCATCTCACTTCAGAATGCTGATTAGACATCAGCTGGGGAGAAGATGCCATCGATTCTCAGCATCACACGGATCCAGGAAGAAGCAGAGGCAGAAAGTACTGGAGGAAACAAGCCAGTTTCTACTTCTTCCTGAGCTGCGTTCGCAATGGGGCGGTGCCAGGCCTTTATTGGAAGGCTGTGAATTTCCAGACATCACCTTTTCAAATCGCATTTTGAATGGGTTCTGTTTTTTAGATTTTCCATTTTGTCAGTCTCTTTCATGAGCAATGCAATATTGTCCACAACCTTATGAATTTCAGTAATGAAAAAGAATACTCCTTTGGCAAAGATGTCAGTGGGTATCCACAGGGCGTTTTCCAGATTGGAACTGTTAAAAGTAAATTATTTGCTATTCCACAAGCTATTAAGTCAGTTCCTTCAAAAGACTTACCCTGGCTCTAGGAACTGTGTGCTATCAATTATTTTTGTAAACCAACTGGAAGCAGGTTATTAACAATCCTGGATTTGTCTTGGGCTGGATAAGTCTAAGTTCTTTTCCAGTTTTGAAAAGCAATAAAAGTCTGAGTACATGGGCCATAAGACTCCATAGCTTGAAGAAAACAATTAATTCTGATTGCTAGCCATTATAGTGGAAAAAAAATAGCTTAGCAGATGCTAATGGAGTAATCGTCCATTTTCAGATGGTTATTAATTTATGCTACCTTTTGGGTAATAGAGAAAAAATTAATAACCATCTGAGAATGGATGATTATTCCATTCCAAAAAACCTCACTTTTCTCCTTATACCCATTCTTATGCTCTATCACTTTGCTTTTAAAAAAATGACTTGCATTTTTAGGGGGTAAAATGGGAAGCTATCTTCTCATTCCTAGATAATTGGTCTATGAGTTCTAATGTAATTTTAGAGTCGGAGGAAAGTGATGTCAGTAAAGAAATTAAGTGGATACTGACAACCATTTGGAATTTGAGCTGTATTTATTTTGAGCAGATTTTCCTAAAACATTGCTCTCATCATGTTGATTCTGTCTTGAAAGTTCTTCCCTGGCTCTCCTTTGCCTCGTTCAGCCCTTCACAACCTTTCCCCATTATGGCAGATGTAGGAACTTTAACTGAGCACTGAAGTAAACTGGCAAGAATACCTGTGGCAACAATAGCCTGGTTTAGGGGCTCCCTCTGTGCTAAGCCCCAAGTGAGAGAGATCAATATATTGGGAAGCTCTGGCATCCTGGACAAAATGAAAACCTCTTACTTTGGCTTTCAAGCCATTCCACCATCTGGCTGCCAAACAGACTATCAGTCTGTTTCCTTTACTACTTCCCTACACGGCTCTTCTGTTTCAGCCATTTATTCATTGAATGCAAAAATAATCATTGTATCTTAATATCTTTGTAGCTTTGGCTCATGACTTTCCATTTGAATGAAAAAACACTTTCCTTCATCCCCCACACTCATCAAAACACTGGCCATGATTCAAGAGCCCAGCCCACAGCTCACTTCCTCCCTAAAGTCATTTTGACCATGTCAGAGAAAGCAATTATTATTCTCAGATTACTCCTGCAGGAGATGGGATTTGAGCCAATCCTTGAGGGAGGGGGGTAGACATGGAGAGGTGGCTAAGAGGGAGATGAGGGGACCTTTCAGATGGAGGGGCCTGAATGAGCAGCACCTGATTATTATTGTGGTCCTGCAGTAGTAAGCATCAGCCTTGCCTGGAGAGACTGAGCGGGTGGGTCTACAACAGGACAGGGAGTATGTGTTCTCAGGAAGCGATTCAAGTGAGTCTGCTAGGCAGCCACATTTGGGCGCCACTGTTGGTAGTGAACCGGTACTGCGTGTTCAGCAAGCTTTCTCACACTCATTGCCTGGTTGCAGTTCTGGTATCCTGGCCCAGGTACCTCATGCTCATAGACAAGGCTGGGTGTGAGATGCTAAGCTGGATTAATCAGAGTCTCTGGGTCTTTACATAGGGAGGCTCAGGGGAAAAGCTCTGTTTACTCTGCAAATACTATGCTGAAATGCTCTGAACCTGGAGCTTCCAGAGGCCCACTTTTCTTGCCGAGGGGGAGGAAGTCTGTCTTCTCTAGGACAGTGATGGTGAACCTTTTGAGCTCGGCGTGTCAGCATTTTGAAAAACCCTAACTTAACTCTGGTGCCGTGTCACATATAGAAATTTTTTGATCTTTGCAACCATAGTAAAACAAAGACTTATATTTTTGATATTTATTTTATATATTTAAATGCCATTTAACAAAGAAAAATCAACCAAAAGAATGAGTTTGTGTGTCACCTCTGACACGCGTGTCATAGGTTCGCCATCACTGCTCTAGGACAATAAATAGCAATAGTTGGACACAGAGGGAGCCCCAACATTTTTGAACCTGAGTGTGGGCTGCACTCAATCCCATCCCACCCAGATCTGTCCTCAGTTACTGAGTCAATAAATCGTCACTTGATGGTTGTTACTGTTTAAGCTGGTGTGAGTTAGGCAGTTATGACTTACCAATGAAAGGGCCTACCAAAGGGAGTGGTGTAGGGTAGAACATGGTTGTGGAGAATAAAACTGGAACAGTAGTTGGGGGTTCAAGAAAGACTATACGGAATGGGGAATCTGGACTCATTCTGCAAGCCTGGAGGAGTAACTGACGTTTTAAAAGAGAAGATTTGGAAACAGCCTAAGTGCCCATCAACAGATGAATGGATTAGAAAACTGTGGTACATTTACACAACGGAATACTATGCTGCTGTAAAAAAGGAATTCTTACCATTTGCAACAGCATGGATGGAACTAGAGAGCATTATGCTAAGCAAAATAAGCCAGTCAGAGAAAGATAAATATTACATGATCTTACTCATATGTGGGATTTAATGATCAACATAATTTGATGAACAAGAATAGATCCAGAGACAAATGGCAGGGGAAGGGGGATTAGAGAACTACCAAAGGACTTGTATGCATGCATATTAGCATAAACAATGAACACAGGTACTGGGGCAGTGGGGGCTTTCCCAGGGTGGGAATGGCTGGTAGGGGGGTCAATTGGGGGAAAAGGAAAAAAAGAGGAGAATCAGGTCATAGATCTGTGTTTAGAGAGAGAACTGAACTCAGTTTGTAGAGCAAATGGGAGGGAGGAATTCAAGATCCAAGAAGGCTGTAAGCATCAATGTCCTTTGAACCTGTTGAATTGGGACTCTTTTTTATTGTTTAAAGTATTGCAAATAGTAGTACATATGTCTGCTTTTCCCCCCATTGATCTCCCCCGGGCCTCCCTCACCCTCCTCGTGTCTGGTTATGCTTATATGCATGCATACAAGTCCTTGGTTGATCTCTTAGTCAGACCCCCCACCCCCAGCCCTCCCCTGCTGTCCTGCTGAAGTTTGACAGTCTGTTCGATGCTTCTTTGTGTCTGTATCTATTTTTGTTCATCGGTTTATGATGTTCTTTATATTCCACATATGAGTGAGATCATGTGATATTTATCTCTCTCTCTGACTGGCTTATTTTGCTTAGCATAATGCTCCCCAGTTCCACCCACGCTGTTGCAAATGGTAAGAATTTGAATTGGGGCTCTTTCAAATTGCTTGTGAAATTCCTAATTGTAGAAAGGCCATAAAGAGACGAGTTACATTGTAGATGTAAACATGTATCCCAATTTGAAAAGATGGACATAAAGACACGAAAAACTCACAAAAGATAAGGTCAGCTAAGGCCAATCCTGGAAGAAACTGAGAGTGGTCAGGAAAGGCATCCTGAAGCAGGACTGCTTAGAGGCAAGCAGGAATGGAGGAGGCACTATGTTGCTAGATAGAAATACAGAGCTGGAGGCTGGCTGGTGGAGATGGGAAGTATCTCAGAGTAAAAAAATATGTGTATCTTCATAGTAAGAAAAAGATACAGGTGGGTGGTGTGGTAACCACAAGCTTCACTGATAAGAGACTTACTCTCCACTAGAGCCAGGGTGTCTCAATAGCTTCCACCAGTTACATTTCCTGATGCTCCTGGTATTAAAAATTTAAGAAATGTCAAAACATGCCTGTGCAAACTGTGGTGTGTTTTGAATACTTGTTACATAATTCAAACTCACAGACAGTGAGTTTTTGGCATAACAAGCTACATCGTATAATAATGCTATTCATAAGGCAATGAAAGAATTTTTAAAATATGGCTTACTAGCGTACAATGGTGTAGTCCAGGAATGGGAAACAAGGCAAATGCTGTCAGACAACCAACTCGCTCTTTCATTCCTGTCAGGATGTCTATGTTCTGCACAGAACGCATCATGCATGCTTCACAGCAACTCTGACTCTGAGGTGAACCCGAGACCCAGGCCCAGTGGCCCCCCTGGTCTTCTGCTGTCATCTGCACCCGACAGGCCCTCAGTGGGGTCTGTTTCCAGAATGCAGTCCTTACCGCCTCTCCTACCTTGTTATACCTGCATTGCTCTCTACATCTTGCCAAGCAATCCAGACATATGAGTGCTGCCGTGTGACTTCATGCCTTTATCATCATTTCCTTTGGCTGTTACCCTTGTGTGTTAACTGCTATCTGCTTCTCCCTCCAGGACAGTCTCCGTATTGCTGGCAAAGATCTCCCTCATAAAGGGTGGAGGGGAGTCGGGGGGAAGGTCAAGGGGGAAAAAAAGGAGACATATGTAATACTCTTTGTAATACTTTAAGCAATAAAAGTAAAATTAAAAAAAAAAGAGGAGAATCAGGTCATAGATCTGTGTTTAGAGAGAGAACTGAACTCAGTTTGTAGAGCAAATGGGAGGGAGGAATTCAAGATCCAAGAAGGCTGTAAGCATCAATGTCCTTTGAACCTGTTGAATTGGGACTCTTTTTTATTGTTTAAAGTATTACAAATAGTAGTATATATGTCTGCTTTTTCCCCCATTGATCTCCCCCTGGCCTCCCTCACCCCCCTTGTGTCTGGTTATGCTTATATGCATGCATTCAAGTCCTTGGTTGATCTCTTAGTCAGACCCCCCACCCCCAGCCCTCCCCTGCTGTCCTGCTGAAGTTTGACAGTCTGTTCGATGCTTCTTTGTGTCTGTATCTATTTTTGTTCATCGGTTTATGATGTTCTTTATATTCCACATATGAGTGAGATCATGTGATATTTATCTCTCTCTCTGACTGGCTTATTTTGCTTAGCATAATGCTCCCCAGTTCCACCCACGCTGTTGCAAATGGTAAGAATTTGAATTGGGGCTCTTTCAAATTGCTTGTGAAATTCCTAATTGTAGAAAGGCCATAAAGAGACGAGTTACATTGTAGATGTAAACATGTATCCCAATTTGAAAAGATGGACATAAAGACACGAAAAACTCACAAAAGATAAGGTCAGCTAAGGCCAATCCTGGAAGAAACTGAGAGTGGTCAGGAAAGGCATCCTGAAGCAGGACTGCTTAGAGGCAAGCAGGAATGGAGGAGGCACTATGTTGCTAGATAGAAATACAGAGCTGGAGGCTGGCTGGTGGAGATGGGAAGTATCTCAGAGTAAAAAAATATGTGTATCTTCATAGTAAGAAAAAGATACAGGTGGGTGGTGTGGTAACCACAAGCTTCACTGATAAGAGACTTACTCTCCACTAGAGCCAGGGTGTCTCAATAGCTTCCACCAGTTACATTTCCTGATGCTCCTGGTATTAAAAATTTAAGAAATGTCAAAACATGCCTGTGCAAACTGTGGTGTGTTTTGAATACTTGTTACATAATTCAAACTCACAGACAGTGAGTTTTTGGCATAACAAGCTACATCGTATAATAATGCTATTCATAAGGCAATGAAAGAATTTTTAAAATATGGCTTACTAGCGTACAATGGTGTAGTCCAGGAATGGGAAACAAGGCAAATGCTGTCAGACAACCAACTCGCTCTTTCATTCCTGTCAGGATGTCTATGTTCTGCACAGAACGCATCATGCGTGCTTCACAGCAACTCTGACTCTGAGGTGAACCTGAGACCCAGGCCCAGTGGCCCCCCTGGCCTTCTGCTGTCATCTCCACCCGACAGGCCCTCAGTGGGGTCTGTTTCCAGAATGCAGTCCTTACCGCCTCTCCTACCTTGTTATACGTGCATTGCTCTCTACATCTTGCCAAGCAATCCAGACATATGAGTGCTGCTGCCTGACTTCATGCCTTTATCATCTCCTTCTTTGGCTGTTACCCTTGTGTGTTAACTGCTATCTGCTTCTCCCTCCAGGACAGTCTCCATATTGCTGGCAAAGATCTCCATAAATATTGTTGATCTGAACATGTCACAACCCAGCCTCCAAATCATAAGTAGATCCCCTGATCCCATAGGATGACATTCGAGTTCTTTAACATGACATATAATGCCCCACACAAGGGTCTCCAACCCACCTTTGCAGTCTGATTTCCCATTATTTTGCCAAAACTCCACACCTCCTGCTTTTCCACGAAGGTTCCATGCTCTTCCAGTTCTCTCTGTTTTCCTTCCTGCTATTACCTCTCCCTGAGAAACCCTTCTCTTCTAGCGAATCCTTCCCCCTCTCTCCTGTGAAAAGTTCCCCAAAGCTCCCAGTGGGAGTGGCTTTCTACTCTTCTAGCCTATTTGTCATGCATGTCTTCAGTACAGTGAGTGTTAGTGAGATCACAGAAGAGAGGGGCTGGGATATTTTTTTTTATTGATTTCAGAGAGGAAGGGAGAGGGAGCGAGAGAACCATTGACTGGCTGCCTCCTGCACACCCCCACTGGGGATTGAGCCCACAACCTGGGCATGTGCCCTGACCAGGAATCCAGTTGAGACCTCCTGGTTCATAGTTCGACGCTCAACCACTGAGCCATGTAGGCTGGGGGAGACTGGGATTTTTAAACTTTATCTTTGTGTATCCTATTCCTGCACCGTGCACAGTAAGGGCTCAATAAATACTGATGGGATGATTGAATTAATTGTCACTCATACCCCATGCATTCAGAAGCAAATGCAAGTTCAGTTGCAAACTACCTCTTGCAAACAATTTTGCTCCACAGCCACTCATCATGATTGCTCACAATTTTCTGGATGGTTCTTAAAAGTAGTTCTAATGGTTGCAAAATGGTTCTTGGTTTCTGGACCCCCCCCCCCCCCCCCACGCCACCAGCCTCT
>NW_005353916.1:177287-181157 GCF_000412655.1 Myotis brandtii | reverse complement strand
TTCTGCTCTCATGCATATTGATGGTTCCACACGGGACGTGACTTACGCCTACTCAGTTTTTATTACAGGGGCATATTATGGCTTCCCACAGAGCTGGAGTGGAAGGGATCTTAAATTTTATTTACTTTAGTCCCCTTTCTACTTTTGAATTCTCTTTTGCAACATCCCATAAAATGGTCATTAGTTTCATATATTTTAACAGAACTAATAGCAGAATTTATTTCTCTCATAAGCACTCTACCATATCTTTGCAATATTTTGACTATATAAAAATTCTGCCTTAAGCTATATTAGCTAAATTCGTTATTTTCTACCTGTTGGTTCATCACCTTAACCAGGTAGTCATAAATCACTCTTATGGGATGTGTGACCATGTCCTACTGGACATGTGATCATTGCCATATTTGTCTGCTCTTCTCCAAATGAGCTACTTGGTTTCTTATGACAATGGGGTTTTAAGGCCAGGGATTTGATCCTTTTGGTCGATTTGCTCCTTCCCATTTGACAAAATAATTCTGGACAACCCTATTTAAAACTGTATCTATTTGTCTGTCTGTCCATCTATCTGTATCATCTGTGGTAGAGAGAACAATGGCCCCTCAAATTTTTCCACATTCTAAGGCTTCGCACTTCTAAATATGTTACCTTACATGATAAAAGAAATTTTTAAATGTGATTAAGTTAAAGATGGACCTTGACATGGGGGGATTATCCTGAATTATCCAGATAGGCCCAATGTCACCACAAAGGTCCTTATAGAAGGGAAGCATCAGGTCAGAGAGGGGAGAAGATGCTGCATTGCTGGCTTTGAAGATGAAGGAATGTAAGTGACATCTAGGAGCTGGGAAAGGTAAGAAAGTGTGTTCTCCCCTAAAACCTCCAGGAGGAATGCAGTCCAGCACACTCATTTTAGATTTCTGACTTCCAAAACGATAAGATAATAAATGTATGTTGCTCTAAGGTAGAAAGGCTTGCGGTAACTTGTTACAGCAGCAATAGGAAACTCATACACTATCTATGCATCATCCGCCTGTCTATCTTGCACTGCCACGTGATATACTGCAATAGGCTTATACATGAAAGTGAAGAAGACAGTGATAGAAGAATGGCATCTTAAACAGTGTTTTTAAAGCAAGGGCACAGTGGATCTCTGGAACTAGAGGAAAAGCTGAGCATACACACATAGAGAAAGCCCCCCAAGTCCCTCTAGAACCCTTACCTTGTGCCTGGCTCTGTTCCTCACCTCTTAGTTTGCAAACCATTGCCAAAATCTCTGAGCTAAACCATTAGAAGAGTGATATTTCATCTGCTGTAACTGACTAGATCCCTATTTCCACCCAGTTATATTGAAAAAGTGTTTCACATTGGCATTGGGGAGATCAATCCCAATCTATCACCACTAGGAGACAAGCCAGAGCACATGTCCTGCTGACGGGGGATCAATAACATCATCTTTGCATAGGAGAACAACATGTCCACAAGGCAGCAGGAAGAATAAAAATATTAATTATTTCCCAAGTCATATGGCACATAATTGTATCGATGCTACACGAAGATGAAGGGTACCCCTAGCTAACTACCACATAAATCTGGACCCTCAGTGATTGAGTTTGACTTTCTAAACAGATACCATCCACGTTTTCTTTTTACTGCAACTGCTGTTGAACTTTGACTTTAATTTTCAGGTGCTCAGAAAGATAAGGGAATTAAAAAGCTTTAACTTCCCTGTGCAAGCAGGTAGTTATTAATGGATAAGGCTACTGAGTGACTATAATGTTTTCTCCCAGAACTGGGATTACAGGTTCCAAGTACAGGTAGAGGCTGTGTTGTCTGAATAGACAACCACAATTTGGGAATAAATTTATTCCTTGGGGACTCAAAATCAGGATAGAAAGTTATAATACAGGTTGCAAAGGGATTCTAGGATGAAAATTATTGACAGAGCCTTAAGGCCATTGCATGCTAAATTTTCTCTGCCTGAACATTCCCTTCCCTCCTAGCCAAACTCTAACCTTTCACATCCGACTCGATTGCGCTGTCCTGTTAACTAAATCAGATTCCCTTGTTTGACTATCTTAGTAGGCTTATTATAATTAGAATTTTCCATGTATGTGTGTGTTTGTCTTTTTAAATTCTCTGCATCTCCTTCATGCTTGAAGCCACAATGGGGAGGGACCATGTCTGTTTTCACTTACTCTTATGCCCTAAACATTTAAGAGTGCCTAGCATACATGCGTCCCTAAGTTTTTCTTTTCTTTTTTTTAATAAAATGAGTGAAAGGATGAATGACAACATGATGAGCACACATACTAGTAGCAGACCTAGAAAGAGAGTCTAGTAACTGCCAGCCGTGGGAGGCTGTCTGAAGACCCTGAAATGGTAGCTCCGAATTGAGGGTCAATTTCTGCCGAAACACTGACAGTCTAAAAAGGAAACATTATGTGAAAAGCAAATCCTGGTGGACAGTAGTCAGTTCACGTTGTGATG
Source organism: Myotis brandtii (assembly GCF_000412655.1). NCBI lineage: Eukaryota > Metazoa > Chordata > Mammalia > Chiroptera > Vespertilionidae > Myotis > Myotis brandtii. The sequence continues at coordinate 178,670 of NW_005353916.1, read as the reverse complement.
ATGGTCTGAGAGTTGACAGACACTTTTCTGAAAGCAAGGGTACGTGGTCCTAAACAATACTTCTTTAAAACCTTTGTTACAAAATGTACAGAGAAGTTTCTAGGCAAAACACTCCTTGTTGGCCATCAGTAAAAAAAAGTTCTCATTTTGCCTTTGGTCTAATACCTCTTGAGGTTGTAGATAAATAGAATCAGGTGCATAATTTATAATGGCTACTATTTAAGACTTTGATTTGGATAGGAAATGTTAAATTTTGCAATACATTTATAATATATTAATATATTTTACTCTCTGGATAAATAGATACATATACATAAGCAATGTATGCTCATCATCGGCCATTAAAATTTCAAATTCTTATGTAAATGAACAAAATTAAGTAAAAGATTAAAAAAATCCAGCCCTGATGAAATTCACTACTTATTTTGTTTTACTCCTTCCTGCTGCTTTATGCATTTGAAACCAGTACATCTAATTAAGCTCCCATCAAAGTTCAGCTTTAAGCCTCGCTCAGAGCCTGACAGTAAGTAGACCCCCAATAAATGATATATTTCCTCCTCATTGTAAAATACTTGGCTTTCATCAAAGTAGTGATGCTTTCCAATTTTAATGTGAAAGGGGAGCATTAGGCGGAAAGGAAAACTGAGGCAAATCTTCATTGTCTGCCCTTCTGTGAAAAATTGAAAATGCTATGATCCACTTGTGTTCAAAACTAGTCCAAAATAGTATATCTTAAAACATGAATATTTTATTTACCTGTCAATTTGGATAATCTATGCTACTGTTAACTCTTCCATTGTGCCGGGTAGGTTTTTAAGGGTTAATCTCATGTGTGCTGAGAACATGTTCTCTTGTTCAGACTAAGTGTGATTTTGCACCAGAGGCCTCCTGGCCACAGTCACAAGGAAGTGCAAGCTAATGCCAGTGTCAGAGCAGCTTTTGTGCATGCGCTTGGGGATCTGTTTCAGAGCATCAGTGTGTTAACCAGCGCACTTATCATCTACTTCAAGGTGAGTATGTTTGATTTAACTCACTGTCATAGCAATTTTATAGACCAAGCAGTATAAAAGGGGATCCTCCAAAATTAACAGAAAGGAGGGTGGACAGACTATTTTTTTCCTAAACACACTACTGTGTAAATTTTAAACAAATAAACATTCAAAGCCTGAAACCTTGGACTTTCCAAATTCCTGAGAGCTCTGTCTTTAATTGCAGGGCTTCCAGTCTTTTAAGAAAGTAGTTCCTTTTGTCATCGGGTCAATGTGCGCTACACTGGAGCCATAAATATCTTAGAGATCTTGGGTTGTAAGCAACAGAAAAAAATCTCTAGCTCACTTAAGTAATAAATAAATATATAAATAAATAAACAAACAAATAAATAAA
>NW_005353916.1:174317-177240 GCF_000412655.1 Myotis brandtii | reverse complement strand
ATAATTATATATATACATAATTACATATATATAATATACATATATTATATATATTATTGGCTGAAATTTATTGGATGTACTCCAGACAGAAATCAAGATACAAATAAGGGTCACTTTTGTTATCTAGATTTCAGAAACTATCCAACTTCTGTCCCAGACACCAAACTGAAATGAATATGACTCAACTCATTTTTTAAAATTTCTTATCATTCTGCTGAAGATTCATATTTCTGGGAAAGGAGTCTAGCGTGGGTCTTGTACCTGCTGCTTGGCCAGGGGAGGATAGAACACCTGAATGTCCACCAATATCACCCACAATGGGGGAGAGGTAACTTCTCTCCAAAAGGTCCGAGTGTTCATGGAAAGTGGGGGAAGAGGGTAATGGAGAAGAGCATTTATCTTTGTTCTTATCATGATTGCCCAGTTAGCATGGACTCTACATTAATTTTACTAAAAATGAAATCACATAAATACAAATTACAAAAACATATCTGAATTCAGTTGAACAAATGCTCACTCACTGAAAGCTTTAAGGAAAAATAGTTCAAAATTGTATGCGTTAGTCGAGTTTGAGAGTATGCTTATAAAGGTTAAGTTTCTTAGACATAATGAGGCAGACTTCTCTGTGGCCCAAAACTGCATCAGAGACAAAATAGCAGGTGTTTCACCCTGAGGCTAAGGCTTTCAGTGGTGAGAGAGGCAAGAATGAGGCCTCAGCTTGTACTCTTAGGATTGGATCAAAGATGTCTGTCTCGAGTATGTCTCATACTTGGAAGGGAAAAAACCACACTAACCCCAGTCTGCCAAGACCAAACTCCAGCTGTACCTCGGGCATATGCAACCTCTCAGCAGATGACAGGCTTTCTTCTCATCATAATTAAGGCTGAAAAGTCAATGAGCATTATGCGAATCAGCTCATCGCAAACTCTGTACTTCTGTTCATTTCTGAGAAGTCAAATCAGGCCTCTTGAGAAAATACTCAAGAATATCTCTCCCTTCACTTCTTAAATGATGGGAGATGCCCTGTAGTCTCTCTTCTTCCGTCACTGGTAGTTTCGAGCTTAAAACAGGGGTGGGGAATATCTGGCTTGAGGGCTATATAAGGCCTGAGAAATCATTTGGTTCAGCCCTGCCAAGGCATTAGGGGTGAGTTAACTAAATGTTTGACCAAATATAGCAGGCTAATTTTTAAGTTGATAATTTTGTATGGCCCACCAATGATGTTATAAATATCCAAATAGCCCTTGGCAGAAAAAAAAGGTTCCCACCCCTGGCTTAAAAGAAAGATTGAGTCTTCAGAAAGTTGCCTCTGAATTGGATATCAAGTGTCAAGTTGGATGTTAAGTTGGGGGTGAAAGGGTGATAGAGAGGGAAGGAAAAAGGGAGGTTTACATATTTTATTCATCAGACTTTCTTCAAAGGAGACACACATTCAGTTAACCTAAAGCTCTTGTATTTTCCAGCCAGAGTATAAAATGGCCGACTCAATCTGCACATTTGTGTTTTCTGTCCTGGTGTTGGCCAGTACCGTCACAGTCTTAAAGGACTTCTCCATCTTACTCATGGAAGGTAGGAGTGATTTTATTTTATTCCCAAGATCCATGTTTTCTCTTCCCTATAACCACAAGAGGTGGTAGCCTCAAGGCATGCTCACTATTAATATACATCACAGAGAACATTTAAACTGATAAAGAATTGGGGGAAAACAAATATTATGATTTTCTTTCATATGGAACAACTAAAAAGTATTGGCTTCTGTTTTTCCTCCAGTAACTGTTACATGTTATGGTTCAGTGTAAAAACAATATGCACACACACTAAAGATAGACATGGAGGAAGTTATTGTAAAGATATTAGTTTATCCCTAAATGTATGGACAAGACCAAGAAAGTCAGTATAAAACTATCCTTAGCAGCATTGTAGCTATTCAGAAGAGCTTGCCTAACGCCCTAGTTAGACTAGGCCAGCAGTTCTCCAACATTGGTGGCATTGGAATTGCTTGGAGGGTTTGTTAAAACACAGATTGCTGGGCCCACCCACACCCTTCCTGAGACATAGGTCTGGGGTGGGGCCCAAGAATCTGAAGTTCTAACAACAAGCTGCTGCTGCTGGTATGGGGACCACACTTTGAGAACCACTGAATCAGTCTTTTTGTAGCACTTAGAGATTCCTACAGGAGGGTGCTGGGAATGGCTCCCAGAAAATTCTATCAGAACCAGAGGTTTGCATCGTATCAAATATTTGGATAATCATAAATATCCGGATATTGGATGAACTTTTCTTTTTTTGTCTAGCACATTTTGAAATAAGGGAGACACAGTCTCAGAGAACAGTTGCCATCAAAGCAGTTCGCATTTAAGGTTTCTGTTCTCAGTGGGCAGTATCATTGTTGGCAGATGATACTGTTGACAAGAGTGAAACCAAATGGAGTCAAATGTCACTGAGTAACAAGCGAACTTCCTCGCTCTGGAGGTGACAATATTTGATTTGTCAAGTCACAAATACACCCATTTCCTTTCCTGAGGGCCAAGTGCTGAGCTGCAGCTGTTGTCGCTAGGATGGCACTTACTGACTACCGGGGGGATAACAGGCAGATTGGCGCACTATTGGTGGAGATGACTATAGTCCACTTTCCCCGTCTCTCACTGTAGATCTGCTCTGGTGATTATCTCCCTTATTTATTTATTTAAAGAAAGGACAGTTAATTATGGAAACTGCCAGATAACTCCTATCTGGTAGATGCTTAATTTCTAAACTAGGTTTTCAAATTGGAATAGCATAAAAGAATACTTATCTTTGGTAACATTTTAAAAAAATATGCAAAAGTAGAAAATGAATTTTAAAGGTCTCCCCTTTTTTTCTACTTTGAATTCTCAGTCCCATTCTTCAGGGGTAACATCTACTTATAAGTTGACATACATAT
>NW_005353916.1:123996-174126 GCF_000412655.1 Myotis brandtii | reverse complement strand
CCACATTATATATAATATATACATATAAATATTTACATATATACATATAATGTATACATACACATATAATGTATATATACACATATAATGTATGTATGTATTTTTTAAACAAATAGGATTCTGGATTTGTACTTATTTTGCTCTGCACTTGTTTTTTTCACTTGGATATCTTTCCATTTAAATACATACATAGAAACACCCCATTTTTTTTACATAGCTATAAACTATTCCACTGTATGCATGTACTTGCTTATTGATGGCCATTGCAAACAATGGTATAATTAACATTCCTGTGCATATATATATTTTAGCATTTGTACACCTTTGGAATAATTCCTAGAAATGTTATTTCCATTTCAAAAGTTCTGTGCATTTTAAAATTTGACAGATATGGTCATTTCTACCAAAAAACTATTTCAACATCTTTTTGGCCAATAGAATATAACAGTGCCCATTTCCTCACATGTTCACCAACATGGGGTATTATCAAACTGCTGATTCTTTTCCTTCCTAATCTGATTGGTGGAATATTTTATCTTATTTACTTAATATGCAATTCTATAACTGAGCGATTTTTTCATTTATTTATTAATCTGGGAAATTATTTTTTAAACACTAATTTGAGTACTTTCCTGGATGCATTAATATTTTTGCAGGCTCTCCGTCAGGGGAAAAATGGTCTCTAGAATGTGATGGAGCACAGAGGTCCGTGGGAGCATAGCCTCGTGCTCGTTGACATTATTTCATGGAGTAAAATAAGTAATAGTGGGCTTGTGTTCCTCATGAACGTAAAGAGATAAATGAGGCAAGAGAGACAAAAAGTAATGGGATCATGACTTCATCATAAGGGTCCTAGATGAACGACAGCAGGTCTTCAAGAGCCAAATGAAACTCTGCAGAGATGACACACTAGGCATAATAGTCAACTGTGGGTTGCAATCCCTAGAGTCTAGCATTTGCATAACACCTCACGCTCAGAGCATGAACTGCAGACCCTCACATCCCACTTATGTATGTGGCCTTAGCAATGCTTTTTAACCTTTCTGTCTCCCAATTTCTCCTCCAGTTAAATAGGAATCGTAGCACTGATAAAACTAGCTCGTAAAGTTCTTGTAAATATGAAAATAAGATAATCATTATAAATAAAGTACTTAGCATAAACCTTGACCTACTATAGGTTCTCAACAAAGCTATGTCTTTATTATTATTACTATAATACAACAACTTCACCCATGATTGTATATACATTCTATGACTAATCTGAGAAAAAACCCCACTAATTTGTTTCTGCTATCCTGAGCTTTGTGCAGCTAATTAAGTAAAATTACATATTGACCAACTCTTTGTTATCTCTGCGAAATAATATGAAGAGGGATTAAACTAAACTCAAATTGTAGAGAATTTTAAATTAGCCCTGAGGAGAAAATCCCAATGAGTAAGGCTCTTACATCCTGAAAAGGCGGGTTAAGGATCCCCCCCGACCCCGGCTTTACAGCTCCAATTGGCCATCTCGATGAGCTATATTCAGTGGAATAACAATAGCCTCCCACTCTTTCCTTCTGTCAGGTGTGCCGAAGAACCTCAACTACAATGCCGTGAAAGAGCTGATCTTAGCGGTGGATGGGGTGGTGTCTGTGCACAGCTTGCACATCTGGTCTTTGACAACGAACCAGGTGATTCTCTCGGCTCATGTTGCTGCAGGTCAGTAAGACTGGACAAAGTTCAGCCTTTGTTCTGTAAAGTCAGTAATTTTCCTCCTTTTTGTAGAGCTGCCCTTAGTGGTCCATACCTGTCTAAACAACTGTGAAATACTTTGTATTACCAAGGGCCTTTGAAAACCATACCCCTTGTCAATGTTGTCATGGCAATGATGATTCTGATGATATCCCTAGAGGCTGACTGAAAAGAGTAGGACAAAGGGGGTAAAAATGCCACCCAAATTTGAAGTCCTTAGGTTCTGAAAATTAGACTTCACCTGTTTGGCTTGGTGCTCAAACAGTTAAATAATAGAGATAATTTCAACAATAAATCTTCATTGAGTATCTCCTGTGTTTGAGATGCTTTGCCTATCACCCAAGAAAGATGAAGCATACACAGGTTCCATCCTTAAGGTTCTTTTTATATTTTCTTTAAATATATTCTTACTGATTTCAGAGAGGAAGGGAGAGGGAGAGAGAGAGAAACATCAATGATGAGAGAGAATCATTGATTGGCTGCCTCCTGCATGCCCCACATGGGGGATCGAGCCCACAACCTGGGCAGGTGCCCTGACTGGGAATTGAACCGTGACCTCCTGGTTTCTAAGTTGATGCTCAACCACTGAGCCACGCCGGCTGGGGCTTAAGGTTCTAACAACCTAAAAAACTTGGTAGTAAAAATTAATGGTGATTTTTTTTTTTTACTGGATGGTTAGAAATTCTATAACCATGTGAGATAATTCTTAGGAAATTGGATTTATTCTAAAAATGACTTTCTCAAGTAGAAGGTGATTTTGTCCAGGGTATGTCCTAGAGCTGAGAAACTGGGTGGTGGGAGGTGTCTCTCTGCCTCGGGAGACAGGCCAAAAAGACACATTAGGCTGCTAGAAAATAACTCAGGAAGTTATGTAGACGCAGGGTACAGGAACATCGGTGACAGTCATTTGAGGACTTTGCTTTCTCAGACATCCCGATCTTTGCTGAGAGGCTCAGATCTGGCTACAGGGAATTTACAGCATCCACAACACTAATATTTTATTGCAAATGGAAGAACCTAGTAATCATGTTACTGTGGAGGGAATTTTACAGCCTCCTGATACCTTTGGGGACAAGAGAAAAGATGGAGTGAGGGTTGCTGCTCTAAGAAAGGCCTGTGGGGAGCTCTAAATGCTCCCTGCCTCCTGTCACCAGCCTTAATATAGGTTCTGATTAGATATAAGGGCTGCAACCCAGAGGTCCCTGGGGACTGGTGAGCAAGGCTGTATAAGAAATAACAGGTCTGTCTTGGCTTTTTCCAGGGCTCATTTCCACTTTCATACTCAGCCCCTAGGAGTACCAGACCCCAGAGATAATTGTGAAGAAGAGCTCCCATAGTGTCTGGGTACTTTGCTGCCCTAAAATCCCCCTCCTGCCCTCCATACACACACACACACACACACACACACACACACACCCCTTGTCTGTGCAGATGTAGCTGATTGTCAGAGCCAACCTGGCTCCTTCTGAGCACTAGGCCTGTGCCCCGCCCCACCAAGTACTTGAAGCTGCAATGTAGTAGTTGCCTATTTGTGTGCAATCAATGTCAGGCTCACTATGATTCCTCTTCAACAGCAGCCAGCCGGGACAGCCAGGGCGTTCGGAGAGAGATTACTAAAGCCCTCAGCAATAGCTTTCCTGTGCATTCACTCACCATTCAGATGGAATCTCCCGCCGACCAGGACCCCAGCTGCCTTTTCTGTGAAGAGCCCCAGGACTAGTTCAGTCAGACCATCAGCTTCCTGAGTTGACAGGTCACTACGTGATGCTCTGCAGTTCCTGGAACATAAAAAATAAGGAACCAAAGGAAGAAGTTTGAGAAATTGATGATAGAGTACAATGCACATTTTATACTTCTTTATTTAGCTCCACCCACCATGAATGAGATGCATTTGGATTCACTAATCAATACTGATTATCATCAGTAGTTGTGTTCCATTTCAGGAATACATGTGTGGGCCATTCCTAACTGGGGCTGAAATAACAACTGTTTGTAACTACAGGCCTTAAAAAGTGCATCGCCCTTCAATAGCACAGCCCAAAGATGAGTGGGTCAAGATGAACTAAGGGAAGTCTGATCAGGAATCTGTGGCAAGGAGAGAGTCACAACAATTTCCCAAAACTGGAGAAGTAAAAATAAGAAGAGTCAAGTCAAGGATAAAGAGAATCTGGAGGCCCAATACCTCATAAGAACTTGACTATCCCACCAGGTTGTAATATGATTTAAGGCAATTCTTTTGAATCCCTTTCTATCAACATCACTATTCACTAAATGGGGTAGAAATGCCCTTGCTCCATCTTGCTTATAAATTATGTTGTACTGTGTCTGAAACTATTGAATTATATTGTACTTCTCTGTATAAAAATTGTGGACAAATGCAAAATTATAAAGTTTACTGCTTTTTGAGAGTTTTCATATGGTAGGGCCTATTAATAAAAGAAAATGGGGAGACACAAAGAGGCAGATTACTTATTTCAAGTCACATGGAAAATAATTTAGTCAAAAAATTAATAAGGTCTTGAATAATATTTATAGAGTACTGACTATTGTCTAACTGGTCAATTTATCACCTCGCTTCACTCTAATGATAACTTTGAGCCTACAGATAAGGACATAGGCTCATATAGGTTAAGTGCCTTAACCATGTCTTTTATTCATTCATTCAAAAATATTTTTTTGAGGCAGGCTATGGACTGAGCATTGGTGGACCAAGCTGATATGGTCTTTGCCTTCATAGAGTTCTTTCCCTTTTGTGGGAGAGACAGGCATTGCACTAATAAATACCACCAAGAATGTAATACAAATAGTGACAAGTGATCATAAGAGAAAAGAGGGTGGTTTAGATTGGGAGAGGTCAATGGAGAGCCTCTCTAAAGAAATAGCTTCTGAGTTGAGAACTGAACAAAAAAGCAGGTGATAAGCAAATGAACAGTAGGAAGAAGCTGATTTTCAGAGAAGCAAGATCATGACTGGAAACCCTGAAGAATGAACTTGGTGTGTTTGAGGAATGGAAGGAGGACCCTGTGGTTGGAGGGCCCTACGTGAGGGGGTGAATTTAAGGACCTGAAACAGGAGAGATAAGCAAGTGCATGTTGGAAAGTAGCTGAAACCTAGATCTATGGTATTTTATCCAAAATCGCATCTATACTTTATCTTTGAACACTTTTATTTTTTTGGCTATTTCTTTTATTATGTTTTTCAAATACAGTTTACATTCACTATGACTCTCTATTAGTTTCAGATGTACAGCATAGTGGTTAGCCAATCATGTACTTTACAGAGCACACCCCACCCCCCACCGATATTTTAAGTACCCACCTAGCCCCATACATACTTATGATCTTTTTGTTTACCAAATAATCTACATTGAGAATGAGCCATTATTTCAGATTTGCGTGCAAATGACAAGACTGTTATTCAAAAGAATCAGATGAAAAAATTGCTGAGTTTAAAAGTGAAGAACTGAGAGCATTTCTTAGTGTATCCTATCCTGGGGAGCATGAAACTTGTACCATCTCTACAGAGTTTGGCTAAGGAAAGAGGACACTGAATGAATGGAAATGGTTGTGGGCTGACCCTCCAAAAGACCTTTCTCCCAGGGAACCTGAGTTATGCCAGTGACAATGGGGGTGTAAAGGTAGACATTAATGTACACAGGGAGAACTGAATGCCCAGCTTTCAAGACTTAAATTTAAATAGTAGTAAAGAAATGGATGGCTCACTTCAGTCTCTAGCCCAATAATATGTTCTAAACCAGGAAACATTTCACTGAGTTATTGGATCCTGACTCAGATGTCAGTGATATGATATTTTGATTCATATTTGGCTATTATTCCTTGTGTGGCTACTTCTCTTCTCCTTGGGGAAGGGAGGCCAGAGGAAAGGTCAAATTCTCTCATTCTAAATCCTTGACCACATAATACCATCTAACATCTACACTTCAGTCCTTACCTCCAACAAGGAGGAGGAGCTGTGTAGGAAGAATGTAGTAAGTTCCATTTTGAGTATGTTATCTGAACGTGTGAACTTCCATTGAGCAGTTAGAAATGTGGTCACAGACCTTAAAATAGACAACTTCTTGGGATTTTTTTTTTCTAGTCTGAACTTGGACATGCGTATGAATATATAGAGAGGCCTTTTACAACTAATCTAAACTTCCTTGTCACATTTTGGCAATAACTCCCTTCTACCTTTAAATTCTAGCTGTGTATTGCAAAACCTCATACATTTACTGTTCAAAAGAAAAATATTTCCACCTCAGATCACTTCCTTTATCTGAATGCTAAAACACTGGGACCAACCAAAGAATGTAGCTGTAGAAACCCAGACATCTTTAAGAGAAGCCAGCAAGTTGGTGTCACATGATGTAGCTGTAGAAACCCAGACATCTTTAAGAGAAGCCTACAGAACATCCGAGTTGACCCCAGCAAGTTGGTGTCACATATAATTTAGATATTTACCTACAAAGAGACATAAAGTGGATGTGAGTAATTCATTCCATCCACGAGCATGACTTGAGCACCTGCTGTGTGCTAGGCATTGTTCCTGGCATCGGAGCTATAAAAAGGAATCGGGCACAGTGAGTGCTTCTAAGCCCTGACTCTAAGTCCACATCACTTGTGGAGAGTAACAAAATAAATATGTGCAGGTCTATACCCTGGGAATTCTGAACCAATGGGTCTGGTTTGGAACCTGAACTTTAAAACACACCCCCCCACACACACACACCACACACACAGACACACACACAACATATCCAGAGATGATTCTACAGGACAGCCAGAATCTAGAAGAACCTCAACCAAAGGGGACCCCCACCCCCATCCCCCAAGCGGGGGATTCAGACACACACGGATACTTACAATAACATCTAGAATTGCAATGGTGTGGATGGGATGGGGGTCTAAAGGGAGCACAGAGAAAGTGATGAGGATTGCAGTGTGTGCACAGCCATTGAGGCTTCATGTCATCAAGGTGGTGGTCATCCTAGACTTTATATTATATACGGAGATTCTCCAGGTGGATAAAGAAAAGGGCATTCTAGATAAAAAGATTATGCACAAGGCATGTTTATATTTGTCTGTTAGTGTTTAAGAAGCAGAATACAGGTGGCAAAAGAAATGTTAAACTCTGATCTTTACAACTACATAACTTTTGCTTCTTTATCATTATTAATGTCGTAGAGAACAGGAACATTCTAGATAAAAAGATTATGCACAAGGCATGTTTATGTTTGTCTGTTAGGGTTTAAGAAGCAGAATATAGGTGGCAAAAGAAATGTTAAACTCTGTGATCTTTACAACTACATAACTTTTGCTATTTTATCATTATTAATGTCGTAGAGAACAGGAGTTATGTCTTCGATGATTTTTATGTCACTGTCAGCACCTCGCAGGATGCTGGAAGCCTAGGAGGCATTCATAATTGTTGAGGCAATGGCTCTGGGGTGCTATGTGGGCCTTGTCATTATTTTTCATTTGCATTTGTATTTCTCTGAAATTTTGAGGACCAAGAAAACACTGACTTTGACTGAGGAGGTCACATCTGTGCCATCTCTGCGAATCAATCAGCGCCACTGAAATAGCCACTTAGCATTCTGCTGGCAGCTTGCCCTGCTCAGTGGAGGCAAATAGACTGGTCCGCCACCTCAGTAGGCACTGTGAATTAGGCAACCAGAATCAGAACCGGTCAGGTTCCTAACGACTCCTGCCTCAGATGGCTCTCAAACCAGAAAGGACAGTTCACCCCAAATCATTTCTCCTGCCCCAGGGGCCACAGAGTGGTTTTGCTTTTCCATATTTTGTACAGGACAGAGCCCTAAATACCAGACGACCTTACAAACACACATGTTCCAGTGTGATTCATTGCTCTGCTTTCTTTTTGAAGTCATGTTTATCTTATATTTCACGCCAAGAACACATTGGATGCCAAGAAGGGGGATTTGTAAGTCAACCAAAGGAACTACCCCAAGCTCCATTTCTGCTGTTTCCCTGAAATTCTACTCCCTCAGTTGGGTAGATTGAAAATTCTGAATGGTAGATGTTTCTCTGATAAAAAATAAAAATTTTATATGTTCTCTGTAGTAGATACTGAGATGCTTAATTGCATTAAAATTTTAAATAGATGCTGAGAAAATTACCCACCAGATTGGGTGATGCAATTTTTATGCAGCCTATGATACTTTTTGGGAGCCCATACCCTTTTACAAATATATTATAAAAATTTGTTTTGCCAATCTAATAGATAAAAAAATATTCAATTATTTCATAAAATTTGCATTTTCTTGTAATATATTTTAAAGTTTATTTTCCATTTCCTCTTCTGTGAATTGCCTATTCATATTGTTTCTCCACTTAAAAAATACTTATTTTCTGTAGATTTTTATCTAATTAAAATTCTTATAGATTGTATTATTTGTCTATAAAATACACTACAAAGTTAATTTAAGGTTAAAAAACACACAAGACTATCTGCAATGGGGATGTTAAGGATGTAAGATGAAAGAGCAGATACCACCAAGGGACTTTAGGTGCCAGACATCAGTTTTGAAGGTTGGCTTCTCCCTTTGCCCTTCCTTGGCATGGTCGGAACTCCCGGCCATTGAAGTTATGGGAAGAGCATAGTAGCATCCTTTACTTCGTGGCATTGTATTGTCTGGATAAGGACACATATGTAATAACTTAATCAATAAAAAAATAAAAATAACTATTATAATAATGATAACAAAATAATTAAAAACTGATTACGACAAACACACACACACAAAAAACAAAAAAAAAACCCCATTAATGATTTTTCCTATCTTTCAGAGTTACACATTTTATTTTTCAGAGTACTGAAATCAAACAACTTTCTTCCACCCTCCATCCACAATATGCTTTTCTGTCACCCAGCAGCCAATCAATATTTTATCTCCGGCTCTACAGTGATGTTAGGGCCCACAAAAGAAATTGATGTGTTTCATGTTTGGTTACAGATGGGAAATGGGAATGCTGAAGGACGTGGAGGAAAGGTTTGTACTTTGAACATCAGTTCAGTAGTTAGGTTGCCTGAGTTTGAAGCTTAGCTCTTTCCTTTATTAGCTCTATGACCTTGAGCTAGTTACTTAAATGCTCTGTCCTTCTGTTTCCTGATCAACAAAACCTCGCTATTCTGAGAATTTACTACATTAGGCTACGTAAAGAGGTTGGACTTGTGTATAGCATGTAATTAGCACTTAGTAAATATTAACTATTATCTATTATTATAAACAAAGTGAGTGTGTATGTATGTGTGCACCAAACACAGAGATTAATATCATCCACACTTTTAAAAGGTTTTGAGCCATCAACAAAACTCTCAGAAGGGAGCGAGAAAAGTGTTGGTGAGAATTAAACAGCCCTTTCTCTCTCACGTGGAGCAACTGAGGCGTGCTGAGATCAAGACAGTTAGTTATCTGAGCGACTGTTACCTAGTGAGGGAGCTGTGAATTCATTAACACAGTTGAGTCCCTTTCTGACATGCTCTGAAAAATTCTACTTTTATCTCTGAAGTGAAAGCTGAATTAGTTACTCAAAGTGCACCAACAAAGTATAACTGTGTAATTCAGTGAAGGCAGAATCATCGATCTCCCAGAACTCTTATCCTGTTTCATTGAAATATCACTTTCTTGGTTCCTTTCCTTCTGGTCTCTAAATTATCATTGCATATTTGGATCACTTACTCATCTGTTAAACTTTGCAAGGCAACAAAGGCCTTTAGCTCTCTGGTATTAGAGAGAAGGCCTTCTGGGCATGTTCATTTTATAGATTGTCAGAGAACGTGGCTCTCCACCTCCATTCCCACCCAATGAAATATAAGCCAGAAAAGCCTGCAAAGACAAGCCTCATTTTCCGCAATTAGCTTTATAGTCCCTTCAGGAAATGACTTTCTCAGCCCATCTCCTTGCATTCCCAGGTTTGGATCATAGGGCAATCTGTTTAAATGACTAATTACAAAAATCATTAAAGGCACCGAGCAAATGTTGCCTTTGAATGCCCACCTCCCAGGGTTTACAAGTCCTGCTTGGCCTGACAGTGATGAAACCACTTAGCAGTCCAGCCCAGGAGGATGTTTTAAAAAAACTGACCATATGTAGTTCGGTTTCCTAACTTTCAGATTTCACAGTTAACGTTTGCCATTCTGTTACTGGACACCTGTTTAAATTATTTTAAAATGTTAAAAGTGTGTTATTTAAAACAAAATCAGGAAAAAAGAGAGGGTTGTGGGTTAAGTTGTCATCTTTTTACCACTAAAATCATGACAAAATGTTTGTTATAACACCAATTAGGACTGTAATGAGAATACTTTCTTCCACTGTCAACCTTTTCTTGGAGGGAATCGCCCCTTTGGGAGCAGGTTGGTTTGAGAGAGTCAGGGTCACTTTTGAAATCATCCTGGTCATTGGCATGAAACCCCAATGGGTTTCAGAGGCGGCAGCAGCCCTTGACAGTTGTAAAACACAAACACACTTGTGCGTATTCCACCATAAAGGTCAAGAAGTGATGAGTGATGTCAAGCTGAACTGCCCCCTTTTCTGGTGTGTGTGTCAAGCCCTGGGAGACACGCATCAATATAATTGCCCCACATTTCCTTTCTTCAAAGTGACACCCATTTGCTAAAAACATAATTGTCCCATTTGCAGCCATTGAAACCATAGTCAAATGCTACTGTCAGATGTGTTATTTCCCTAGGTTTGCAGGGTTTAGGATTGTTTGGGGGGGGGGGTGGTTAATAGAAGAAGAAAGAGCACCAGGCCTGAAGATATTGTAAACCATGGCGAGTTAACCTGCACAATAGAATCAGAGTCACGTGTGACTTTGGAGTCTTGCTGGAAGTTGAACCGCATTCTCCAAATGGGATTTGGTAGGATCTTAGTAAACTAATGCCCTGCTGCTTTTCCATCTCTCTCCCATATTTTCACAGAGAAATAGGGCATTTTATGTGGCATATACATGGGACTTATTAACAAGAATTTCTGTTACTGCCCCATTCTTCACTTCAACTTTTTCTCTGACATGGCTGAAGTCCACAATCAGAAAAGTATGAGTAGCCGGTACTGACATTTCATTAGAGCAACACTTTCTATGAATAATTAATGGCCCAGAAAGATGCTGCCTCTTCTTCTGGTTTCCACTTCCTTGGACAGTGCAGCACTTTGTACGAATTTGTATGAGGGAGGGACAGTTCAGGTTCCATGGGCTCAGTAAGCTCTGAATTAAGAAACAAGAAGTAGATTCTTTTCCCATTCAAACTCCAATTGTTTATAAGCATAAAACCATGTAGATTTTTTAGGGTTTTTGATTATAGCATATTTAATGATAACTAAAGAAAAAATTCAGAGGGAGGCACTATGACCAAGGAGCCCCAATGAGAACATGCAAATTATTTTTCTCCTCCTCCTCCTTCTTATTAATATTATCATTATTATTTTGGTAGCTATTATTATTTTAAATCCTCACCAGAGGACACATTTTTCATTGATTCTAGAGAGTGGAAGAAAGAGGGAGAGGGAGAGAGAGAAAAACATCAATGTGAGAGAGTAACACTGATTGGTTGCTTCCTGCAAACACACTGACCAGGGATCTGCAACCTGGGTATGTGCCCAGATGAGGAATTGAATCTGTGATCCTTCGGTGCACGGAATGATGCTCCAACCTTCTGAGCCACACTGGCCAGGGCTCAGAGATAGCTTTTAAATATATTGAATATTAGCACTTATACCCAATTATGGATGATGTTTTACCTGGGTATAAAATTTAGCAGAGATACTTCAATATATAGGTTTTGAAGAAAACCTGTAATCTCCTAGCCTGATATTTTTTATTAATTCATTAATTCATGTAGCTAATTTTTCTCATATTTACTTTATTATTACTATTTTTTTTAATCCTAACCCAAGGATATTTTTCCATTGATCTTCTGAAACAGTGGCAGAGAGAGGGAAAGACAAAAACATTGATGTGAAAGAAACATCAACTGGTTGCCTCCTGCATGATCCTGACCAGGGCCCGGTCTAGGGAGGAGTCTGCAACCAAAGTACATGCCCTTGACCAGAATCGAACCTGGGACCTTTTGGTCTGCAGGTCGACAATCTATCCACTGAGCCAAATCGGCTAGGGCTCTAATATTTATTGATCAACTACATGTCAGATACAGAGTCAGGGAGTATTATTTTCAAATCTTGTTGCCTTTTTAAAAATTAAATACTGAAAATGCATATAACACAGCGTTAAAAACTAGACTTCTTAGGAGATGGGACCAATATGGTGGCATAGGTAAATGTCCGTAGTCGATGCCTCCCACAACCATATCAAAATTACAACTAAACTGGTGAATAAAATAGGAAATGTAACAGACTGATGATTCTCATAGAGAAGGGGGGGGGTAGGAGGGAAGAGATTAAATAAAGATCTTATATGCATATATGCATTACCTATGGACACAGACAATAGGGTGGTGAAGGCCTGGGGCGGGGTGGGAACTGGGTGGAGGGAGGCAATGGGGGAAAAAAAAGAGGGACATCTGTAATAATCTCAACAATAAAGATTAAAAATAAACGACTTCTCAGTTAGGGGTCATTTGGCCTGATTTCATTTCCCAGGTTCATCTGTTATCACTTTTCCTAAGTATACTATACTTGCCACACACTGAGCTTCTCATCTGTTTACAAGTAGGCCATACTGCTTCATGGCTCTGTGCTTTGGCTCATTCTTCTCCTGAAAAACCCACTCTTTCCACCCCTCCTCATTAAAATCTCATGTTCTACAAATTTGCAATTACAAGGTAAGTCCTGGGGATGTAATGTAAAGTATGGTGACTATAGTCGATGATAATGTATAGTATATTTGAAAGCTGCTAGGAGAGATCTTAAAGGTTCTCATCAAAAGCAAAGAAATTTATGAGCTGGTGGATGATAACTAAACTTATCAAGTGATTACATTATATACATCATATACTATAAATGTATGCAATATTATAAGTCCATTATCCTATATAATAAAAGGCTAATATGCAAATCGACTGAACAGCAGAACAACCGGTTGCTATGACATGCACTGACCACCAGGGGGCAAATGCCCAATGCAGGAGCTGCCCTCTGGTGTTCAGTGCACTCCCACAGGGGGAGTGCCGCTCAGCCAGAAGCCGGGCTCAAGGTTGGCGAGTGCAGCGGTGGTGACGGGAGCCTCTCCCACCTCCGCAGCAGCACTAAGGATGTCCAGCTGCTGGCTTAGGCCTGCTCCCCGCAGGCGGACATCCCCTGAGGGCTCCCGGACTGCGTGAGGGCGCAGACCAGGCTGAGGGACCCCCTCCCCCTGCCCTGAGTGCACGAATCTCGTGCACCAGGCCTCTAGTATCTTATTAAAACTGAAAGAAAGCAAAAAAACCCACAAAAAACACCCAAACTCCTATTCATCAACCAAGGCCTTGTCAATGATTGACTCTCTCTGAAGCTTCTCTGACTTCCTCAGAAGAGTTATTTTCTTTGTCTTCTTTGCTTTGTAGGCATTTGGCACATTCCACAAAAATAGTTATTTACAATTTTGACTTTGTCAATTGGATTCTGAGTCCTTAAAAAGCAGTGGTCTTTATCTTATTTAGCTTTTCATCCCCTCCCAGAACCCATCATTGTGCCTAGCATCTAAGTAATCAAGGGATAGTTTGTTGAATGAATAATTATGGAATATATCAACTTTTAAAACATAGATGTGGCTCACAGATCCCTGGTAGAGCCCTTGAGGAAGTGGACTAGATGGGAACAGGTGGTAGGAAGTGTAACAGGACAGGCATCAGCAGAGCCAGTTCTGTCACTGCAATGAGTCACGGCTGATTCTGGGGTTCAGTCTCCCCACAAGTAAAATGAGACTAAGAATCTTGACTCTCCTCACTCCCTTCAATTGTTATAGAGATCAAATGAGACAGCATAGTCAAAAGTACTTTGTAAACTGTAAACCATTATATAATCAGCCATTCTATATACCATTATATAATCCAATATATAATTACATTATATATTATATAAATTATTATTACTAAATGCAAATATTACTCCATGGCCCTAAATTGTAGAAATTATACAATAGATTTACCTCCTTCCGTATGAGTATAGCAGCCTCTCCTCTCCAATCTCCACCATATCCAGTAAAACACATATACTCATATATACATTGACTATTTGCTTGTCTGAATTATGAAGAACTGTTTATTGAGGTCTTCCTGTAAGACTACTTGACCATAACATTGCAAATACAAATTCATGGAAGCTGAGAAATAATCCTTCTGGTACTAACTGTGTACTCAGTTCAGCAAACATGGCCCGAGCAGCTTTTATATGCCTGACACTATCTGGGGAACTCAAGGTAATTCCATGGAAAGGGAGGCAGAGGATCTGGTCACAAGTTTTCACCGGAACTGTAGGCCTACTTTATAATACAGGGTTTAAATAGGAAGATCTTGCTTAAGTTGTTGTTAGACTTCTCTGAATGCCTTTACCTGGCTGAAGCAGGTCATGAAGTCAAGACAGCAATGACAGGATGCATTTTGTGGCTTTGTCTAGGATCCTATCACTAACATCTTGGAGTAGCTTAACTAATGTTAAGTTAGAATTAAGGACACCCTTGGCCTTCAGACACCTTTAGAAGGGTTGAAAGTTAAAGACTGGGTGGTCCTAGAAAACACAGTTGGTTCAAAAGAGCTTGCCACTTCCCTAACCAGAAAGGGAAACTGGCATCAACTCCAGGAGAAGCATCGTTGGAGGCCCAGAGCCATACACCCCCAAATGTGTTCAGGCCTCTTAAAGCGAGGTTGTGGCACTAAGAATGAGACTAAGAATCTTGACTCTCCTTACTCCCTTCAATTGAAGGGAGTTTATCCAAATGAAGGTTCTGCTTTATTATAAGAAAAAAGTCTGTGTTTTACAGTGGATCAACCCAGCTGACAGGAGCAAGATGAGGCAGAAGAAATATCAGCAGCCTGATTGAGAAGGTCTCTTATTCATCACACGCCTCTTTAGGAGGAATTAGCGTCTTAGACAGGAAGGCTTGGAGAATGTTAATTCGAAGTTGATCAGAGGCCAAATATTTTGGTTTAGTCAGAGGCCCCACAGGTTTCCTGGGAGCCCTGATTGCACTGAGCCAGATGGTCTTTGTTGGCTGAGCTGTTCTCAGTCACATATCCAGCCAGCTCCATGCTCCCAGCTCCACTCAGAGCCAGAGAGGCTGCCCCTGCCTCCTTCTGTGCTTCCGCAAGTGCTTTACTGTCTCAGTGCTCAGTGAATATTAAATGATTAAAATAGCAACAACAGCCCGAACTTGGCTGGCATATCCCTTCAAAGGGCTTGGACAGGAGATAGGAGATACTGAACCGACTGCTAGAGGGAGAGATAATGGTCTAATCTTTTCCTCATTACAGCTGATAATCATAATAGTGATATACTGTTGATATATGATATCAATGATAATGCTTGGCAAGGTGTCAGGTACTGGGATGAGAAATTCAATACCTTTTCTCATTTAACCCTCAACAAACTCATGATGCATGTATGATAACCTTCATGTTACATATGGGGAATAGCTCAGAGAGTTTGACTTGCCCAAAGCTAACAAGTTATAGAAGTAGGATTCAAACCAAGTCTGTGTCATCCCAAAGCACATGCTCTAAAATTCTATACTCCTGCCACAGCTCATGTCTCACCACAGCTATTTGAATAACATGTAAAATGACTTGAGGGGCAAGAGGGGGCTTTCAAGTCTCTCATTTGGCACCAAAGGGACAACATTGCTTGATAGTTTTAGAAGGTGAGGTGATGAGATGGGGCTGGAGTGAGCAGACTAGAAGTAAAAAAAGTGATGCTATTGTTTTAATGTGAGTCATTTTCATCCTTTCTCCTGAACCCACTAACCTATGGAGTAGTGAGAATTTGCCTCATTTAAGAAAGCCAATTATCCTAATAGTAATGGTTCAGATGAAATTTCTCAGCTGTTGAATAATAGTCAAAATATTATCAGGGTTCATGAGTCATAGAATTGTAAGTGTAACCCACACATGCTATGTCCTAAAAACAGTGAGTGAGTTAAGAAACTTGTTATTGTTGAATATGCCTCAATTTATTTTAAAGAATGGGAAACTAGAATTTTATGTACATATGTCTACACACACACACACACACACACACACACACACCACTGTGACTTCAACTAATTAATCTGATCCAGATTTCTGCCTTTTCTTCATATGATATTGTCTGTATGTGCATGTGTGTCCAATCTTCTCCTTCTTATAAGGACACTAGTCATATTTGATTAAAAGCTCACCCTACTCCACTGTGACTTCAACTAATTAATCTGATCCAGATTTCTGCCTTTTCTTCATATGATATTGTCTGTATGTGCATGTGTGTCCAATCTTCTCCTTCTTATAAGGACACTAGTCATATTTGATTAAAAGCTCACCCTACTCCACTGTGACTTCAACTAATTAATCTGATCCAGATTTCTGCCTTTTCTTCATATGATATTGTCTGTATGTGCATGTGTGTCCAATCTTCTCCTTCTTATAAGGACACTAGTCATATTTGATTAAAAGCTCACCCTACTCCACTGTGACTTCAACTAATTAATCTGCAACAACCCTATTTCCAAGTAAAGTCACTTCTGAAGTACTGGGGTTAGGACATCCACATATGTGTTTTGTAAAGAAACAATTCATCCCTTAACAGCCAACCAGTAATCCTAGAGAAAGGAGAATAGTGGGGAAATCTGGTAAGTGATATGTGTGTATATATATATCTACACACACACACACACACACACACACACACACACACACATATATATATATATATATATACACATTTTTAGTGGGATGGGTGGAAAATTGTTTGTGTTGTGAATATATTACTTACTTAAAAGATAAATTTTGCAAAGCAATCACTTTCAACAGCTTAAAAGGCTGAATTAAGATACACTTACATCTATAGAGTTCTATATTGATAGTTTTGAATTTTCCATATAGAAGCATACACAAAACAAAATTACATGATTACATATTACTACTATATTCCCCTTGTTTCTCATATGCGGGAACTGTGTGGGGCAGAGTTTTATCTAAAATTTCAGAAAAGGCACATTTGCATACGAGCATGATTATCACTGCTCTATTACACAGATCCTGTGGGGGAAAGGAAAGCTGAAAACGTTCAATACTTTCTAGCTATCATTAAAGTTTTGCAATTGCTAAATGATTCACAACCACCCAAGGGCTCAAGATGCGGGTATGACCTTATGCATCTCACATTACAGCTATTAGACTGCGATATCAGAAGCAGAATGCAGGATGGTTGGGCAGGTGAGAGGGGAAAACTTGCATTAAGTAGAGAAGATCTTCTGATTAATCCAAGGCTTCTGTAAGGCAGGAGATACAGGGAAGGTACATGACTGCTTAATGGAAGTGGCTGAAATATGGACTGCCTCCCATTTCTTAATGCAGGACGGCTTAGTGGTGCAGAAAGCACTTCTGCCGGTAATGTTCGCATTTGTCAAAAGGCCTCCTCCAGCTGTACGTACCCCAGGCAGACAGGTGACCAGTGATTTCTTCCTGAAAGCTCAGTCCACTCTAACGCGGGCGAACACTATGTGCTAACGTGAACCGACGTGACTGGTGAATGGCACACACTGACCCACCCACTCCCCTCTGAAACACAAAGCTCATCCTCAGAGGCGGTGTGATCTCTGGGTTCTGGAGCCAGACTGCGTGGGTGTGACTCCCATTTCAGCTTTTTTTCTGGCCCCTGATATCAGTTATTGAAATTTTCTAAGGCTGACCTTCCCCAATTAATGACCCCATAGATTGTAAAGTTAACATATGGAAAGTGCTTAGAATTCCTGACTTATTAT
Source organism: Myotis brandtii (assembly GCF_000412655.1). Taxonomy (NCBI): domain Eukaryota; kingdom Metazoa; phylum Chordata; class Mammalia; order Chiroptera; family Vespertilionidae; genus Myotis; species Myotis brandtii. The sequence goes on along the minus strand of NW_005353916.1, from coordinate 156,481 downwards.
TATGTCACACCCCGGCTTTGAGTCCTTCATGTGACTTCTCAGGGCCCTTAGAATAAAGTCTGAAATACAGACTATGGTTGACAGGGTCTTATATCATCTGTCTCCCTAGCCTCCTCTGGCACCTCTCTTTTTTCCCTCTGTTTTCACATTTCCATTCACCAGAGGTCCCAGCTTTCTCCTTCATGGATGTTTCATATTCTATTTGTCTGCCTGGAAGCTTCCCACCTTCTTCCTTATAGAATAAGAGCCAAATTCTCATTCAATTCTTGATTTAAAAGACACAGAATTAGGCCCGTGTTAGACCTCCTACATTGCACTCCCATACTATCCTGAACTTCTTTGTAGTATGAATCACATTTATAATGACACATAGATTTCTGCATTTTTAAAATGTCTGTCCCAGCCAGTTTATATTGACTGTAAGCATATGCCAGCGATTAACATAGTATCTGGCATTTAATACAGGCATTGAGAAATATTGGCTGAGTGGAATAAATGAATAAATGCACATCTATCATGGGATAGGGTTGGTACCTTGTGCTCCACAATAATATAATTCCAACTTATCAGCAGGAGCCTGATAGTACAAGCCTTTGGAAAAACTTTTGGAGGTTCTAGATAGGTTTATGGCTAGATTTTAGCGATGGTTTGATGGCTGTACACTTACCACTAACTTATCAAGTTGTAGCCATTAAATATGTACTGCTATTTGTATGTCAATCATAACTCAATGACGTGTTTTTTAATCCCAATGCGATACTTCAAACATTCTTCTACTTAAAGAGGTAGAAATATGTGTGTCCATTTTTTTTAATAGGTTCCAATTGTTAATTAGGTGTCTCTCTCCCCTCTAGATTCTATAGCTTTCAAAGTCAGAAGCTAGTGGCTGAAACATATTGAATCTAATATAAAGTATGCAGAAATTATTTAATTAAAAATAATTTTAAAGGATTGGTTATTCTTTGTTGTTCTGGCCTGTGAACAACAAATATCCACTATTACAAATGCATGTTAAATGTATATGAAGTCAACTAGAGGTTGACACTTTAGGGGTGATATGACTTATACTTCTCTGATTGCGGACAGTGCCCAAGGCCATGAGTGTAGCACCTGACCTCTCTGGGCCACATTCTTGAAAACCTGCTATGCCTATTGCTGCATGTCACCTGTCACTCTGTTCTGTGCTTTTGCCCTGCTGGTTGCTCAGAGTCAGCCTACCTCAAGTTATCGCAGACTCCATCCAAAGTGTCTTTCTGTCAAGGTGGGACCTAAGTTGCCTTTGCTGCTTTGAGTTGGGCATGTGGTTCTCCATGGTCACTGTTTCGATCTGCCTGGTGTACTGCTGGTTCCCTACGAGCCAAGGCTTGAGCATCTACAGATAAAGTCACCAATAACCTTGGTCCAGTGGTCTCAGCCTAGCAGTCGTGCGACATGCAAATTAGCTTGATTTTAGTCTATCCAGGAACAACATAGAGAAGTAGTTAAGAACATGAACTTTGGAGTCAGATGGACCTGGGTTCAATCCTGCCTCTGCCATGTGTTAGCTGTGTGGTTTAGAAAAATATAAGCCAGTTTCTTCATCTTTTAAAAGAGCTATCTTAGAGGCTGTCAAAAGGATTCAGTGAGACAATGTAGTGATCATCATGGTGGCTAGTATTATTACTGCTATTATTATTACTAGCATTATTACTATCACTACTGTTATTATTATTGTCACCATTATTATTATTTCAGGTTAATCTTGAACTGATTGAATTTCACCAACCCATATGGGAGGTATCCGGAGACCACTGTCCTACAATTAAAAGAAACTTAAAATATCTAAATACATGGTTCAGTGCTCCTTAGGGAAGCCTTCAAGCAATTTTCAGAATCTTCATGCTAATGGAAACGCTGTGGTTCAAATAATGTTGAAGGGAAGAAGGCAGATGAAAAGTGAGGGCAGATGAAAGACTTGTAAATTGAAAGCTTTACTTGAGAACCACATGGAAGCCCTTGCTATTTATTTGCAAATTAATTTGCTCTTTAAATTTCCAAAAAGCTTCACCAACTAGCCAGTTGGTAGGAAAGCGAGATTTTTGGTGAGTGTCTTATGTATACTGTGTGTTCATAATAATTTATGTCATAAAGTATAGAAAAACACATATAATATATCCTCACGTGCAAATATATAGTGTCCTGTTTGGAGTTTGATTTTCAAACTTAACATTTGTTTGCTCTAGACAACGTTGCCTCAGGGCTATTAGGGACAGTGGAGAACTATGATAGGACTGGCGGGCTTCTTTAGACGTGGTTGTTATCCATGCACTGCTGTCAACTACCTCACTGTGGCTTCCAAATGAAGGACCTTGGTCCTGGGGACAAGGTAGGTCCAAGCAGCACGTCAGGCTTCTAGATAGATGAGTCAGCAATAAGAATGTTCTTGTAGAATATTTCAAGGTAGAAGGGCACATGCATGTTTTTCATCTTGATGGATTATTTGAATTTTAATCTACTCAATTTGGGCATGGGTGTGATGGTATAGTGACTGGTCTAAGACTTGAATACCTACACCAGGTGTTAGATTCAATTTAGGGTCAGATTTGCCTTATTTACCTGTGGGGCTTCCCTGATCACCTTCTCTGGACTTGGGACAAACTGTTATACAGATTTCTTCCTTAATCTTACAGATATCTTTTATCTCAGCAAACTTTCAGCCTGAAACTTATACCTAGCAGTATTTGCCACCATCATAAGTAATTTACAGAGACCAATTTATAATACATGCAAATACATATGTTATATACACACATCCATATGCAAATATAACATATATATATATACAAACACACATGCAAACATATATGTGTATATTTATTTATAAATAGGATGTCGACCAATTTATAATACATGCAAATACATATGTTATATATACACATCCATATGCAAATATAACATATATACAAACACACATGCAAACATATATGTTTATTTATAAATAGGATGTCTATTATAAATATATTTCTATAGTTTTTATAAATTTACTGTATAAATTTTATAACTCACAAATAATATTTCTACAGCTGCTTTCAACAGATCAGCAATGGGAAGAAGTCTTCCACAAATACCCCTCTATACTGTACCTAAAGCTTCAAATCCAGGAGTCTAAGGCTAGAAGCTGTTGGTTTGGTTTGAAAGTTCTCTCTCAAGACCCTGGCAGTCTGATTCATTGTGCATTGTATCTCATATAGCACCATCAGGATGCCTCACTCTGGGGTCTAACAAACTGTGAGCTTTGGGGATTTGTAAGTTCCATTCTTGAAAGTCCCCATTAAGGTCAAGGTAGGCTAAAAATGATTTCAACATCTACATGAAAGAATTGTAAAGGTTATCAGTACACAAGAGAATAACTTCCTCAATGGTAGCACATATCAATGGTTTACGGTAACCATGCCCTTTACAATGCATCTGTCCAGATCTTCCAAAAAGCGGTGAAGTCTTTCCCCCTAATACTTGAAAGTGGACTGCTGTGACTCGCTTTAGTCAATGGAAAGTAATGGAAGCAAAAGAATGCTAGTTCCAACTTCAGCCCTTGGAAAGTCTTGTGGACTTCTGCCCCCTTTCTTTCTCCTCTGCTCAGGCTAGTTTTCTAGAGGATGAGCCACATGGAGCAGAATAGTCAACCTCATTATCTCAGATGAAGTACTAGTCAGGGAGAGAGGCTGTTCTATACCAGGGGTCCTCATCCAACCCACTAGCAGACTCAGAGGTAAGGCCAACAAACCTCAGCTGAGCACATATAGACTTCCCAGATGACCCATAAACTGTGAGAGGTAGTAATGGTTATTGTTTTAGAGTGGTTTTTACCTAACATTATGTGGCAATGTTGATTAATATAGTCAAGTGTATAGAAATGGGGAGATGAACCTACAGATATACTAATTGCCAGTGAGCTAGCTGATCATCAAAACCCTGTTTTTTTCCTACTCTGTTGAATATAATACTAGAAAAGTATGTGGGTACCAATCACTGGAATTAATTACCTTTCAGTCCTTAAACTTTTTAAATTTATTTTTATTTTTTACTAGAGGCCCAATGCACGAAATTTGTGCAAGGGGCTTGGCCCTCACAGCCACTGTGGCCTCTGCCTCTGCCCTCGCAGCTGTGGCTTCATCCGGAAGGTCATCTGGAGGTCGTCCAGTCTAATTAGCACATTATGCTTTTATTATTATAGATTGACTTCAGAGAGGAAGGGAGAGGGAGAGAGAGATAGAAACATCAATAATGAGAGAGAATCATTGATCCGCTTCCTGCATGCGGATCGAGCCTGAAACCCGGGCATGTGCCCTTGACTGGAATTGAACCTGGGACCTTTAAATTCACAGTCTGATGCTCTTTCCACTGAGCCAAACCAGCTAGGGCCAGTCCTAAGATTTTTAAAAATGGCTGCTTGGAGAAGCAATGTCTAATGTGTCCTCCATTCTGGGATTATATGACCTGCCTATGATTTGGTGTATATTTCTGCCCAGGTACAAAACTCAGACACTCAAAATGTTAGTGCTTGGCCCATAGGCTGTAAGAATGATATATGAGTCTAATGACTCAGAAGTTAAGTTCCTGGAAGTCAGAGATTTCTTATGCAGTGGGACACTCTGAACTTATAAAATAATCACTGTAAAAGTTTATTTATATTACATTCAAGACAAAATGTATAAAACTATTTCAACAACCCAAGACAGGGAACTAGAAGCTGCTATACATTGGACCAAGGCCGCTGGGGCCTGGAGTTGCCATGGCCTGATCCCAAAGCAAATTCTAGAGGCCTTACATCACTACTACAGAGATTCAGGTTTCCACTTAGCCCATGGCTCACAAATCCTGTTTGGGGGGCTGTCTGTGCCAATGGCAGAAGAGAAAGGCAATTTTTCCACTTCTTACCTATGAAGACGTGATGTCTCCTGAGACTATAAGCTGTGTTCTCTGTCCATGTCTTCCATTAGGCTTGCTGGCCCATTCCAGGACTCTCAGCTGTTTGTGACTATTAGGATTTTGCTTTTTCAACCTCAGCAGCCGTCTGTGGATTGATATTTAGAAGTTTCAGCACACTAAATATGACTTCTGCTGTCTTTGCTCTTTTGACATTAGGCAAAGACAATGTGTTTCTGTCCAGATGGTGTCAGTTTAATCATTGGCACCTAATGTACCATGATACACTAGTGTTGACCCAGTGTACATAATAGCTACTTTCTAAGTGTGAGACATTGCACATTTTCTGATTTAATCTTCAAAACAAAATAGTGGAATAGGAATGACAATCACTACTTTAAACATGAAAAATATTCATTTCTGAAATATTAACTTAGAAAATGGCAGGAGAGCCAGGTACATGATACCCATTTTGAGTTCTTTATCAAACCTCCCTTTGCTTCTAACTATAAAATATAAGCATATTTTCATCCTGGCCAGGTGGCTCAGTTGGTTGGAGTGTTGTCCCATACACCAAAAGGTTGCAGTTTGATTCCCGGTCAGGGCACATACCTAGGTTGAGGATTCAATCCCCTGTCGGGGTGCATTCAGGATACAACCGATTGATGTTTCTCTCTCTCTCTCCCTCCTACTCTCTGAAATCAATAAATATACCCTTGAGTGAGGATCAAAATAAAACACGAGCGTATTTTCCTTCTTTCTCTTTATAACAAGAACTCAAGGTCTATTCATTATTTTTTTCTTTAAGGCCCCCCCCACTTTGTTATACACCTTTCATATGTACATTTGAGGGACTTCCCTGTCAACTGTTTAATGAATAGTTTGTGAAAATGAGAGCACAGAGAAGACCATTTCTTATCTACCACAAGTATTTAAGAGAGGTAAAGAAAATAAAGTTCAATTCTTGCAAGTGACAACCATAGATAATAGATACTACCAAACCAGAAATCTGAGAGTGGGTTGTAAATCAAAAGAACACAATATGCAACGCAGTAGATAAGGAACAGGAGTGATCAGGGTTCTTTTCAACTATATATTATCCACTCACAGCAAAAGGCTCTGGCTCTGCAGGGCTTAAGCTCCTAGAAACGCCAGTTCTCATTGCTGAGCAAGGTTGGACACTGACACGTTATTTAGCACACCAGGCATCAAGCTGCCAGTGTGGTCTCCATGGCAGAATTTACCAAACACTGGAAAAGGCTGGGATGGAGGGAGCACAGTTTCAATAACGGTAAGAAAAATAATAAGTACCCCAAATAGAAGCAAAGGCCAGAGTCTAGGTGGACAGATGTCTTTGACAGGAAAAGGGTCAAAGCTGCTTGGCTGTAATACCACGAGAAGCTGAATGGCACCTTTATACCATGATAGCAATCGTGCCATTTAAAGTTTTTAAATAAAGCCCTGTTTGTTTTGAAGGCAACAGAAAGTATGGTTAGTTTTGCTAACTGGCCTGGCAACAAGATAATGTACGGTCTGGGGAATATAACAGGACTGTGTAGGGTATGTATCCTGCTTTTGGATTAGCATTTTCCAGGTTCAGGAAGGAAGGTATCAATCAATGGCATGCGGAAGATAGTTGCTTCACAACATTCAGGCACATGAAACATCACCTTGCTTTGTTTTCCTAAATCAAATTAAATCTGGTTCTGATCCCCCCAGGGCCACAATGGGATGGCCAGTACCTGCCATTTTCAAGGCGCTCTTTTCTTTCATCTTGGTTGTTCTGGGTCCCAAAAGCCTTATATAATCCAGTGAACCTGAGCACATGCACACACCATGCCACTACTGCCATCCTTAAGACGCAGAACATTTCTGTCACCCCAAAAATTCCCTGGCACAGATTTGCAGGGTATCTGTTCTCTGCAATTCTGGCCACTGGCTGCCATGGACCTCCTTTCTGCTACTGCACATTCATTTTGTCTGTTCTAGAATTTCATATACGTTAAAATGATAGAGTATGTATTCTTTTTTTTAAAGTATATTTTATTGATTTTTTTTACAGAGAGGAAGGGAGAGGGATAGAGAGTTAGAAACATCGATGAGAGAGAAACATCAATCAGCTGCCTCCTGCACACCTCCTACTGGAGATGTGCCCACAACCAAGGTACATGCCCTTGACCGGAAACGAACCTGGGATCCTTCAGTCCGCAGGCCGACGCTCTATCCACTGAGTCAAATTGCTTAGGGCGAGTATGTATTCTTTTGATTTGGCTTCTATTGCTCGGCATTATGTTTCATCTGATCCATCCATGTTATGGTGTGTATTGAAGTTTATTCATTTTATTGCTGAGTTGTATGCCATTGAGTACTTTTAGCACACTTTCTTTATCCTTTTACCTCCTGACAGGCACTTAGGTTGTTTCTATCTTTGGGTTATTCTGGATCAATCTGCATGATCACGTGAATATATGTTTCTGTGTGGACACACGTGTTCATTTCCAGTCTGGAAAAACCTAGGAGTATAATTGTTTGGTTATCTGATAGGTATGTTTGACTATGTAAGACACTGATAATCACTTTTACAAACTGAGTATACCGTTTTACATTTCTATCAGCAATATTTGGGAATTGTGGTTGCTACACATCCTAACAAAATCACAATATTTTAAATCACTTTTTAAAGATCTATTTAGTCAGTATATAAATTGAGTGGTATCTCGATTTGCTTTTAATTAGCATTTCATTGATGACTAATGATATTGAGCATCTTTTCATTTGCTATTGTTTATCCTTTTTTGTGTGAAATCTGTTCAAATTTGTGCTCAATTTTTTCCATCTTTTTAAAAAATATTTATTGTTGATTTTTAGAGAGGGAGGAAGAGAGAGAAACATCAATCGCCTCCTGCATGCCGCCCGACCAGGGATTGAGCCTGCATCCCAGGCATGTGCCTTGACTAGGAATCAAATGGAAATCAAATAAACATCCTTTTGATGCACAGGACGATGCCCAACCAATTGAGCCACACTGGCCAGGGCTGTTTTCTCATTCTTGAGCTGTAGGAGTCCTTTATAAATTCTGAATTCAAGTCCTTTGTCCAATGCATATATATATATATATTTGCAATCATGTACTTTGCAAATATATTCTTCTTGGCAGTGGCTTGAATTTTCATTTTCATAATGCTGTCTTTCAAAGAGCAAAGTTTCTAATTTTAATGAAGTCTAACTTATTTTATTCTTTTATTATTTGTGCTTTTTGTGCTCTCCCCAAGAAAAATTTGCCTATACCTACTTTGTAAAGATTGTTCCTTTTGATTTTATCAAAACAATAACTAATTGGATTACATAAACCCAAAGGATAACTAAAATACTAAACAACAGTTACATGAAATTAGAAGAGAGCAAATTTATTTATAAATGTTTTATGAAACACACATAGTTCTGATGATGGATAAAGATAGTAGTTCCCTTATATTTTTCAAACCCGAGGGAGTGTTAAAAATTTATCACTTTCCTAGTAATCCCAGGAGAATAGAAATTGAATGCATAACATCTAAGTGAATAAAGGAAAGAAAAAAAAAACTGGATTGGTACATTAGCACCAGAAAGGAGAATAAAAGAAGCAAAAAGATTTCACTAAATTGAAAACAAAAAATTATATAATAAATAAAAATACATTAGCAATAGGAATAAGTGGTAGTGGATCAAACTTGCTAGCAAAAGATATTTACAGCTTCATTAGAGAAAAAATTCTGCTTTGTGTATTTCTTTATCTCTAATCCCAGAACAGGGCCTAGTATTTAGAAGGAGCTAAGTGACAGGTTTAATGCGTGTTGAAATAATTAAAAATTAGATTGATTGAGAAGTACAAATTGGTAGTTACAGAATAGTCCCAGAGATGTAAATTACAGCATAGAGAATATAGTCAACAATATCGTAGTAACTGTGTATGGGACCAGGTGGGTACATGAAATATAGGAGGACCATTCTGTAAAGTACATGATTGGCTAACCACTATGTTGTACACTGAAACTGATACAGAATAATATTGAATGTAAGCTGTAATTGGAAAAAATAAAAAAATAAAATGTTCACCAATACAAAATTATATTAAAATTTATAGACTATTTATAAGAGACACAGTTAAAATGAAAGAAACAAGATTTTAAAAAGAGACAAAAGTAGCCCTGGTCAGTGGTTCAGCCCTCGCCCACACAGTGAAGGGTCCTGGGTTTGATTTCTGAACAAGGGCATTTACTTGGGTTTCAGGTTTGCTCCCCACCCTGGTTGGGGTGCGTGCAGAAGGCAATCAATTGATTTGTCTCTCACATTGATGTTTCTCTCTCTCTTAAAAATCAATAAATAAAATTTAAAAAGAGACAAAAGTAAAGGACAAATAAAACATTCACTAAGCTGCCGCTAATGAAAGGGAAGTTAATGTAGCTATGAATAACACAAAATATAGTTTAAAATGTATTAGAGATGAAAGCATCATCAGACAGGGCAAGTTTGCGGCAGGAGAAATTAACCCAAATCCCACTTGTTTCACATGTTTTGCTCACATTTTATAGCCACCACAGATCAATGTGGCATTCTATCCCACATAATCACTCAGGAACCCAGGCTGATGGCGTCTCTATCATCTGCAGCAGCCCCATCAGAAATGCACAGCCTTTTTTTTTGCCATGGAAAGGTAAGAGGGTACCACAGGGTCTCATGCTATGAATGCAATGCTTCGGCCTGGAAGTGATTCACTTTTTCTCACAGCCCCCCTTGGTGTAAATAGTCCACTCTGTCTTGCCTTACTGCAAAGGAGCAGGAAAGTATAGTATTCTAATGTACTCAGAAGGCCAGAAGAAGTATATATGGGTGAGCACTAGAAATCCCTATCATAATGTTCTAAGCTTTTATTCACCAAACAACATGTCCTCATATAAAGTAATATTTAGCACATTTAAAAGAATAAGTAAAATCTACTACCATAGAGAGTTTTACACGTTTCTTAGTACTTATTAAGTAGACAAAATTAGTAAGGATAAAATATTTTTAAATGCACCAAGTCTATTTCATGGGACACTTCATAAATCCAGACTGCCCAGAATTTTCACAAAGAAGTCCCCTAAAGATGTGCTCACAATCCAAAATTACAGAGCTCAAATGAAAAACAGATGGTGGACAAGATAAGGAGCAGGTTAGTATCCAAAAAAACCTGAGATAAAGCTTGCATGGACTATTTTAACTGGGAAAAGTAGCACATTTGGTAGTTAATTTAATAATTCTTCATTTATTTTGAACTGCTTTATAAAAGTCACTGCTATCTGTCTATCACAAAATAAAGAAAATTCTAATTTACAAAGAAACACGCGAACTTCACAATCATATTCTTCAAAGTTGGGATCTGACAGAATAATTTCACATGCAGTTCTCTGTCTTACAATATCACTCTTAGCTCCAATTCTTTTATTTCTCTTGTTCTTGAGGTGCAGTAAAAAATACTATATCTAACTTAAAAACAATTTTATAAATTTCAAGGTCAGTATTAATCTATGCTAATGTAGGCATTAGAATTTTTAAAAATTATTTATTTCATATTAGGCTTTAGTGATTTTTAGCATATGTTGTATGTGTGTGTGTTGTGTTTAATAATGCCTACTTAAAACTAGATGTTTTTAAAATATTAGTGATAACCAAATAAAATTTTACAAAGAAATGTTTATGTTATTTTAAGTGTATTAAATAGTCAAAATATGGGACTTTAAGCTTGTCTATTAGTCATTTTCTTTTGAAAGCTCAGTTTATAAGGTATTATTTGGTTGAGCCCATTTATTTTCCACATGGATCATGAGATGGTGATGCAATTTGGTGATGACCTTGCCTATTTTTGTTTTAAGCACTGAACATTACCTGCATATTAAGTGGCTTTAGGATTGTTTTATAACAGATGTCTTCTTCCAGTGGTTCTCTAATTGCAGTTTGTACCCAGTCTACTGCTCTGACAACGAATGTGAGTTCAGTAGTTTCAAGGACTTCATACATTAGTTGCTGTGGACATAAAGGATCTTAGCAGAGAAACACTAAGACAGGTTTGTCCAGACGTGTTTCTGGAAGCTTTATGAACATTCAGAAAAAGGAATCTGACTAAAGCCACCATGGTTCCCTCATTCTACCCCAAATTGTAGTTTAGAATGACCTGTACAACGAAGGGGTAAAAAAAAAGAGGTGAGACAATCTCAGCACAAACGGAAGTCCCAGGAATGCCTGAAGATTTCTGGGAGTGCTTATGACATTTTCTAACAGGAGATAAAATGAGGTTGTTAAATCTGAAAGTCATATATTCTTATTCACCATTTGAAAACCTTGAAGACTATAAAATAGAGACTACAGGGCTTAGGTCTTCTCATCCTCTAATTAAGGCAAGCTATACCTTTTAAAAGAGATTTAGGAAATTGTATAATAGCATGACTCAGCCATGGTGACTTTACTAGGGCATATTAATGGGATTGGTCCAGGTTGAATTGCAGGATAGATGAAGTGTGATTTCTGGTTATATTTCTAGAACCCTCCATGTAAGTCAATCCTTCCAAAAGGCCCAATGATTTTACAATCATCCCCATCCATCTAACTTACTGGTGCATTTCATGAATCTTTACTGAGTGCTTCCAATATTCCAGTCTTTGGGGGAAGTGTGCTAAGTTACAACAAAGGGAAGATATAGGCAACTAACCAACACCGTATGGTGAAGAGGAATCATTGCTTTTACAGGGAGCTGCGTGAGGTGCTCTGGGAACACTTAGGAAGGGCCTCACATGTACCTGGAAGATCAAAGACAAACTCCTTGGAAAAGTGACACCAGGTGAAGTGGAGGAGAGGGGCATTCTAGGTAGAAGAGTGGCTCAAGGGAGAGAGCATGGCACGTTTAGGGAGGGACGGTAGCTTTTGCTCAGTGTTCATCAGAACACCCTGAGCCCATTTTCATAAATGCTTGGCAGCTGCTGTTTACAGAAGCATTTGCTTCTTAACTGTGATTTTGGCAAGTCAAAGCTGACAGGTGGCCTTGGTGCCTGGCACTTCTAAGAAATGTTTAAGAGTAAGTTCTTTCTCAAAGCTTGTGATAACATTACCAATAGAAAATAATTCTGAAGAGTACTTTTGATCAAAGTGGTTGAAATTCAAGTTCCAAATTTCATTCTGGTGACTAATCCTCCCCAGGTACACAGACTGGGGAGGAAGAATTTTTCTTTGTGAGTCATTTTTAGCATCCATTCTAATAAATGTCTCTTTGTGCTAGGCCCTGTGCCAGCACCCGGCTGAACAGATTGGGCGAGGAAAGGCTTCAGCAAAGATGACCACTCAAGATCTTCTGCTCCTTAAGTCAATTTTATGACAAAGTTTCTTTTTACAAAAATTCCTTTCAAGGGATGATTTCTCCATTTTATTTCTGCAATATAGAACATTCACCCGCTGACTCATTCATTCAACAAATATTTATTAAATACTTATTATGAAATAGAACAATTTCCCCTTCTATAAGGCTGATAGCCTATTAGGGGAGATTCACAGAAATCAGTAAGTACAGTGATAATTAGTAATTAGTTATTAATTAATGGTAACTATGACAAAGGTTGTCATTAAAGCTCCAGACATGCCTATAAGTGCTCATAGGAGGATGTCTCTTAACTATACCCAGAGAGGTCATGGAGGGGCTGCCTGGAGGAGGTGATATTTGGTTTGTCTTCAATAAATAATACCAATTTTGTTTCTTTTAGAACTGGAGAAGAAGGGAGAACGTGGAAGCAACTACTTTAAGTATTGGCTAATAAGAAATGTGCAGAATAAATAAAATGGGTGGGCAAGAAGAGAAGATGAGATCATCCTTGCTTGGGAAACCACATGTACAAAGATAAGGAGATGAGAAAGTACAAAATAGTTCAACATGGCTAACACCTGGGTGGGTGATAAAATATGGTGGCAGATGTGACTGGAGAAGCAGGCAGGGCTAGATGATAAATCCCATTTAATCCTCCCAACCATGCAGAGTAATAAGCACTATCATTATCTAATGTCAATATTTCTACTTGAAAGTCTACTTGGCCTTTTAAGCAACATGTACAAAAGCAAACTCCTGTCCTCCCCCATGAACCTGCTACTTCTGCAGATTTCTCTGACTCATTAGCTTCTTCATATGTCTCGTTGCTCAAGTTAATGTCATTCTCAATGCCTCTCTTTTCCTCACATCATGTATCATAACTGTCAAGTCTTGCTGATCTTACATTCAAAATACACCTGGAATTCGGCAATTTCTCGTTCTCTCCTGGCCCTCTCCAACATCATCTCCACATAACTACTGTCACCTATTAAGCTATCTTCCTGCTTCTGTCCTGAATCACCCTTGTCTCCTCCTGTTCTCAAACCAATGGTCAGATCCTTTTAAATTCTAAGATTGTATTACTTCCCTCAAAACCTTGTAATAGCCTTCCGTTTTACTCTAAGTAAAGGCCAATGTATACAAAGGATGACAAATCTGTCCCTGCAGCAGCCCTTTGACTTCACTTATTCATCTCCCATCACCTCAGGCTCCTGGCTTCTTCTGGACATCAGGCATCCTCCCCAACCTGGCTCTCTGACTTCCTTGCCATGCCCCCAGATACTTCTGTGACTCATCGCCTCATCTCCTTCCAGGCTTTGCTAGGTCAGAGTCTCAGAAAGACCTGCCCAAGCTCCCCTACTTAAAATTGCAAATCTCACCTGCATCTCTGTCTACTTCCCTGCTTTGCTCTTCTCTGTAATACTTTATCCATTTAATTTCTTAAATTCTATAAATCCTCTTAGTAGAATATAAGCGAATGTAGGGTTGAGAGTTATTTATTTTTGGTCACTGATGTATTCCTGGTACCTAAAACACATAAGTTTCTGACACATAATAAACACTTAAAAATATTTGGTAGGTGAATAAATTGTCCCCATTTTACAAATGAGGGTGACAGAGAGGTTAAGAAACTTGCTCAAAGTCCTACAGGGACTTGTGCACCATACTGATCTTGGCTAAGTTTACAGGTGGGAGACCAAGTTCACAGAACTGAAGGCTCTATGCTGGGCTATATCTTTTAGAAACATTGGCACCTGAATCAGAGCGAAGGACTGATGAAGGTCAATGGGATCCTTTGTCATTATAGATGACTAGAGGCCCGGTGCACAAATTCATGCACCAGTGGGGTCCCTTGGCCTGGCCTGTGGGATTGGGTCAAAATCAGTTCTCCGACATCCCCCGAGGGGTCCCGGATTGTGAGAGGGCGCAGGTCAGACCGAGGGACCCCACCAGTGCATGATCTGGGCTGGGGAGGGATGCAGGAGGTTGGCCAGCTGGGGAGGGACTGTGTGAGGGCTCCAGGGCATGTCCAGCTTGTCTTGCTCAGTCCTGATCATCCAGACCCCAAGCTAACCTACTGGTCAAAGCATCTGCCCTCTGGTGGTCAGTGCACATCATAGTGAGTGGTTAAGTGGCCTTAGCATATCATTAGCATATTACGCTTTGATTGGTTGAACGGATGACTGGATGACTGGACGCTTAGCATATTAGGCTTTTTTTATATAGGATAGGAAGGTGGCCCCACAGAGCTGCATTCCATGAGCTCATGTCTCTCCAACCAGCCAGCCAGAGCTTCTTTACGAAGGGAGTTTGCTTCTGCCTCCTCTTCCTTGGGGTCAGGAATTCCCTGTGAAGCCTCAAATATGGTGGAAAGGATGTGAGGGACTTTTGGGTCTTTATTATGAGCTGGGAACCACTGGGCTAAAGGGATGCTTTGAAGACTTACCTCTGAAAAGATCCTCTGATGGTTGCATGGGATTTGCTTTTAGAGGCTCCATGGGGAAGAAAAAAACTTTGTGATAAAAATGACCTGTTCTGCTTTGACTGTTTCTTGATAAATATGTGTGAAATTTAAAATCTCATTTCAAAGGGGAAAAAATGATCCTCATTCATGATGGAATTCTTTGAAAAAAACCCCACAAAAAACCTGACTGGAGAGAAAGGGGATTTATCTATTGTCTCTATTGTCACTGCAACATTATGCAGGGAGATAGCTTGGTTCTATAATAGCCCAAGAATAGAGATCCAGCATGGAATGCATTACACAGCACTTGAGATGAAAAGTTTGCTTCTCTTAGACTAGAAGGAAAGTTCAGCCCAAAAGCTTTTGTGGAAAGAGACTTGCTTCGTAAAACATCAGGAGAGCCTGTTCAAGTTATCTTCAGTAGGCACCTCATATACACTTTGGAAAAAAATTGCTAACTCATTAAGCTTAATGGCCCCCGAAGCATCCCAGGATGCTACAGAAGCTATACCTTTAATAAAAAGAACTTCGCTTGTAAGGAGGTAAGTATTGAACCTACAAAAGAGAAATTCTTTAAAGTGGAGATGAGAAAGCTGAACTATTATGAAAGAGCCAGAACAGAAACTAAGTCATTTTTTACTAAGGGCAGTTAACAAAGATGGGTGCTACAAATTGTGTACACCATCGTAATGGTCACCTGGTAACAAAATGAATCTTTTTTATAAAAAAGTATTTTTATTGATTTCAGAGAGGAAGAGAGAGGGAGAGAGTGATAGAAATATCAATGATGAGAGAGAATCATTGATCGGCTGCCTCCTGCATACTCTCTACTGGGAATCAAGCCTGCAACCCAGGCATGTGCCCTGACCATGAATCAAACCTTGACAGCTTGGTCTTAGCTGGTTTTGCTCAGTAGATAGAGCATCGGCCTGGGGACTGAAGGGTCCCAGGTTCAATTCCAGACAAGGGCACAAGCCCAGGTTGCAGGCTCAATCCCCAGTAGGGGGCCTGCAGGAGGCAGCCAATCAATGATTCTCTCTCATTGTTGATGTTTGTATCTCTCTCCTCCCTTCCTTTCTGAAATCAATAAAAAAATATTTTTAAAAAAACCAACACTTAACAGCCTGATTCATAGATTGACGCTCAACCACTGAGCCACGCCAGCTGGGCACAAAATGAATCTTTAAAAGCCAAAAATATCCCCAAAAAGGGTCAGCAAGAAAAAATACTTTTATTGGGAAGCTTTGTAAGAACAGCAAAATATTTATCCTGGATGTAGCATGAATTAACATAAAAGACAATGGAGCATAATAAATACATAGGAAACGATACTAGAGTCTTCAATTAGTAGTTTGCAAAGAAAACACTAACTGATTTCTAGTTCTATGGTCATAATTTCAGTATAAAAATGTAAAACTAAGTGGAAAAGTGAGCCATGATTGCACAAAAGGGGAATTAATGCTTTCTGAACTCCACATTAAATGCAATAAGAATGGTGAGCTCAGTGTCTGGCTTACAATAAGAGCCCGAACACTGGCAGCTTTCATAATTATGATTATTAACCTACTATAGACCAAGCTTTGCATTAGCAGATTTATAGGTGCTATTTGATTTAATTGCATATACAAAAGGCTAAAAAGACTGGATGAACACATCTTTTCAAATGAACCTGAACATCAACAAATTAAAATCTCAAGAAACCTAGATATGAATAAAAAAGGTCCAACTCTATATACAGAAATGCCTTTTACCTGACCATCTGAAACTACCAAATTGAACTAGGCATCGGGCAAATAAATGGCATAGCTCACACTGAATCACCTTTCTAATAGCGCAGATGTTTGCCTCCCTAATTTAGTATGGCCAGACACTTATATCCACTTCTTTCCCCATCTTTTCTCCTGGCACTGAAGCTCAAGCTCCCATCTGTCATTCAGAGATATACTCCTTGTCTCTTTCTTGTCCAAATTATTTCACAAAGATGCTATATTTTAGCGTGGGCGACTAGAGTGAGTGCTACGGTTAAAATTATTGCTTGCCTAAGGTTCGTTTCGGAATCCTGATAAGTCATTTCGAATGTGAGCTGTGTTGAGTACATTTCAATTTATTACTTTTTCTAAGTGAACTAATCTAAATTAAAATCTCAGCGAATCAATACCTCATTTTTATCATAGAGCATTCTGATTCTACCTCCCACACATCCATCTATCGTTCACTGTGGCTTAGAAATTTCTAAGAATGAGGAGTTACTTTATATCATGTCACGGAAATGACACATCTGCAGCCTGTTGTGTCATACATATGAGCCCAAGTTTCCGGTAAATATTGCCTACTTCAGCCCCCTCATTTTATTTAATCTGCAGGACCCTGCCATGATCTTTACCATGAGAATTATCCAATACTTATTATGGGTTCACAATGTGCATGAATACAATCTGAAAACTGTCACTACAAATCGTCTCATTTGTTTGGCTTCAGTTTCTTACGACAGTAATAGATACCAGTCCAGACAAATGGGTAGATACTTTCTGGTTTTCCAAATGTTATTCAGTACTCTTCCCCCAATGTATTCATTTTGAGTATTTCCTTTAGGTTTTTAATGGTCTAGTGTTGACTTGGAGATATTGCAAAGATTTTTAATACACATGCCATGCTCCTAATATATTTTCATTTCTGATGACCTAGAAAAGAACAGAAGCAAAAAAAAAATGGTGCAAGGGAAATGTCTTCTCACGACAGAATGTTTAAAATAAAGCTTTCAGGGATTTATTTAGTCAGGTCTCGTCTCTTCCATTATTCTTTTATATGCCACTTGCATTGCATAGTCTATGGCCGATCCATAAAAGAATCATAAAAAAGAACCCATTTTATGCAACCAATGTAATAGCATGTCTGCATAAAATACATGATGCATATATTTTATGTCCAGAATTCCAAATGGCCACTCATATTTCTTTTCTTTCTCAGCTTTCAAGGTTGGGTTCATAGTTTTTCAAGAGCAAAATATCTTCAATGACTTTGTTTCATGAGGGCAGGAACTGTGTCTTATTCACCGCTTGACTCCACAACCTAGATGGGTTCTGGCACACAGCAGGATATGAATACATGTTTGGAAATACTCTTTCTCCTCAATTATTCACCATCAGTCAGTATCTCAGACAGGTACTCTCACTGCCTAAAATTCTGAGAAATATTTGCAATGCCCCATTCCAATTGTATGAATGTATAAACACATAGTTTTTAAGGATAGTAATACATTTGCCACCTTAGGGAAAAATGAAAGAAAATTCTAGGTACTGTGGCTTAGTGGGCATATATCATATGTCATTTTGAAAAATCCAGATACCAATGAAGAGAACCATAGAAGCTGGTGAGCGTTTACTCAGTAGGTTCTAGGCCAAATTGACCGTACATCACCTGGGCCTTTGTCCTGTGGTCTCTAGACAATGAGAGAGGATGTATGTTTCTGAAAACTGAAAGGATGAAAAGACAACCACTGACTTCAAGATGCTTATTATCTAGTTGGGTAAAATGCATAGATATTTGCTAATGATAAATGAAAATACAAGGTTAAATGTGATAAATGCCTAATGAAATGAGAAAAGGAGACCCTATGGGGCTAGGGTGGGCAGGAGAGGCTTCTGAAAGGTATTGTACAGGATCTAAGTCCTGAACAATGTACATATAAAATTGGAAAGGAAGGTTATAGGGGTGAGGAAAGGGGAGAAAGAATGGAAGTTATTTTGGGAAGGAGAAATGGTGTCAGCTGGTGATGTCTGTATACAAGAGTGAAGACATACTAGCTAGTGATGCTTGGATACAATAGCATAAAAGGAGACTTGTTCTAGGAAGTAATCAGTTATGTCAGGGTTTATGCAACTATCCTAGTCTAATGCAGACTGGATGGGTTAAGAGTGTTTCCAAAATACATGAATGATGATCATGTTTATACACAAGAATATATCTGATTCCCAATTGCAAATGAGTCACTTAGCCAACGACGGACGGAGAAGCTATTTTCATCAATGGAAACAGGAACTGAAAACTAAGGAGAGATGGGTATCACTAGTTCCCTTGGAAACAGATGAGCTTTGGACAGATGTTCTCTGTGCTCCAGGCATTTCTCTTTCTGTAACCAGCCAACAGCAGAAAATGAGCAGGAAGGGCCTGAAAGCATTGCGCAGGAGAAGGTAATGCAGAACAGTGCGAACTTGATGGCTTGTGCAAATCACTCAGACACCCCATGGGCTACTTGAGTGCAGTTCAGGAAAACCAGGCACATTATCCCAAGACTTTCTCAGCCTGGAAGGAGGAGGAGCTCACCTCCTGCCTCCAACAAACTTTATATTTGATGAAAATGCACATCCAGATCCAGAATGAAAGCAGGTGAAATGGAGAGCTGGCTGCTATAGCAATGCAGCAGAGGAAGCTTCATCTGTCCTTGAACGTCAAGCCCTCTTGCCTAATTGTCACTATGGAGACACTGTAAGATTTCCAGTGCAGAGGGGAGATGATTGCACTCAGGCTTCCCTGGAGCAGGTTTGGGGGTATGCAGAAGCATGATTTGTGGCTTCTACATCAAGACCAGGTCAAGACCAAGCATTCCATTTTTAGAAGTCCATCTAAAGACAGTAATCATGTGTATGTGCTATAATTTACAAACGAAGGTTAAAAATAGCAAAAACTTGTTAGCAACTCACATAGCCACCAGCAAGAGCTTTGCTACATAAAATAGTATCATATGCATATACTGTAATAGTAAGAGAGGATGAGGGTCTATGAGATGTCAGTGGAAGTTCTTCGAAAAAACAAACAACAAAAGAACTCCCTGTTCAAATAACACTTGAGAAACACCGAGTTATGCCAAGTTAAATGAATTTTGTTTTTTGCTATCTGAGAACCTTAATTACGTGAAGATACCCTGTGATTCTCCTAGAGGGGAGATGGACTAGGTAAGCTTTCCCCTATCATTAACTTTCTTTGGAGAAGAGGATACCCTTGCACAGGATTTTGAACTCTGTGAAGAACTCAACCATTATTGAAGGTCTGAGTTAGGGCTTCATACTTTAGTTTTCTTTGTTTCTTTGTCTTGATGGGAAAGAGTAAACAGCACCTACTGCAAAGTCAAGAGAAAGCAACTTTTTGTCAAATTCCTAATAACTCTGGTGAACTCTGGTGTTCAGTTCTGGTATAAACATCCAGTCATTTTTAAGGACACCATTTAGAATTTTTAAAATTAATGTGAAAATATATGTATTCTGGGCAAGAGCAACACATTTTATTTAATCAGCATCCCATCCATCACTGTATAATGTATGCAGTCTCTGCAAATGCACAGGAAGGTGTGCAACAGCGGAGCTGATGAATTATGGAAACCTTATACATGTGCTTAGTGCATTAAACACTTTCTGCTAACCCTTCCCCTCAACCTCCCAACAGATATGGCCTAAATAATCCTAGGTAAACAAAGCCGCTTAATCACCTTTAATATTCAAGAAAATAGACTATAATTAGTTAATATGCATAACAATTTAAAAATATGGTCACATTTTCCTGAGTGCTAAACTCAGCTGTATTATTGTTTATATCAAGTCTGTTAACTAAGGGAAAAAATGGAAATTTGCTCCCAACTGCATCTCCTATTAATTTTACATATTGCATATCCCATCAAATTGAATAATTAAAGAGTAATTCATAAGTTTAGGGCCTCCATCATCAATAATGTGGGTCACATTTATCATCCAAAAATAAATAAGGGGCACCTGGAGCCAGAAAAGCTTTCACTTCCCAGTTGATATTTGAAGTTAGACTAAAAGAAGGAGTTCTATTTATAATCAAACAATATGAATAAATCACACGTGAATTACATGCAAACTCAAAGTACAGGCCATTTATTCACTTAAAAGATTTTGCTTGGATAATTTGATTTTTATAGTTTGTGACCTTGAGAAATTATTTAATAAGTATTTACTGTTTCAGTTGCTATATTTCATCTCCAAACCATTTCTACCATTTACTGAACATTTACTGTGTTCTAGGCACTGACTAGTCCTTCCCAGACCCTATCTCATTTCAGCCTTATAAGAACCATAATATATTAGAGTTAATTCATAAGTCAAGAGAAATTCTGAGAAGTTAAGTAACTTCCCAGCATGATGCAGAGAATACGGTGTAGAGCAGGGGTGCTCAAACTACGGCCCGCGGGCCACATGCAAATACAAATATTGTATTTGTTCCCATTTTGTTTTTTTACTTCAAAATAAGATATGTGCAGTGTGCATAGGAATTTATTCATAGTTTTTTTTAAACTATAGTCCGGCCCTCCAACGGTCTGAGGGACAGTGAACTGGCCCCCTGTTTAAAAAGTTTGAGGACCCCTGGTGTAGAGGGTAGATTTTAATTCAGGCCTATTAGGCTTCTTCCTATAAAATTCTTTGAAGTGTTCTCTATTGAGGAAGGAAGATCAAAATATTTGCCCTACCCATCTCCCAAGTTTATATGAAGCTTGTAGTATATTGTCTTCTCCAAAGATGGTTGCATCAATATATGTCCCATACATGCTCTTCTTACGATGTAGTGTTGACTATCCTCCATGGAAAGGTGGGGTGGGGGTGGGGTAGAAAGAGTCAATGGGGATAAAAGTATTACATCTGTAATACTTTCAATAATACATTTTTTAAAAACAAGAAAGAAAGGTGAGATCTTGATTCCCTTCATTTGAATATGAACTCACTTGTAACTTCCTGAATTAATAGGCTACATGGGAAGTGACTTCCTAGGCTTGGTCATAAATGGCAATGGCAAGATGACTCTCTCTCTCTCTCTCTCTCTCTTTCTCTAGGCTTGGTCATAAATGGCAATGGCAAGATGTCTCTCTCTCTCTCTCTTTCTCTCTCTCCCTCTCTCTCTCTTTCATTGCTTGCTATGGGGAAGCCAGCCATCATGCTGAGAGGATACTCAATCTGGAGAGAATCCCACATGGAAAAAAACAGGCTCCTGGCCAATGGCCAGTACTAACTTGCCAACTATGTGAGCACCTTGGAAGTAAGTCCTCTGGTCTTCATGAAGCCTACAGCTGCCTGCAACCCCAACCAACACCCAAATGCGACCACGTGAAACACCTGAACCAGAACCACTTCTCCAAACCACTCTCAACTACCTGACCCACAGAGAGCATGAGGAATACCATGATTGCTGTTGCTTTAAGCTGCTAAGTTTTGGGACAGCAATAGACAATAGAAGGCTCAAATAAAAGTATGTATTTTAAGTGTTTTATAAACTGTTCGAATCACAATTCTAACGCCTGCTTTATACATGCAAAGGGGTGTCTATTTTCACATCAAAACTGATTTAGCCCCACCCTGGGGCTAAATGCTTCAGTTGGTTGGGCATTGTCCCACACACCAAAAGGGCTGTGGGTTTGATTCTCCATCAGGGCACGTACCTAGGTTGTGGGTTTGATCACCAGTAGGGGCACATGAAAGAGGCAACCAATCAGTGTTTCTCTTTCACACAGATGTTTTTTTCTCTCTCTCTCCCTCCCTTCCTCACTCTCTAAAGTCAATGAACATATCCTCAGGTGAGGATTAACAAAACAAACAAAAAAACAACAAAAACTGATCTATCCCAGGTCTCTTCTTTTGCATCCTGGTCTCTCCTCTGATTCTGTGCTAATATCACTCAAATTCATTTAACTGAAAATAACTGAAAAAAAGTTAGGAGCTGCCTTCAAAGCTATACCCTTAGAAATGACTGGTGGGATTTCCAGCACAAAGGCAGCCGGCCCATATAGGTTACATTCCAAGTGCAAGACTTTTCCCAGTGCTCTCAAATCTCACAACCCAACAGTATATCACACTAGGAAGAGGAATCCTAGGGTACGGTAAGGGTAAAGGAAGAAAGGCCTGATGATGCTGAGCCAGGCTTTCCTGGGGAGAGGCATGAAAGATACAGAGTGAAGAATGTCTTCCTGGAGGATGACTTAGCTGGCATCACCTAGATGCTGCTTCAGGAAATGGTCCTCAGATCCAGGCTCCATTCGCCAGGGAACCATTCCCTTGAGGAGCGTCTCGCCTCCTTCCCAGCACAGAGCATCACTTTGGACTGTTCTTGAGTCTTGTGCAAAGGGGACTGCACCCCAATTCTGCATTCCAGTGAAGACAATCTGTTTTGAAAGACCTCATTGAGGCCTCTTGAATCTAACAGATCAACTGACAAATGAGCACCCTATCTGTTGATCCAGGTGTGGAAAGAAAGAAAACTTTCCCAGGGGGCAAAACTGAACTGGGTAGAGTTGAGGCGCTGGAACAATGGATTTCAATTAGTCTTAAATCAGTGGTTCTCAACCTTCCTAATGCCGCGACCCTTTAATAAAGTTCCTCATGTTGTGGTGACCCCCAATTTCATTGTTACAAATTGAACATAATTAAAGCATAGTGATTAATCACAGAAACAATATGTAATTATATATGTGTTTTCTGATGGTCTTAGGCGACCCCTGTGAAAGGGTCGTTCAACCCCCAAAGGGGTCTCGACCCAGAGGTTGAGAACCGCTGTCTTAAAGAGTGATAACAAATGGTCAAAAGATCTCTTCCCCAAATGTCCTTCAGTTGATAATTTATTTCCACTCCTTCCCCTCTTCAGAGGGAACACTTTAACGGACTGTCTTTCTGCAGCAAATCTTAATATAACAGTTAATATGCAGACAAAGTGACCGAGTCCCCTTGACACAGGTGTCCGATCTCCATTTAGCAGGAATGTGAGGGAGGGAGGCAGGGAGGAGGCAGTACTTAAGGGAAGGCACAGCGCCCTTCCCCATGCCCCTGCAAAGGGCAGGCTCTGTCTGTCATTGGGATTCTTCTGTCAGTTTCTCACAAATCTCTCTCCAGAGGCAGAAAATTGTGGGGCCATTTTTCTCAATTTCATAATGGCATTGTGGCTAAAATATCATTTCTCCACTGGATATTGTGAATAATATTTACAGTTATTTTATGCTATGTAAGGTTTAAGTCATTGCATTTCATCTGTTTCAAGATAAACAAGTAGGATATTACTCTGTCTACTGTTCTTGTTTCCTTTTTTGTTGAAAAGTATCCTATCTGGTCTCTCGTCCTGCCTCTTCTCTGCTTTACCTCAAATTCCTAATGAACTACTCATTAAAGCACCAATTAATCTGCATGTCATTTTGACCCTAAGCCTCCTTGTCCCTCTCACTTCTTAAATTCTCCTAGGATTCCATGGCGTGTTCTTACCAGTTTCTATTTTTAGCTTCTTTCCTTCTTTCTATAATGAGGTTTAAAATTATATTCACCAGTATTCCAGGGGGCTGTCCCTAGACAGATGAGCAATCAGGCTTGACCAGATGTCCTGGGCACTGGAAACAGCCACAGGTCAGCAATGCGGTGGCCAGGGCCAGGGCTTTGGAAGGACATGAGAGGGGAGAGGAGAGAAGTGGAGGGCACGGTCCAGTGGTGCTGTGTGCTCCATGTGGACCCAGACAGGAGAATCTGGGAGAAGAGACGTGTGAGTTATCCGCATGGAGATGTCAGGAAGATGGGCACAAGAAATTTTAAGATTCTTTGCAGATTTACCTTCTTCAAGAACACCTACAATAAAGACATACACTACTCTTCAAGTTTTACTGTAACTGAGGTGTGTGTGTGTGTGTGTGTGTTTGGCATTGATGTGGGGAGAAGCAGAGACATAAATAATCAGCTCCAAGGTAACTTAGAAACATTTGGGGGGCAGATTTCTCTCTTGCCAAGTCTCCCTTCACAGCCCTTTTCTGATTTCTGCCTACTGAATAGCCACCCCCCCCACTTATAAAAAAAGATCCCACAGGAGATGGAGTTGCCTTGCATTACAGTGCCATTGAGAACCTATTTTAGAGACAGGGTTTAGTGGTACAGTGCCTGCTGTGAGCAACACTTTCATGGGCTTTGACTTGTGGCAGCAGGCAGGGTTTTTTTTTGCTAGCTAAGGAAGTTGTTTATAATATTTAAGGAAACTGTCAGGTGTAAGTATGATACTTCCCTTCACTCCCATACTCACTTCCTCATTCATTTTGTCTCCCCTCTGGCAAAAGGCCCATAAACCTTGTCAGCTACCCCAACTTGGCCTGTGCATCAACTTGGCTACTTGCATTTATAGAACAAGGCTTTCTCATCAGCCTGTGTGAATAACATAAATAGAAACATTAATTATAATAGTGTGTTCTGCTGTTTACTTGTGTGTATGTCACTCTCTTTCCCACGATATAAAAAGTTATTTTGAAGGAGAAAAGCTTTAGAAAAAGACCCCTGGGCCACTAAAACCTCAGCATCATTCATTCCTTAGGACTTTGGAAAATAAAGGACTTTATGTGCCTACTGACTGAAGAGCAGGAAGGACACTCAGCAGACGTCTGGCTAGTAACCTTAACATGTTTGTGGCTGCTAAATTCTCTTTGTCAAACAAAAATCTTAACCCAGACTTACTAAGTGAAGGAGGTTGGAACTGCGGATGGCTCTCACTCCTGTCCTACTCACCTTTCCCCCTCACCACACTGCTGTGTGATCTTGGGCAAGTTGCTAACTATATGTCCCAGTGTCTTGCTCTGCTGACAGGGAAGGTACCAGGACCTGCTACTTGGAATTGGTGCAAGGATTAAACAAGAGGGTACAGTAAACCCTTAGCTCCATGCCTGGACAACAGCAATCCCTCATACCTGTTGCCATGACTGTGTTTATCACTAATGGCAGAATGAAGACTAGAGACCTCCCGATTCCTCTTCGGGGCTTTCACATTTACACTGAAACATATACAATCTGTCTTAGCTTTGTTTTACTGTTATTCTCACTATTCTCTTACTTGCTGATTCCTAGTTATATCACCAGCAGCCCAGGCAGTGGTCCCAGCCTGAACACCCATTCTATTAGCAAGCTAGTGCTGCACAAGCACACACACACACACATACACACATGTGCATGCACACACAAATACACACACGTGCACAGATGAACCCAGACTTCCTCCCTGCAGAGAAGGCCTCACTCAGTAGTGTTTGTCTGGCCTCCCTCTCCACTGGGATCACTCTGTCTCTGTCTCAGTCTGTCTCAGCTTTTCCTCTTTGCCTTATGGAATAATGGGTTTGTGTCTGTCCCCCGCATCCCTCCTTGTTATAATCTCTCTGCATTTTCCTCCCTTGCTTGCTTTGCAAGCCTACTCCCTGTTGCCCTGTCTTCATTCTCTCCCACTCCTGCCTCCTTACTGACAAAGGAGCCTACGTGAATACATGCTCAGTTCTGTTCCATCCAACTGTATCCAGCACTCTTTGCCTCGTTCTGGAGGTTTCATGTAGGGAGTGAGGGCCATACTGATGCTTGTGGCTGTATCATCACCTCACATCAGGATCTTACGGTCACAACAGGGGCACTGTTGGCATAGAGATGGGAGCCAGGTGCCACTGATGGTGCCAGCACGAGGCCCTAATCCCCAATGAAGGGCTCCACGAGGCCCACAGTGACATCCTAGTAGATGAATGGGTGCCATCTGGATGCTCAAGCCTGGCCAGGAGGGCAGCAAAGTCATGGTGTTCAGTGCTTAATTTTAATTTCCCCCAAATAACCCAGAGTGCATTTTGTAATTTGCAGCGTTGTAAATTTTGTCAACATGTGGAGAACTGAACACTGGTAAACACTGTTTATCCGGCACACTCTGGCTAATCATACCCGGGCTGTCTGTTTGATTGCTGATTCATGTTGCTCGTACTCACAAGGAAAGAAACGTATTCCAGAGGAAGCACTTGGCTAGGTGAGCTCTGAACCTGAAGCAAAGGCAGAACCACTCCAGGATAACTGGATTCAGAGCTAAAATGTGCTGCTTCCAGGGAAAAGTAAGTCTATGGAGACTGAAGGAGTTGAGTTCTCAGGCATAACTTGGATCAGGAAATAAGGAATAAAACGTCCCTTCCCAGTCTCCCTGGTTATTCATAGAATTACCTCTCCATCTCTTTCATTAGCCAGTGATAAAAATATAACTTCTCTTACCCCAAATTCTGTCAACCAGAGAATTCTGTTAACCAGGAATTACATATGATCATATATTATGGACATACTATATTATGTAATTACTAGAGGCCCAATGCACAAAATTCGTGCAAGGGGCTCGGCCTTCGCAGACACGGTGGCTGCCCTCGGCCTTCGCAGCCCCAGCTTTGTCCGGAAGGTCATCCAGAAGGACATTTGGAAGGCTGTTCAGCTGTCCAGTCTAATTAGCATATTATGCTTTTATTATTATAGATATATAACATGTGTTTTATATATATATATCGCATGTATAACATATGCTTATTGGCACTTTGCTAGTAAAATTAAATTTGTAATAAGTAATACATATGGTTATAATAAAAAACTCACAGTTCAGTTAAATTATGAGGCAATCTCTCATAATTTAAGAAATTCTTACATCATTTCAACAAACACTTAAGAAACTTCTAAATGTGAGACAGAACTCCGAATACCAAATTGTGTTCAGTTAATTCCCATGTGAAGGCTGTTACTACAGCATTTTAATCATTTAAAGATTTGTGTGTATATACAAGATCAGATTATGTTTCTCTTCCTTGTTTGTGGAATGCTGTATATTGAACGATATATATGGCTCACCATATATAATGTTTGCAAAGAACATTAGTTTCTCTTGTCTGCCCAGCATGGCGGCCCTCTTGTTCTGAATAGTGCCCCAATTTATCTTTGGGAAGCTACCCCTCCCCATGGTAAGCAGTAACATAAAATGTATTCAAAGGACATATGTTTAATCAAATAGCTTCCACAAATAATTCACTTATTTTCCTCCTGGAGTGTTTGCAGGTCAAGGGACTTCCTTTTGTCTCCTCTTCAATGCATTTTCTTCCCCACAAATCAATACAATTGAGGCCACGCAATGTTTGCCTCCAGTTCCGAATCCAGTGGTTTACAAATGCCGTTTCTTTTCATCCCTCCAGCCTCTCCCCTCCCTTCCTGAGAGCTCACCATTCCCGCTGCCTGTGGTTTTCTGGGTCTCTATGACTATGACTGTCCTCAGTCAGAAAATGAACACCACAGGGGGTTAATAGGATCATGAGACACTTCAGCCCCTTCAACAAGCGTATCACAGAGGCCCCCTCCTCTGCAATCTCTACATAGGTTTGGGGATACACCTGAGTTATCTTTCCTCCCCGAATTGGGGGAGGCAGCCACCAGGCGAGCCTGCAGGACTTCATGATACCAATGTCCCCTGTAACTCAAGCCCACAGCCCAGACCCCGGCACTGTGTCTTAGAAAGAGGTGGCAGCATTATGAATCCATAGGCAAAGCTTAAAGCTTTAATAACATTTGCTCTCCATACTGCAAGTTTTACATCCCCATGACTTTTCA
Source organism: Myotis brandtii (assembly GCF_000412655.1). Taxonomy (NCBI): domain Eukaryota; kingdom Metazoa; phylum Chordata; class Mammalia; order Chiroptera; family Vespertilionidae; genus Myotis; species Myotis brandtii. The sequence continues at coordinate 128,352 of NW_005353916.1, read as the reverse complement.
GAGGATTAATTACAGTTTCTCTAAGAGTACATTGTGAAACTCAGTAGCTCTGCTGCAGGAGTGATTCTCATTTGGCTAAAATTAAAAATTTAAATAGATGCCCTAGGAGCGCAGGTAGCTTAAGAACTCCCCGGGTCCTCTTTGCAGCTGAGTTATGCTCCACCGGCTCCTGTTAAAGGAACCCCCTGTGTCTGAAACACTATGGAGGCTGCTTCTTACACCCACTTATTAATACTTCTCTTCCCCATCTCCACTCCCTCTGGAGGGACTCCACCAAGATGTTTGTTCATTCACTTGTGAATGAGCTATTTTCCTCTCAATACCCCTGTTGTGATGCACTCATCCTTCTCACGCTCTTCCGTACACATTCATGTATCTCCCACACTGTTTATTCTATAAGATCATGAGCAATGAGAACGCAAATGTGAAGTTGCCTTGTTTGAAAGTATCTGGTTTAGGTTGGAAGATAAATATCTCCCACACACTCCCCACCCCTCCCACTAAACTGCACCCTACTGGTTCTTACTGGGAGTGGCCTGTGGAAGCCTGAAGTCATTTTGGTGGCTCTGGAAAAGAAGTGGGTGTTTTTGTATCATCTGCATCCAGACCCAAAGCTTCTTTGCATTCATTGTGCGACATCATCAATGGAGTCTTGAAGTAAACATTGACTTTATCTGATTTTTTAGGAAAGATCTAATGATTTACACTCCCTGTGTTTAAATCTGGTCTGCCATTTGCTAATTGTGAAACCTTGGGCAGGTTATTTATCTCTCTGTGCCCCTGTTTTCTGTAAAAGGGAACTAATAGTAATGGTTCCAATGTAATAGGGTGATGTGGGGATTAAATGGGGCAAACTGTAATAGTGCTTACCCCCACTGCTGTACCTAGTAAGTGCTCAATTTCTGCTAGGTATCAAACTGCTGCGGGAGAGACCACTGTAATGGGGTCCCCATCCTTAACTCAAGCATGCAACAAGCATCTACTGTGTAGGCTTTTCTAGTCACTTGGCTACAATGACAAGTAAAATACCCTTTCTATTCTTTTGGAGAAAGCAATCAGTCCAGAAGAGAGCTACAGAATCAGAACTACAGAACAATATGGTTAAAAATGGTAGTCACGCCCTCACCAGTTTGGCTCAGTGGATAGAGTGTTGGCCTGTGTACTGAAAGGTCCCAGGTTCGACTCCAGTCAAGGCCATGTACCTTGGTTGCGTGCACATACCCAGTAGGAGGTGTGCAGGAGGCAGCTGATTGATGTTTCGCTCTCATCGATGTTTCTAACTCTCTATCTCTCTCCCTTCCTCCCTGTAAAAAATCAATAAAATATACTTAAAAAATGGTAGTCACCATTAAAATTTATTGACTCCTTAATATTATGCTGGGTATTTTACATGGATTATTGTGTTTAATGTTTTCAGAAACTTATGCAGTAGGTACTATTCTTTTACTTATTATTCTGATGAAGAAATTAAGGAAGAAAAATTAAGTAAATCCAGATACAGTGGGGCTTTGACTTACGAGTGTCCCGACTAACGAGTTTTTTGAGATACGAGCGGTCTCTCGGCCGATTTTTTGCTTTGAGTTGCAAGCTAAAATTCAGCAGGTTACAAGCCAGCTTCAGATATCCCACCGCTAGTTGGCGCAGTGAACGTCACAGTGAACGCCACAACATCAGCCCAGCACCACGTGTCTCACTCGTTCACTTTTTGATTTGACATACGAGTAATTTGAGTTACGAGCTCCGTCACGGAACGAATTAAACTCGTAAGTTAAGGCCCCACTGTATATCAGACTCCAAAAACTATGCTTTTCACCATTTTTCATTACTAACTGCTGAGATACAAACAAGTACCATGAACTGAGAGCGCCCAGGAATAGAGGAACTAACTGTTTTGAAAATCCAGTGAAGAGGAAGTGCCAATGAGCTGTGTCTTGATAGAAGGAGGAAAACCTAAAAGCATGACAGGGTGAGGAAAGTGTACAAAACCATGCAGGTGTGGCCACATCATGACAGGATCAAGGTGGAGAGGGTGGGAATTGGTGAGAGAAATGGGAAGGTCCATTGGGAATGGTTTGCAACACAATGCTAAAGATTTGGCTTCTGGTCATGTGTCCAAGAGAGGTATTTTTTTGTTTGTTTTTAAATAAATTTTTATTGATTTTAGAGAAGAAGGGAGAGAGATAGAAGCATTAACGATTAGAGAGAATCATTGATCGGCTGCCTCCCGCATGCCCCCTCCTGGGGATGGAGCCCGAAAGCCCAAGCATATGTGCTGACCAGGAATCAAACGGTGATCTCCTGATTCATGGGTTGCTGCTCAACCACTGAACCACACCAGACAGGCACAAGAAAGGTTTTTAAGAAGAGATAACACACGATCAAACAACAAAAACAACACCTTCAACACCATGCCTGGGGAAGACCCCTGAATAAAAGTCAATCTATATATATATAAGACTAATATGCAAAGTGTCCCCTCAGGAGTTAGACTGACCAGGAGTTTAATCACTCGCTATGACATGTGCTGACCATCAGGGGGTCGCACAGAACAAAGGAAGGCCCCGGCCAGCAGCTGGCAGCCAAGGGAGGGAGACCCCAGCTGGCAGCTGGCAGCCGCTAGGGACCCTACCCATGCACGAATTTCGTGCACTGAGCCTCTAGTAATAAAAGAAAAGCCCCGAGTCCCCTTATGTGGAGAGCAGGTGTGCACACAGTATTGGGCAGCACATTTATTTGTGTGCTTATTTGTTGACTTTCTGCCTCATCCACCCGGATTGTTGATTTTATAAGCGCAGTGCTCATTACAATTTTGCTATTTTAATCCTAGGACCTAACCCAGTATTGGTACCTACTGATCCTCTATAAATATATATTGCTGGAAACTCTGGGTGACTAAAGTTCAGAAGAGGGGCACCAGGCATTGTGAGTGGTCAGGAAATCACAATAAGCAGATGCTGGAGCTGAGCCTTGCCGGGGGATTAGACATTAACAGGCAAATAGTGGGAGGAAGGGATTCACTGGAGAGAAAGGTCGTTGGGCAAAGATTTGGAGGCACAAGTGGACACAGTGCATTCAGACAACTCCAACGTTTGGTCTGGCCTGCACAGGGTTTCTCAGTCTGAGCACTGTTGACATTTTGGCTGGATAGTTCTTTGCCTCTACACAGAAGATGCCAACAACATGCCCATTTCCCCCCATTTTGACCACCAAACATGTCTCCAGATATTGCCAAATGTCCTTCCCCCACCAATTCAGAACCACTGCTAGGGCTTTCGAGTAAAGAGAAAAAATATATAAGGACATAACACAATATGCTGCTAGAGAGGAAAATAGGATGGATTTTAAAAGGCGTGGCCAAGGCGGATGGGCTTCACATGAGCCCAGTGAGAAATGCCTGAGGGATTTAAGCAGAGCCTGCCATGAACATGGCCTTGTGTTTCAGGAAAGTCACTTGGCAACTTCGGTTTGCAGGGGAGCAGGCTGGTCTTCAAGAAGAACTAGCTGCTTCAGTCCTCCTGGCAAGAAGGGATGAGTCTGAACCGAGGCCAGGGCAGGAGAGCAGGAGGGCTCTGACAGCTAGTAGGAGTTTAAACCAATAAGACGTGGTCCTGAAGGAAGATGGTGTCAGCATTGGACAAGATGAAAGGAACACTTTTGAGGCCTAAGGGAAAGCTAACCACGAGTCCACTTGCTGGAAGCTAAACAGTTAATCACAAGAGAAGGATGCTAATCAAATGAACAAGTGTGAAGTGAGAATGCCACCCCCCCAGGGAAGAAACCCTGCCAAAACCAGAGCTCGAAAATGGAGAAAAATGCAGGCAGCATCAGCGAGATGATCCTGAAAATGGAGCCTAACTACCTTAAAGCATTCAGAGAGAGGGAAACAGATGGTCATCGCAATGTCCCCAGTCACTTGACAAGCTGGATCAATCATTGTTGCCAGGGAAGGAATAATCAAAGCAGGAATTTGCCAGCATGAGCTGCTGCCATGGCCTTTGGTTCAGAGCTTGCTTGTGGAGGTGAGAAAAAGAAAATAAATATGGAGTGATGAGGGGAAATCAATTAGCCCCTCACAGATGGGCCTCCAACATCCTGGAGACTGTTATTGTCACTAATAGGAAAGGTTAAGTAAGGTGGGAAGAGAAATAACATGGAGAGGGTGGTGTCCGGCTTCCTGAGATCACCTCACAGCAGCAGGAGCGCCAATTGGATCGTAGAACAGCTGTAGGGGGCGGGACCCAGACCACTGCAGCCAAGCTCCCCTGACAGGGAGGAAAGTCAGATGTACAGAATCGGACTGAGGCAGTTATGAGGCCTGAAAATTTCATGGACTAGAGAAACCCAAAGGGCATATGT
>NW_005353916.1:54323-123903 GCF_000412655.1 Myotis brandtii | reverse complement strand
TGGATGGATGGGGGGGAGAGATGGATGGATGGTCTAAAATACACTGTTTTCTTCCCATTAAATATATTATTTCCACAAGTTTATATTACACAAAATTATCTTTGAAGTAAATATTCAGCACATTAGCTGACTCACAGAACAGGAAGAATATAGAAAAAAGAATAATGTAAGTACATGTGAAGACTTATATAAGGTATTTAAGCTAGTCTCTGGCTTCATGTAATGTTCAATAAATTGAGATGGAGCAGAAGGGAGGAGGGAGAGGAGGGGTAAGAGGAACGAGGAGGGGGAGGAAGAGAAGACAAGAGAAGAAGAGGAAGAGAAGAAGGAGAAGGAGGAAGAGGGGGAAGAGGAGAAGGATGGGGAGGAAAAGGAAGAGGAGGAGGAGGAGGAGGAGGAAAAAATTTTAAGCAAAAAATCATTATAATTTTTTCACTGGAAAGAATGTTTATCAAGACAGAGCCTGGGGTAATAAATTGAGTTTTTGCTAATGTCTCTCTTTTATCATTCATAATTGAAATGTTATTGACATTTCTTGGGCATCTGAAGATGAGTTAAATTCATTATCATGTTTTCTGAATTTGATATCAATAATATGCATGAAGCCGCAGAGTTGCCTAAATGAGACTTCAAAAGCAGTTGCTATAATTGAAGAAGTTACTTGCATCTTTTATAGCTCCTTACATGATATTATTAAGTCCTGATAACACCTCTGTGAGAAAGGCAGAGGAGATATAATTATCTTCACCTTTTCCCCCAGTAGATATGGCAGTACAGACTTACAAGGCCTAACGAGGCCTCCAAGCTTTCTCAGCTAGTTGTGTGAGGGTGAGGATGGAAAATCAGGTCTTTTGACTCTCTGTCCAGTGCTCCCTCCCCTATAGCCTGGTGCTTCCTAAAGGGAGCCAGGTTTAAATAGAATCAGGAACCCAGAGGGACTGTGAGAACCTCCTTGTCAGTTGCCTAAACACATCTTTTGATAATAATTAATGCAAACATGTTTTTTACTCAACCAATTTGCCTCTTGAGCAACTCACATACACCCCAAAGCCATTCATGACCCTAATGTGCCCTCCCTCACTCACTTTCCCCATTAGCTCATATCCCTACTTTAAGACCAGGAAAGCTCACCTATTCTAGAAAGTTCTCTTTGATTAATTCCATCTTAATAAACCCCACTTTTAGACTAAGAGTTTCTTAATTCTTAGTTTGTACCAGGTTGGGTTGCATTTAAAAAAAATAGTGATTTTTAGTTATAGTAAAGGCTTTTTCATGGCCTCAGAGCTACATCTTTGTGTAGTAGAAAAGATTTTTAAATGTTAAATAATATGAAATTGCTATGTTAGAAGTAAAAGGGGCTGAATATCAACAATTTCATGTGAATCAGCTTAATCTTAAGCATCATTTTGTAGAGATGATTTTCTCCCAGTTTTTCTTTTCTCTCATTCAAAAACCTATGTGCCTAGACCAATGGCTTGCCTCAGGCCCCAAATAAAAAAGATCATAAGAAAAAGTGGGGGGGGGTATATTTTCTGCCTTTTAGGTCTCAAAAAACTGGCATTTCAGGAAAGAGAATGAATTTAAGGAGCAGATAAAAGTGTTGGGGAAAAAACATTTGAGTTAAGAACAAGACATTTTCATCCCCTTGGCTAGGAGGGAAAAAAAATTCATCCGACTAGGGAGAAAGAGAGGGAGGAACAGAACTGAGGGGATTAGAGCAAACTCCATGTGTATGTTTAGTTGGTCTGAGACCAGAGGGCTGGATTGGAAAGGAACACAGGTTGGGAGATCTAGGCATACAGATAGAGCACCAGGCTCTTCTCAAGGGAGCACTCCCTGTCATCAGTGGAGAGAAGCCACTGGGAAGCTGACACAGAACCAGATAGTGACCACCTCATAGTGTCTGCCTCAGAGCCACATCTACTGTCCTTTGAGAGCCACTATGTTGCTCCTTGATCACCCCAAAAGGAATGACCCTACCCTGTGCCCTGAGACTTCGCACGGCCTCTCCCTACTTTCCTCCCCTATAGATAGCTCCTGTCCTTTGATCCAGAAGCCCAGCCCCAAGCACTGTCTACTCAACACTTTGGCAACATGCTTGACCGATTCACCCAAGGCAGACGTGTCTTTCAGACACACATTTCCTATCTTACACTTGCATGTGCGTTTTCCAAGCCCAAAGCACTTTGCTATCCAATCTCTAAATTTTTCCAACAGATTTTTTTTCAAGTAAAAGAGAAAAGTGCTAAGAACTAAATTATTTTTATTTTTCCCACTGAGTTTGCATCAAGGGATACTCCTCAGCTGTTGAGACATATGATGTTTATGCCCCATTTTCACACTGGGTTCAGAGAAAGGGAAGAGACTCAATCACTGAGCTGTCTTTTAGGTGCCTCAGGAAGGTTAAACCGGCATGGCTGTGCAGGTTGGCTGAGGCGGTGAGAAGCAGGATTGGGAAAGTTTTGCAGTAATCCAGGAATGAGGTGATCTGTTCAGAGGTGCCTTATGGCACAAGGCTTTAAAGATGGTAATTATTTTAGGGATTTGTTATCCAAAACCTGGGCCAGTCTCTAGAATAAATACATTATTTACTCACATGTTTCTCATTCTTCCGTGAGCTAAAATTACTGGGCCACAAACTATTTATGTGACATGTGTAAAGGCCCAAGACAAACTGTTGAAAGAAGATCAGTTTCATAGAGATTGCTTCCTTTTGTTATTAACAGTCTCCTTCCTCTTTAAATTCCTTCTCATGAGGCATCTCAGTAGCATGTCACAACCCTCATCTTAATAGGAACTGTAAAGGATTCTGGCTGCATAGCTATTTGTTGATAAAACAAAAATTAATTTTCAATGGAAATTAGCATGGGGAAAGTCAAACGTGGAAGACAGAATAAAACCTCCAACACTTTAGCCCTGGCCAGTGTGACTCAGTGGGTTGGAACATTGTCCCATATACAAAAAGACTGGGTGTTAGATTCCCAGTCAGGGCACATACCTAGGGTGCAGGTTCAATCCCTAGTCGGGCACATATGGGAGGCAACTGATCGATGTTTCTCACATCAATGTTTCTCTCTCTCTTCCCCTCTCTCTATAAAACCAATAAACATATCCTCAGGTGAGGATTAAAAATAATAAATAAATAACTAAATAAATAACTAAATAAATAACTAAATAAATAAATAAATCTCCAACATTTTCATGGGCTTTGAAAGAAGACTTGTTCAGAGACTGCTCAAGACTAGCCTGGACCTTGCTCCGGTATCCATGGACTGTGAATGTAACTACACTTAAAAAGCACTGGCGCATTGTTTATCTTGAATGTTATTTTCCAATTTATTGCTAGTTGCTCAAGCCAGAAATTGGACATTTCCCTTCCTCTCCTTCAACCGTGTATCCAATCAATCACCGATTCCCGGGGCTTGGTGGCTCTCAAATTTTAACATGCATCAAAAATAACCTGATGGGCTTGTGAGAGCACAGACTGCTGGGCCCCAGCCTCAGAGTTTCTGGGGTGAGGCCTGAGAATTTGCAATTCTAACAAATTCTCCATGAAGCTGTCCACTTAGCGACCACACGTCGAGAACCACTGCTGTGGATTGATTTCGGAGCATCTTTCACATCCACCCGTTTCTGTCTACTCTATGTGATTTTAATTCAGGTCACCATCTACATCAGCTGTGTTCTGGCAGTGATTTCCTTTAAAACACAAATCTGATTAATCTAGACCCCTGCTGAAATCTGCAGTGGCTCTGCAGAGCCCAAAAGATGAAGCCATCTTCCCTACCTCTCTGCCTTCCTCAGAAGCAAAGTTTTTATCTTTTATCTGATGATCGTGTTATTGAATAATGTACTTGAATTACTAGTTCTAATATTTTTAGTCTTCTGCATTATCTGTTAAATTACCACTATAGAAAGTAAGGACTTTGCTCTCTGTAGCCCCACATATCCTCCCATTCTCTTATTATAGGTCTTCATCCTTTGGCTTACTATTAATACTCAGTGTTTATACTATACTAGTGGCCCAGTGCACATTGAAAGGAAATTAATTAGAAGAAATATTTACTGCAGCTTGGTAGTAAACCAGATTCGGGGCAGATAGTACCGCAGCAACAACATAACCCATGGACGAAGGTGGAATTGCGTGGCCTGCGAGGAATTGGACTCCCTCCTCTCTGGTTCTGGGGTGCATCACCCGAGAACCGCTGCTGCCAAGTCACTGCAGCTTGGCAGCTCCTGTGTTGAGCATCTGCCTCCTGGTGGTCAGTGTGCATCATACATACTGGCCAGTCAGACGGTCGGATGGTCACTTAGCCTTTTATATAGAGAGAGATTATGAGTAAATGCTGTTCACAGCTGAGCCATTTATGATAACTTTGTTTCCTGAATGACTTTACATTTTCCCCATAGCTAATAATGAGCTTGAATCTGTTTGCTTAAATTTTTAGATATGTGCTGTAATTCAACCTCAAACAAGTCTTCAGTTTTCGAATCCCATCCTAAAATATTCAGATACATCAGGAACTCTAAGAAGTTTATTGACCTGTTCCCTCTGGACTTAGTTGTCATTCTGGCTTCTCCTTAAACTACCATTCTGGGCAATTTCTTCAACTCTCTGTCCTCATACTTGATCTGATTTCTGTATCTGAAGCTATTTTCCCCCCAGATTTTCTCTATAGCTTTTTGTAAAGTATATTCTCAAGTAGTTTTCAGAGTAAGGTTGCATGGAAAATAAATCTATTGACACCTTGTATGCCTGAAAACATTTTTTATTCTATCCTAATATTTAATTGATAATTTGGCTCAGTATCAGATTTTAAGTTGAAAATAATATCCGTTTAGATTTTTATCTAGTGTCCATTCATTGCCTTTTAGTTACCAGCCTTTCTTTTCATACAATCTTTTGAATGTGACATTTTCTTTTCTTCTGGAAATTTACAGGATATTCTCTTTGTCCTCAGTGTTCTGGAATCTCTCTGTAATATATGTTGATGTGGGTCTGTTTTTAAACACTGTGTCAAACACTTGACCCCTTTTATCTAAAAATGGATATATTTCAGTTGTGGAAATGTTATTAACTATTATTTTAATAATTTCCACCCTTCCATATTTCAATGTTCTCATTTTGTGCAAAATTTTTCATATACATATATTTATACATATATACACATAGGTATACTGAAAACACTACAAGTCAATAGTGGCCAAATGCAGGTGTTAGGAAAGATAAGAGAATGAAAATCAACAAAGTAAGGGTAGATGTATATACACGTATATACTATATACAAATACATACATATACATATATGTATATATATTTGTTTAGTTGAATTCAGTGGTACAATATTTTCTATAGGATTTTTTGCATTCTATTCATAAATGAATTTTTGCCTAAATTTTTCTTTTTCATACTGTCCTAATCTAATTTAGAAATCAAAAGTTTTTATCCTTTTAAAATGGGATAGGGAGGTACATTATTATCCTGTGACTGCCATAACAATTACCACAAACTTGGTCACTTAGGACAAAGACATTTATTCCTACAGTTGTGGAGACCAGAAGCAAGAACTCAAGGGGTCGGGAGGGCCATACTCCCTCCGAAAGCTCTGGAGGAAAACCTGCCTCCTGCCTCTCCCAGCTCTGATGTCTGCAGGCTTTGCTTGGTTTGAGGTCACATCACCCCAATCTCTGCATCTGCCGTCACACTGCCACTTCCTATTCTGTCTGAAAACTTCCTGTACCTCTCTCTTGTAAGGATATATGTCCAGATAATCCTGCATGAACTCTTCCTCTCAAATCCTTAAATTAAGCACTTGTTTTGCCATCCACATAGGTTATACTCACTCTTTTGCCATGTCAGGTAATAGCATAGTTTCGTGGGATTAGGACATGCACATATCTCTTTGTGTGTGTGTTTGTGTGGTGTGTGTGTGTGTGTGTGGGGGGGATACTATTCAACCTGTTACAAAGAAGTTTACTTCTTGTTTTATATTCTGGAAAATTTTTATATAATAGAGATTAGATATTCCATGAAAATTCCTGTAACATCCCCTACAGATTTTGAACCATTTATATAACTAGTTATAACTAATCATTTTTAAGCATTTATTTAATTCTTTTCATGTTTGTAAATCTACACTTGATCTTAGCCAAAAGGCTGAGAAGCGATCATGTTTGTAAATCTAATCAAGCATTCTTTCCCTTCTTGTGTCAGTTTTGACCAATTTTGTTTTCCTAGGAAATGACTGCGTTTCTCTAAGTTTTGAAATTTATTGCCATGATGGCATTTGGAATATTCAGTCATGGATTTCTCTATTGCTATTGCATGCCCAGTTATGTTCTCTTCATGCCAAATGAAATTTATAAAAATTTCCTATAATTTCTAGATAGATCTTAATTCACCTATTTCCCTCCTCTAACGATTTGTAAGTTTTATAATTTATAATGCATTTCTACTTAGATTTTAGTTTTTTCACCTTGGGCGAGTTGCTAATTTTTCTTTGTACATGAGTTTCCCTATTTGTAGATAAAAGTTGACAGTAAAATATTCCTAACAGAGTTACTGTTAGAATTTAATCAGAAAATATATCTAACACATTTTTATATTTAGCATATTGTCTAGCTCAGTGATTTCCAACCTTTTTCATCTCATGGCACTTTTAAGGTAATTACTAAAATTCTGCAGCACACCAAAAAATATTATCATTTTTGCCGATCTGACAAAAATGGGTATAATTTTGATTCACACTGAATGGCTATTGTGTTGGCTGTTGTCATTTTTAAATTTGACAATCTAAGGGAAAAGAGGTCAGTGCCCCTGACTAAATAGTCAGGTATTGAATGTTTTGCAAATTCTTGGGGCACACTAGTGGAAAATCACCAGTCTAGCTCATAGTAAACCCCCATTGGGAAGTAGATTGTGATCATTATTAGTAATATTTTTAATTTTTGCTCTAAGTGATCTGAAAATCTTTTTAGACACTCCACTAACTGAAAAAATTTAAGAAGCATATTGTGCATTACAGTGCAATAGTCTAGTTTACTAGTGTGCGGGAAGTTTAATTATGTGCCTTCCTGTTAAGCCTTGAGTGGGAAGTCAGCATATCAGCACTGTGGGAAACTGATGAACTCAATCAAGATCATCCTCAAAGAGGATTCCAAAAATACATGTGACAGCTTGTGGATGAGAGGGTCAGTCAGCGTTTGGGAATAAGAGGAGTTGGGTAGAGGGATCGGTTTCTCTGAATTAGTGCTGCACGTGAGGGATATTCTGTGCCAACCCCATGTAGAGAATGCTTCCTGTTACTTGCTGAGTTTTACAAATATCCCTCCAAAATTCACTCCAAGAGGATTTTGGTTTCAAACTCTGGAATTTAGGGTATTTATTTGTCCTTCCGAACATAGAATTTTTCTTGTTCTTTCCCTCAACTTTATTGAAGTTATTGAAAAATATAATTCTATATTGAATCATCGTGTATACTTTAAATATGCACTGTACATTGTGGAATGATTATCAAGATGAAGATAATGAAGACATCCATCACTTCACAGAGTTAATTCTTTTTGTGTGTGTGGTGAGTACACTTAAGATCTACTCTCAACAATTTTCAAGTATGCAATACCACTTTAACTCCTGACTCTATACCACAGAACAAATCGTAATTTTTATAAAAATGTAAAGAGACCATTTGGAGGCACTGGCTCTGGCATAGGGAACAATATATATCTAATAGAGGCACAGACCAACTACTCATGTTCCCAAACCCTGAGAGAATAACATAAACTTAGATCAGGGCTGGGAGACATGGATGGCACATCCCTCTTTCTCCCCTTTGTGCTGGAATAAGTCCCTTACCTGTCAGGCTAATCAAAGCAGAACTGAGAAGAGACCAAGCTTGTCCTCAATAGGTACTTCACTGTCTACATCAAGTAAGCAGGTGCCTGTACACACATGCACACATGCACATGCACACATATGCACAAAACACATACACACACATGCACGCACACACTTCGAGCATCAAGAACCAAGCTGCTCTTTCACAAGTCATTCTTGGGTGAATCCAACAGTTAAAAAAGGATAAAATCCTCATCCTGTCATTCAAAATGTTAGCTACGTCTAACAACTGTATCATCAGTCTTTTATCAGGATGCCTTCTGTGTGTTCATCCAAGGTCTGAAGAAAAGTTTTGGACAGGATCTGATTCAGAGCAGAGCGTGCAATGCATCATTGAAGACATCCTTGCTAATCTATACACTGTAGGTAAAGTCATTCTAAAAAGCCCAGCTTACATCTCGACACTTCTGCTTAAAACAGTTCAATGGCTCTCCATCATCTCCAGCCCTGTTACTTAAAGTGTGGCCTGCAAACTACTGTTGGGCTGCAAACTGTTTATTTTTAGTCTGCAACAAGGTAAGTACAGAAATTAAGAGTAAGTGTTATAGTTACTTGACAGAGTGATTTTATGTCAGCTTAGCCTTTTAATGAAACATTTGGCTAGGATTTTGTATGTCTTTATTTCCTTTACCTGATTGTTCATTTTAATGTGTTCTACAAATGGGCTGGCCTGTCATGGAATAAAAATTTTAAAAAGAAAAATGTGTCTTTTGTGAAAAGAGTGGAAGTGCTGATCAGCAGGATAAAGTCCCAGCTCTGATAAGAGACTATCCCTTATCCCTGGTCACAGTAATTGGCCCAAAGGCCCAAAACAGGCACTGGATCCAATTGAGAACAAGGTCACTTGTGTCCTGATCACTGCCCAACTCTTCAGCTTCCTCTCGTGTCACTCCCCAGCCCCTTCACAGACTGTGGTCTAGTCATATGAAATCTTCACAGACTATGGTCTAGTCATATGAAATCACATGCATTGTCCTTTTTGGCCCAGAATGTGTTTTATATTCTCAGCTGGCTGCTCAATTTCTACTCATTGGTCCTACTCATCACTCGAACCCCATCTTTCTGTGAGTCAGGACCCTTAGCTACAAGTGACACATGTCATATTTAAACAGAAAGGAATTTATGGATAGAGGTGGAGCTGGCTTCAAACTCAGTAGGACCCAGGTATTTGAATTATTCTCTCTCTTCTCCCCTCACTCCCCCTCTTTCTCTTGGCTCAATTTCTACTCATTGGTCCTACTCATCACTCGAACCCCATCTTTCTGTGAGTCAGGACCCTTAGCTACAAGTGACACATGTCATATTTAAACAGAAAGGAATTTATGGATAGAGGTGGAGCTGGCTTCAAACTCAGTAGGACCCAGGTATTTGAATTATTCTCTCTCTTCTCCCCTCACTCCCCCTCTTTCTCTTCCTGTCTCTTCCTTTCTCATTCCTGTCATTCTCTTGCTCTTGCTCCCTTTTACTGCAGATAGGCATGTTCCACATAGCAGGAGAATTGCAGAACCCAGCTTCCTCAACCCAACTTAACAAGGCGAGAGGAAAGAGAATTTGTCTTTCTTGGCTTCAGAATAAAGTCATCCCAAAAGAATTCTTTTTCTCAATTGGATCCAGTGCCTGTTTTGGGCCTTTGGGCCAATTACTGTGACCAGGGAGAAGGGATATTCTCTGCAATCAACTTCCCCCCTTCCACCTTAGAGATCATCCTAAAATTTAATCATGCCTATATCTCTCCTCGTCTTTAAGACCTCGCTTTCCCTTTCTGCAGGAAAAGAAATCCAGTCGTTCTTTCCTTCATGAGTAAGGTTTGGTGTTTCCCACCACTTTCACTGCTGGAACAAAAGACAAAACCATTATCTGCCTCTGTGATTTCATGTGCTGAAATACCTCCCTCCCTTCCAGCAGTTCAGGAGTGAATCCCTAAGTACCTCTTAAAGAAACTGAGGTGGCCCAGCCAGTGTGGTTCAGTGATTGAGCATCACCCTATGAACCAAGAGATCACGATTACATTGCTGGTCAGGGCATATGCCTGGGTTGTGGGCTTGGTCCCCAGTGTGAGTCATGCAGGAGGCAATTGATTAATTATTCTTTATCATCATTGATGTTCTATCTCTCTCTTCTTCTCCCTTCTTCTCTGAAATCAACAAAAATATATTTTTAAAAAAGAAACTGAGGTATTCCCTTTTTCAGTAAGTCTTCTCTGGTCATCTCTAAATAAAGATACTAACAGCTCATTGAGACTCTTTTATGGTTCGTATACCTTTATTGGGGGTCTGGTAACAGTCCATTATAATAATATGCTTTTCTCTCCTAATACATTTTCTACTAAACTCCTTTGAGTTTATCCACATTTTCTAATATTGTATTTGGCACCTAGTAGATGCTCAATTTGATGTTGTTTGAAACAAATTATAGATCTGATACTCTTTGGGAACTTACATTTACATAAGTTCCTTTCATACTAAAGTTTGATCACCTTGAATGTGGGGAGTTTATCATTTCATCCTTAGAAACTAGCGTGGTGCTTAAAACACAGTGACAAGTAAATGAGTTTTGAGGATGAATAGTTTTCTTAATTTATTAATTAAGAAAAAAATAGGTACATATGGAGCATCCTTGATGACCCTACCAAGACTTTCTTTGCTACAGAGAATTGATAGGTACTGTGGGGTTACGTGGGCCATGGTCATGAGCCTTCCTTCTTTACAATAAATCACATGACTGGTTGGGTACAAAACACATGCGCAGAGGCTGTTGAACTAAAGAGATAAAATTGATTGTTGGGCACTGGGCCCTAGCTGAGACCCGTGGCTACCTCCTAGTTCCACTCAGGATTTGTTAAACAACCCCTCAGGTCAACTCATTTCCATTTTAATACCTGGGGTTCAGAAGGCAGGGACCTTCTACTCTGTATTCCTGATAACCGCAAAGAAATCTCCATCTCTAAGCACCTTCCCTACAGATTCTCATGAGGCATAAACACCAGAAAATGGTCTGGTTCTACAGAGCCAAGAATGGGCTGTATATCTTGTAAATGGGGTTGGGGTAGGTGTTAAGGAAAGGAGAGGGGGTGGCTGAGACTCCCCATTGTACATAATAACACAATCAGATCATGATAACCATTGCCATGGTGACAAGCCATTTCTGTCTTTCCAGCATGCACATAACATCATTAGTCACTATCTCCACAATGTCAGGCTGACACAACCTGAGGAGTCATTAACGTCTCAAAACTGTAGGCGCAGGAGGGTTATACCTTAGCTATTTATTTCTGCTGAGCAAGAGCTAGAAAAATTTCCCAGGTCCTTGTTAGCAGAAATTCTGTGCCACACTGGGATCTGGAAAGCAGAGGTATTTGGCTTACGGCCTTGATGTGTCTTGTTTGAAAAGATGCCATAGTTTGATTAGACGTAATCACTTTGGAAGGAGCTCTGTTACTTGTAACAGGATGACATTTTTGCTATTACTGAGCAGTCTACCGTTTGTAAAAACACTTGGTAATTATTTTGTTGGTCTTCTGGGAAACCCTCTGGGGAAGGTCCCTGTTAGGTTCACTCTTTGATCGGTGCATTCATGGGTACAGGCTGTTTCAAAATCTGTTCATTGTGCTAGAATGATTTTGATCTCTAAAATCACCTAAGCAGAAACATTATAGAAAACCTGGAAATATTAGTTTTACTATTATTACTCAACTAGCTATTATTATGATAATTATGAGATATCACTATAGCAATGGGATCAAATTGCTACATTGCCGAACACTTAGTAGACATTAAAACATATTTGTTGAATAAATAAATGAATTAACAACTGCAGACCTGTAGGTATAGGATTATAACTTTAGTGGCTGGAGTGTAATCCTGAGAAACATAGGAAGTGAAAATAAACATTGCATCTGATCTTAAATATTTCCTGTTTTCTAAATATGTCAGGTTATTCAACCTCCAGTGTCTTGCACCATGTTCCTTCTGCCTTGAAGCTCCTTCCCCATGGTTTGTCCATAAGAGTTTGTTCATAAGATAAACTCTTACACAGTCTATCCTGATCTCACCTCCCACAGCCCCAGTCCTCCCCGTAGTCCCCTACTAAAGGCACGGTTAGCTATTCTCCGCTACACGCTGGCCTGGAGCGTGTCAATTCCTGCCCGTCTGATTCCAGTAACCACATGCACTGTAATGACTTCTGTATTTAAACTTCATCCGGCTCCCTGGAGGACAGCTGTGTCTTACTCAGCTTTGTATTCCCTGTGCCTGCATAGAATACGGACTCAATACATGTTTTTAAAAAACGATTCCAGTATACATGAGAACGAGATTCAGATGCAGTCAGAACTTATACACTTGAAGAAGGGTGCATTGATTCATCTAAATTATTCACAATCACCTAGCATGTAAGTGTTAGCGTCTGAAGACCCTCCAAGATTTGAACCCGGCTCTCACTGAAGCCAATGCCCATATTCTTTCTGTCATGTCCTGGGGTGCATCAGGGGCGAAGGGAGGTTATTGTAGCTGGGAGGGAAGGTCCCTGAAAGAGGTCCCTGAATTTGACATCTGTGAACGCCTGGGAAGAAATTGCTCCAGAGGATTAGTAATAGAAGCGGGGAGGAACAAAAACTCGATTCCATTCCTTTAGATTGCACTGACCCCTGACACGACGGGAGCGGGTTCCTGTGAGACTCTATCGAGTCCTTTGCCGCTGGGGCAGGAAGGCAGAGACACACTTGCCATTTTGCAACCACACTGCAGACTTCATGAGAGAAATGCAATGTTTGCTTCCCACCGCCTCGGAGCCCATAGCAGGTGCTGGATAAATACTTAATGAGCAAGAAGAACATGAAACCAAAGCAATCAGGTCGCTGCAGCCGCGTTCCCAGCTCTCTGCGCGTTATTTCTGCCTCAGCCTTCTCGAGGGTCGAAGGTGCAGGTCACAACAACTTCCCTGAAGGCACGATTCTTAGTCTGAGTCTTATCCCTGCCATCCTGTGTGGTGAAGGGCAATGTTCCAAGAGGTGGGTCCTTTAAACTAAACGCTGCAAATCTCCCGGCAGGGGCGCTTCAGCGTCTCCCTGAGCCGCACCTACCTTACATCCCACACCCTGCACTGCACGCTGCCCTTGGGTCTCGGACAGAAAACAACTCCCAGCTCTTTCATAAGGGCTCCTTGGAGCGCGCCGCCAAGGCCTTGGGAGGCACTTTTTTCAAAGCAGCAAATAAATTTTTGTTTCCAGAGTTAGCATGAGGCAAGGCCAAGTTTCATTTTCTTCCCCTACCTGTTCTCTGACTCGGGCTGAGAGGTAGCTAATGATACACAGGGCCGCATGGAGCTGTCACCGACATCACATCTTTGCACGGAAATCTGATCAGGGTTGTCGTCCAGAAATGCAAATCCATGTACATGCAATTGGCAAAAATGTGCTTTTTTTTCATCTTTGGCGACAGAAATGGATTTTCTGAGCCTTCTCACGTTGTCCCCAAATGCCTTTGATGTTAAATCCCCGAGGTGTTGCCATAAAGAAGTTCTGGGTGCCAAGATCAAACTTTCTTGAAGATGATCTGAGCATCTGGTTTCCTACCAGCCCCAGAGTCTGTCTTAGCACAGGGGCCGGTTCAGTGGCCATCCTAGGTGCCGGCGGCGGATTCTGTGACTAGCTCTCGCCCTTGTCTACATCTAGAATACAAAGGGGTTTATCTGGTGGAATTCAGTGGAGCCTGCGTGGAACCTAGTTTCCATAGTGTGACTATAAGGGACACATCATCAGCGGCCTCTTTCCTACCTGTGGGCCTCTGAAGATGTTTCCTAGCCTGATAGTCAAGGGCATCCTCCCCTGGTAGGATCTCATTCTACATTTTCCCTGATGTCACATTACACTTCAAATTGCATAATTTTTCAATAACTATTTCTCTGCATGTGTATTATGTTCCCAACACTCTGCTCAGCACTTTACAAATATTTCAGTATTTGTCACTTTGCAAATATTATGTTACCAGTCTTTACAAATATTACAAATATTTCATGTTCTTCACTCATTTCAAAAATATTTCTTAAGCACCTGCTATGTGCCAGACATTGCTTTAGGCCTAGGTGTTAATGCTTCATAGAGCTTATGTGCTGGTGCAGAGACAAAGATGATATCAACGTGTAACTCATTAATTAATCCCAGAATATAAGTGGTAATGAGGAAACAGACTCACGTAAGGAGGAAGGGATATAGGGAATACAGAGGGTACAGAGAGGGGCATTTAGGTAGGATGTTCAGGGAAACCCTCTTTGAATAGCCATCTGAATTCTCAAAGATGTACACTGTGAAAAAATCCAGGGAGAATCTTCTGAACAGAGAGACCAAAGAGGCCAACAGCTCTTAGATTCCATCTAGTGGACTCAAGAAATGGCTGGAAATACTAGTAAGTGAGGGGGAAATGAGAGGAGATGAGGTCAAACAGAAAGTCAGAAACCTGACAGTACAGGGCCTTGGAGAACATGGTAATGAGTTTGCATTTTATTCTAAAGATAATGGGGCGCCTATCTGTATATTTTAAATACCAATACATTGGCTGTTGCTGGGCACAAGTGGAAAGAGAGAGATAGCCCAGCTGGCGTAGCTCAGGAGGTCACAGTTTGATTCCTGGTCAGAGCACATGCCCAGGTTGTGGGCTCGATCCCAGTGTGGGCGTGCTGGAGGCAGCAGATCAATGATTCTCTTTCATCATTGATATTTCTATCTCTCTCTCCCTCTCCCTTCATCTCTGAAATCAATAAAAAACATATTTTTTTTTTAAAAAGAGAGAGAGACAGGAGGCTCTAACTGATGTTCAGATTGGGGATGACTGTATTTATTGTCACATGGGGTTAGCTAGATGAAATTGGGGTACATGTGAAGGCATAGCTAGTAGAAAATGTTCATTTGACCATACAATAATTCTTTGAAATACAGAAACTAAAATGGTTAGGTAGAGCTGTAGTACATTTGAGGATGGGTATAATAGGAGTTAACTTTATAATAATCCAGAGATGTGAAAAACTGAGCTAACAGGGAAGCCAGACTTTATTGGAAAATCAAGCAGGGATTTGAGGCAATTAGACAGATAATTTGGCCCACAACCATTTTTCTTCAATTGCTACCTGGAGAGATTGCCAAGGGAAGTTTTTCATTTCGGCTGACTCGCTCATCATCCCTTCACTCTAAGTGTTTCTACACTGAGAAAGACCCAGAAACTCCAGTTTATCCCTTACTTATTTAAAGTGTTTATGTTACCATTCGATGCTTGCTTCTCTCTTTTCACTGTTAATGAGTCACCAGAAAAAACAAGCCTGCTTTTACAAGCCTTCATAGTTGTGTTTGTCGCTCTGTGTTGACAAGAAAGAGGACGCTGTTGGCAAAATCTGCCACAGCTGGCTGTTTACTTTCTTGGCAGACCCAAAGGTGAACATAAATAATTTAAAATAGCTTTTATGATCTGCCTGTCCCAGGGTGACAAAAGTAAATGACTAAAGCTAAGATTGAAGAGGGAGAAATATTTTTTAAAATGGAAGGAAACCATAAAATTTCATTTGCCTTCAGAAATATTTATTGAGCAGTCACAGTGTGCAGGGAAACAAACAAGGACTAAAAGCCCACGTTTCCTGAGTGCTGAGTGCCTATGTGCGCTTCAATCCTGAAAAGACACAATGCAAAGGGAATGACTCTTTTTGTTTCACGAATGAGGAAAGTAAAGGTTTGGAGAGGAGAGGGAATTGCTCGTACTCCCATATCTAGCAAATGGCAGGGTGGGCCCCCACCTGCACTGCCTGAGTCTAAAGGTCATGTTCTCGATGATCATGTGACAGCTTCACAATTAAGGGGCTCGTTAGGCATTCACTACCTAGTGCAGTGGGGTGAGGAAAGGCTACCAGAGTGATTTAGGTTCATTGAGAGAGGTTACATGGAAGAGCTGTTATTTATGCTGGGATTGGATTTATGCTGTTATTTATGACTTAAACAGGAAGAGGGTAAGTCTTCTCAGGCCAAAATGATGGAAAAAAGTAAGGAATCCAGGCTGCTATCTAATGAGTTTTCTCTGGGTTGCCAAGCAACATTTTTTACACATTTATTCCTTTTGTATATAATATTTATATATAATATGATGCACATATATTACAAATAAAATTAATATACATTACATATTATAATATGTAAGGCACAGTATATTATGTAATATTTAATATGTGCTATATATAATTTGATATAAATATACAACTTTACATATACCTCGATAACTTTATATTCATAACATGTATTTATATTTGTATGCTATATAAATATTATTACATTCCAATATGTGTACTATACATATACTATTGCATATACTTCTTCACGGATTTGACTGATTGACTTAGTTTTAACCTATATAACACAGAAAGACCCAGACTAGAAGTCTGGAGATGTAAGTTTCCATATTTTTGTCAAGTCCCTTCATTTTTCTCTTTTAAAAAAATCTATTTTTATTGATTTCAGAGAGGAAGAGAAAGGGAGAGAGAGAGACAGAAACATCAATGATGAGAGAGAATCATTGATCAGTTGCCTCCTGTATGCCTCCCACTGGGGATTGAGCCCACAACCTGGGCATGTGCCCTGACAGGGAATAGAACCACGACCTCCTGATTCATAAGTCGCTGCTCAACCACTGAACCACATTGGTCAGACAATAAACTCGGACAATGAGAGGGTTGGACTAAATGATCCCTATCAGCTCTAAAATTCTTTGTTTTGGACATGAAAACCCAGCCAAATGCTGTACCAGTTGGGGATGTGTCCGCTACGTTGGCGCCGGGTGTGTGCATGCCCCTATTGTGCGTACTTGCTTATGTGCCTGTCAGCCCTTCTAGACTGAGCTCCCTGAGGTCAGGGATGATGTCTCATCCACCTTTATCTCCAGCCTCTAACCCAGAGCGAATCCTCAATAACTAAACATTGCCTCTTTTGCACAACATTCTTTTAGATGATTCTGTATCATTTTTATTATAAAATACCACTCCAAACACACTTCCTCCTTCATTATTTCAAAGCAGTTCATTTCCAACTTAATAAAAATAAACAGTTCTTGGCAGTTGGGGTTTAGGTTGGAATCCCTTGTCAGAATGTTGCTAAAAGGCTTCATAATTACTACATGTTTATCCTTTCAACAAGAACTCTCAAAACAATTTACTAAGAAAGCTATTACTTCATAATTCAGACTGAGGTACAAAGAGATCAGGAACTTATTAAAGGTTAATAAATTATTCACTGATTGGGACTTGAGCTTCTGAGCCCCAGTATCACAACTTTCTGTATAAACCGAAAAGAGGAGGCAAAGGAAACAGTATTCAGAGGCTGTGTACCCAGTGTACTTAGCATAATCAGTTTACCTGTGTCAATTTCATTACCTTTTATAAATAGGGATGCTGCCTCCTGGGAAAAGAAAAGCTTCCCTACTCTTTCCCCCTCTTCAAGCAGGGTAATTCACCATTCAAATCTATTCTGAAGGGGCACAGAGATGATTTCAGCCAGCTCTGAGAAAGGAGGGAGCTCTCTGCAGAAAGCCCCTCTGGGGTTTGGTTGGGGATGCAAGTGTCCTAGGTTAGGTGTTTTATGTCCCTCAACCACTCATTCCGACTGCCTTCTTCATCAGAACCCTGTTTGAAAATCCTTTTACCTTCCTTTGACCCTGCTAGGCTGTTACCCAAAGGAATACACTCTAATCCTTCTCAGCCTGTCTGGAGAGATTTAACTCTCAGTCAAAGGAGTTTCAAAGAAAAGGTTTTCGGCAGTCCTGGGAGGAAAAATGCATTGTTGCCTATAGAGAAATAGGCCACATTGACTTTTGTTTGTGAGTGAGTTGGAGATGCTGTCAGAAACTTTTTTTTTATTATCATCACATCAATATTTCAGGGGGAAGAGAAGTCATAAATTTGTATATCTGAATAGGCTACCTGCATATTCCAGAAGAGCTTGAATTAGGGAATATTCAACACCAAAGAAATGCTCTTTTGTTAATTTCCAGCACAAAATTGATTCAGATTAAGAAAATTGTGCCTAATGGCAGTCCTAAGGGAATGTGCTCTCCTGAGTAAAAAAGAAAGAATTGTTAAAATAAGATTAACTTCATGATAATAGAGAACAAATTTTCTTGAGGGCACTTTAAAATTTGACACACTCTTTTTTTTTGCTATCATTTAAAATCTTCCTTTTGTAAATTTATTTACACTTTAAACTGCACAAAATTTGTATCTCGGAAACAGCACCAAAAGAAGCAAATTGTGCCCTGGAAATAATACACACTTTGGAATCACACCTGGTTCCATTTCCAACTTTGCCACTTGCTGGTTGGATGGGTTTGGGGATATTTCTTAACCTCTCTGAAACCTCAGATTCTTTTGTAAGAGTGATGACAAAATACCTCCCTCGTGAGATTGTTGTGTGAATATGATTCACAGTGCCTAGCAGCTGGTAGAAATTTTTAATGATGCTTTCTGTTATTAAGCCTAATCTTATCCCAATTTCCCTAAATTCCAGAATAGAGATTGAATTAAGAAGGTATTTACTCCTTTATTATTTATCTTTGCTATGCTGACCTCTTTTCCCATGGTTTAGGCATTTCATATCTTTCCCAATTATATTTCTTTAGTAAGTAGTTTTTAAATGTCACTTGTGGCAAATTGGAAAATGATAATTAATTTTCTGTTTTTCTTTGGTAAAAGAAAATGACAATTACTGAAAAAGTAGTCACCTTTCTCTAACTCCAATCTTATTGTTAGCTTATAGATATTCAAACCCTCAGTTAAGTCAAATGGTAGAGACATGTATGAATTTGATGATTAACGTGATGGAACACAACATATTAACCTTTTCTCATCTCAATCAATTCCTTCTTTAGTTATCACTTATTTTAGTGATTTGGAACAAAACACCTGAATTCTGTAAGAACCTAGTTCCCCAACAACAAATAAGAAAGTATTATTATGTAGACTGAAACCTGAAATAGATGCAGGGATCAGACAAAGAGGCAAGAGGGCCAGATGGGTAGAATATTAATTGTTGGTAACTAATTCAAATTTTTAAAAAGTGTGGCCCAAACAGTGACCTCCACTTTCAATGATTTTGTTAGTTTCCTCTTGTTAGGATTCATGTGAAACAGGCCTTGTCTGTAATCAATAAATTTAATTGCTTTTCTTTCCCAGATCTCAGTGTGTCTATTACTACAGGGGTCTTGGGAGAATAAAAAAAAAATTCTTAGGATTCCTGATCAGTGGAAATCATCAAAGATATAAAAGGATATAGTATATCTATACTAGCACATCAGAGGGAGGGTGACGAAAGATGTCTTTAAAAGGTCATTTTAAGATCATTTTTCATTGATTTCAAGGAGGAAAGAACAATTCCTTGGTTTGGTGCTTCCTCCCTCAACTTAGGAACTTCAGCATTACATAGTCCAATAACCACCTTGTCTTGATCTTCCTTCCTTTCCCCAAATGAAGGAATATTTATATGCACCTTTACATGTGAAAATGTACATGTATTAGAATATATTACTGACTGCCCTATTTCCTGCACTAGAGAAAGGCAAAACCTATATTCTTTTATTGGTATTATAACTCCCAGTGATTTTATATATTTTTATTAAATACTAGTAGCCCTGCACACGAATCCATGTGCCAGTAGGTTGCTGCCGCCCTCCTATAGCTCTCTGCCTGCTACCCCGCCCTCCTGTAGCTCCCCCAACCTCCCCCTTATAGCTTGTTGCCCTGCCCTCTCCTGTAGCTCTCCACCTCCCACTTGCTTGCTGCCCTGCCCTGTCCTGTAGCTCTCTGCAGCCGACTTATACCTCACTGGCCCACCCTTCTGCTGATCCATGATCTGGTCATGACGCGCTTGGTCGTTACGCCTGGCTAATTAGCATATTCCTCTCTTATTATATAGGAGGATAGCTACTATGCACTATTAGATTAGTTTCAGGTGTAATAGATAGCCAGCATTAATATACCTACTGAGATGGTCAACAGGCTAAGTCTAATAACCATCTGTCATTGTACAGGCTTATTGTGATATTACTAGAGGCCCAGTGCATGGATTCATGCACCAGTGGGGTCCCTCAGCCTGGCCTGTGGGGATCGGGCCAAAACCAGCGATCTGACATCCCCTGAGGGGTTCTGGATTGCAAAAGGGTGCAGGTCAGGCTGAGAGATCCCACCGGTGCATGACTGGGGTCAGGGTGGGACCACGGGAGGGATCAAGGGCACATCCGACCCTTCTCATCCAGTCCTGATTGGTTGGACCCCAGCAGCAAGCTAACCTACCAGTGGGAGCATCTGCCCCCCTGGTGGTCAGTGCGTGTCATAGCAACCCATCAAACAAATGGACACTTAGCATATTAGCCTTTTATTATATAGAATTGACTATATTCTCTATGCTGTACATTACATCCCCATAACTTGTTTATTTTATAACTGGAAATGTGTACCTCTAATTCCCCTTCACCTATTTCACCCATTCCCCCTCATCCCTACCCCTCTGGCACCATCAGTGTTCCTCTATGTCTATGAGCCTATATCTGTTTTGTACTATTTGTTCAGTTGTTTTGTTTTTTGATTCCATGTGTAAATGAAACCATGGTATTTGTACTTCTCTGAGTGACATTGTATTTTTTCTTTAACTGAATACTTGATATTTGGTGATTATCTTAAAATTGTGAATCTTTAGTTTGCATTTCTTCAATATACTAGCATATACACACAGACTCATATTCAGTGACATAAGAGCTTACAGGAAGCTAAATACATTGCCCCATTCTAACTCCATAACTCAAAGCAAATAGCCAACTTGGAACACCATCTTAACTGAGCAGCATTGTAATAGGCCACCTGAAGGCAGTCTGTTTAGCAAGACAAGGCAGGAGAATGCACTGTTGAAGGATGATTATGGGTGGTGAATTAAGGGAGTGTCTAAAGGACTAATAAAGCTACAATTCAGCAACAATCACTTTATTATTAGATGTTAAAAAGAACATGAAGGAAGATTTATGTCTTCTTTTAACTTCAGCCTGAGATAGCTTCAAATTCAATTGCAGGGCTGTTTTAGAATAAAGCAGAAGTTCAGGAGGAAAATGTCTTTCAATAAACTTATGATGATTCAGAATAAGTTTAATCATCTGCTGCTCTCCCCAGGAAGATTACCGACGTGACTTAAGAAGCAGAATGTACACTGATTTTATCCTCAGAGGGGAGGAGAGATGCTAAAAGCTCATTATGAGCAAATACATTTGCATGCAAGCCTACTTCACATTCTGAGAGTGAGCAGAAATCCACAACCTGGAATTGGAAACAGAGCATTTGGAATGTGGAACGTGGTGTGGCTTCTAATGTGATAAACAGAATTCTTAGAGCCTCAAGGCTGTTAGCATAAATGAGCTATTCTCTAGCTGCAAACTTAATACCCATCTTAAAGAAATGTAAAATCTGCATGTGTATATGAGTAAGTCGTTTTTAAGTAAAAAACAGTGGATCCTCTGTCTGGAGATTTCTTCGGTGAGATGTCTTTATTTCCTGAGTATAGTTTATCATCTCTTTCTTTGCTTTTCACACCCTAACTCCCACACAAGTGAACATATCCCCAACTCCCTGTATTCTAAATTTGCTTTGTTCCCTCTTTCAGCCATTGATAACACTCTAGAATGTTCTTCCCACCCATCTTTGTATTCATAAGTCCTAATTATCCCTGAAGTCCCAATTCAAATATTCCCTCCTTCAGAAAACTTTCCCTTATCTTCCCATATAAAAAGGAGCACACACTTCTTTGAAGTCCTGTAGCTTTAAAATGTACATAATGATAACACCCTCTATGTTACACGCTGACCACACCTGCCTCATTGGCTCCTCTCATTCAATTTTGTATCTCTCACAGGCCCTAAAACAGTCTTTTGTCCTCAAGAGATTCTCCTTAAAATCTCTCAGAGGAAACTAACATTTCACTCACTGATATTCCTAGGTACACATGAGAGTGTTACATGATGGTCAGTTTTCATTCATTTATTCCACAAATATTTATTGGGTGCCTACTGGGTTGCCAAACACTGTTCTAGACACAGGGAACATACAGATAAACAAGATCACTTATCTTCTAGTTTATCTATACTAATAAAAGCCTAGGTGGCCCTCGCACTCTCACGCGATGCCCTCACGTCATCACAAGATGGCCACCCCCACATCGTCACAAGATGGCTGCCCCCACGTCATCACAAGAGGGCTACCACAAGATGGCTACCACAAGATGGCCGGCAGGGGAGGGCAGTTGTGGGCGATCAGGCTGGCAGGGGAGGGCAGTTGGGAGTGAACAGGCCAGCAGGGGAGGGCAGTTGGGGGTGACCAGGCCTGCAGGGGAGGGCAGTTGGGAGGGACCAGGCCTGCAGGGGAGGGCAGTTAGGGGCAACTGGGCCAGCAGGGGAAGGCAGTTGGGGAAGATCAGGCCTGCAGGGGAGGGCAGTTGGGGGTGATCAGATTGGCAGGCAGAAGCAGTTAGGGGCAATCAAGTAGGCAGGTGAATGGTTAGGAGCCAGCAGTCCCGGATTGTGAGAGGGATCCCAGATTGGAGGGGTTGCAGGCTGGACTGAGGGACACCCCTCCAGTGCACAAATTTTGTGCACCAGGCCTCTAGTAAATAAGTAAATAACAAAAATAATAATTATAAATAGTATATCACAAATTAAGTTAAGATGATGTGTAAGTGAACGGTTGGATGGGGAGGGACTACTTAAGATGAAAACCAAATGACCAATAGGAAGCAACTAGCTCTGCTCAGGGAAAAAAATATATATAACATTCCAAGAAGAAAGATAAGATAGAGCAAAGTCATAAGGCAATAAAGTTTGACATAGTGGCAGTCAGGATTTGGATAGGAAAGTAAAATCCATTCCAAATATTTCAAGCAGAAAGAGAGTTAACACAGGGGATAAGAGGCTTTGGAAATCTTTGAAAGGTTTTGGGAACAAAAAAGTCCGAGATAGCCTTATGTAGCATTTAGAAAATCTGTGCAGAGAGGGATCAAAGGAAACTGCCAACAAAATGTGTAACTGTCAGGAGGACATCCAAAAGCAAATATAAATGGTATTGCAACCGGCTTGTATGTTGATGGAAATGATTCAGGAGGCAGAGATACATTGAGGATGCAGAGAAAGTGTCAAATTTCAGACCCATCATCCTTGCAAAGTCTGTAGGAAATGGGACCCAGTGCACAATTGGACTTTGACAGGAATGAAGACATTTCATCCTGAGTTAAGAAGAGAGAAGGCAGCCCTGGCTGGTTTTGCTCAGTGGATAGAGCATCGGCCTGTGGACTGAAGGGTCCCGGGTTCGATTCCGGTCAGAGACACATGCCCGGGTTGTAGGCTCAATCCCCAGTGGGGGGAGTGCAGGAGGCAGCCAATCAATGTTTCTCTCTCAACATTGATGTTTCTCTCTCTCCCTCCCTCTCCCTTCCTCTCTGAAATCAATAAAAATATATTTAAAACAAAAGAGAGAGCGAGAGAGAGCAGGCAGAAGTTGTAGGAATAGATGCAGGTACATTGTAGGTTTTGGAGTAGGGAAAAGAAAGTGATCTTCCCTGACAGATTTTATTTATTTTCAACAATGTATGAGGTCACTAGCTGAGAGTGTAATGTTGGAAAGAAGAGGTGCAAAGATTGGGGTGGGAAGAGAAGCTATGGAATAATCATCCTGGAGAGTGGAAAAGCTGGGGAAGCAATGGAACATTGAACAGTAATACTGAGTACCCACATGTGATTTGAAATCATGACTTTTAAGATGAAAGCAGTCATCAGCCAGTTTGTGTTTTGTGTGTTTTTTTCCTCCACAAATGTTCAGCTCCTGGAGTGCAGGCAAAAATAGGTAGCTAGTTTGATATGATTGGGCTTGAGACTTTTCTGAGTACAATGTGGGGAGAGAGGGAGGAATGAAGTATGGTGGAAATTAAAATGTTGGCAAGGGTGTGATGGTAATGATAAAAAATGGAAGCTAGAAAGGGGAGATGGAAACTTGAGAGGGTTGATGGATTGATAGGAATGAGTGGCAGCGTCCATGAGTTGCATACTTCAGCAAGATCTGGAATTGGTAGAGTATTGGTATAAGTGTATTGGAAGTGCAGGAGGTAGTGGTCAGAAAGTGGGTCAGAGGTGGGAAGTAGTTGGTAAGGATGAGGTCAAAGGTTATGGGCCTGAGACAGCTCAGCTTGCTCAGAGTCTTTGTGAAGCTATTGGGGTAAAAGACCTAACCCCCGTCTTACTTGTGACTCAAGCTTTCCATGTGCCTTCCTATTCCAGTGTTTCTTATTTATCTATTTAAAAGAACTACAAATTTAAGAGTGAATTAGAAACTAACAAAAATACAAAAGCCAGCATGAGGTAAAGTAGACCAGATAATAGAAAATGAATTCTGTTATCTTTTAAAATGTTTTTAAAGACCAACTGAGACTCTGTACTTGAACCTAAGACCTGAAATAAATTAACAATGCCCAGTTCCTGGGAAAAAAACCAACCTATAAGAAATTGGATCATGATTGAGGTTCACAGAATCAATGAGCAAAGGACCATTTCCTCTGCACCTTAGGCAAGAGTTTGAATTACAATGAAGGTGATGATTAAAAAGATGGCGACGATGGCATCACTGACGATAATACTAATTGAGCACTCAGCATGTGCCAAGCATTTCACACAGCATTATTTTTCCATTTAATTCTCAATAATCTATTTTACAGATGAAGGGAAACTCAGAGAAGCTAAGTAACATGCCCGGAAAACAAAGCTAATGAGTTTAAAACTGAGCATTTGACTGTCTTAATGTCTTCGGTGCACTGACTCTCACTCTAATGTGTCTCTATGTAAAAGACGCACAGAGCTTACTGAAGTATGCAATTTATGTGAGCTGAGTGAAGACTGGCGACTCAGGGATTATGATGGAAAAAGCAAAGCCATAGGATTCACACACAAGAGGGTGGGACATACAGACTGTCACCATGTAATCTTGGGCAAGTGACTTAATCTCTTTGGGTCTCGGTTTTTTTACCTGTAAAGATGGCCAGAATATCTGCACCTTAGTAGCATTAATGGACAGATTAAATGAGATGGCATCTGTGTAGCTCATAGTAGAGTTCCTCCTTTGCCTAAGGCTGAAGCCAAGGGAATGGATACTACTCATCTTTGTTACCTAAATTACCTAGTAAGTACCATGTAGATAATTAATGTCTACTAAGTGTGAGATAATGAAGGATTGATGGATAACTGATGATCAGTGTGAGGTTATGGTAGATAAATAAAGAAGAGGCTGGAAGTACATTGAGGTATCCTGCTCACTTTCGGCTCCCAGCCCCACATTCCTCAGTCCCTTTGCAGT
Source organism: Myotis brandtii (assembly GCF_000412655.1). Lineage (NCBI taxonomy): Eukaryota > Metazoa > Chordata > Mammalia > Chiroptera > Vespertilionidae > Myotis > Myotis brandtii. The sequence goes on along the minus strand of NW_005353916.1, from coordinate 98,615 downwards.
GGGGCTCTGTCTCACAACATTTTTTGGGCAACGAGCATGAGCACACGGGATGTATGTGACTTCTAGCCCAATGCACTTAGTAGCCAGAGCTGGAGAGCGACTTTCCAGCTCCCTCTGGCACTGCTGCTGCAATTATAAAGGATAGAGGGCCTGCGACAAAAGAGCCACAGGACTGGTGCAGCCATGATGACTGAGTCACTGCAGAAAGAAACCTCCCTTGAGTGACGGGACTCCCACCAGACTGTGAATAAGCTATGACTTAATTGAGTTAACTTGCTCCTGCACCATAACCAAGTTTATTCTGCTTTGTAGGGGTCCAGAAAGTAATCTTTCTGGCAGGACGAATTGCTGAATTTATAACCAGGATCAACATAATTAAAATAATGTAAAAGATAAGATAAAAATAGCTTCAACAGAGAAAATGCTTTGGATAAACGTTGGTAATTTCAACAGCATCACAGAAGAAGTCATTGATGCTATATAAGAACACATCTTACAAATGCACCATCTAATTTAAGCTACAACAAAGATGTGGTGATGGAAGATGATTTGACTTTGAGTGGTGAGCACACAATGCTACATACAGATCATGTATCGTAGACATGTACACTTGACACCTAGCTGATCTTGTTAACCAATGCCACGCCAATAAATTTCATGAAAAAATAAATAAAATTTTAAAATTAATCACTTAAGCTATGAGATCCATATTTCAGGGTATTAGAAAATTTTATCAGAGCTCATTTTCTCACAGACTTCAGAACCGGAGGTATGAAGATATCTCAAAAGTCATCTAGTTCTAGTGTATGACCTCTTGATCTTATTGATGAAAAAATATGAGGGTCACATAGTTAACTGAGTTTCCCAGGGCCTCTCAGTGACTCTAGGGCAGAACTGGTCATAAACGACCCATCTGCTATGCCTCATCCTGATGTCCTCCTAACCCTGCACTCAGAAAGCTTTTTCCATTATTAGGATTGCCTAACGATCCCCATGCGCTCTGAAAGAGTTAATCATCTTCCACAGAGTTATTTTTTTTTAAGTTGTGAAGAAAGCCAAACTGAATAATAATAATAAAAAAAATCCCATCAGAGTATTTGATCCTTCTTGAGGGTGCTCATCCAGAAAATGTTCGAAGATGGAAGTTATTTAGAGAAAATCTCAGTAAAATACTTATAGGGGAGAAAAATGAGTTCTAGCTACCTGACTGAAAATTTACATAAGTCTTCATGGAGGATGGATGCCAGGGAAGTCAGCACTTCTCCCAGGAGGATAATGGGATCACCCTTAATTCTCTTCATTTTTTAATTTGGAAGTGCTACCACTAGGTGCATCTGAATGAGTCAGCAGAAAGTGCATCTTGTTAAAGAGCTGATCTGTGAAATGCACAGTGTTTATCACAGGGTGATTGCTTAGCTGTTTGGAGCAGTTTTTTAAAGTTTTCCGCAGGGCCTCACTTTTCTCTTCCCTGGTTTTTCCTGCTTCCTAAAGAAAACAGTTCTGAGGCCTCTACCTAAAGTGCCAAGAAATTCTTATCTTCCTCAAAATACTCAAGAGATTTTGTTATTTGGAATAATATGAGCACGTGCCAATCCCACATTTGTTTTTCTCACCCTTCACCAGATTCTCAGGGGCTTTTAATTAATTTAGGTTTGGGGGATAGCAAATGTCTTGTGTGCAGAAATAAAAACAAAGCAAAAAATAAAAATAAAATAAAAAGCAGCCTGTGGTTACAAATGTTCTCTCGAGGAAGGCATACTGTGGAGAGGAAGCAGGTCATTACTGACAGAAAGCAGCGGGTTCCAGGGGACTCTGGAGTAACCATTCTATTTTAAGTTTTGTATTTTGTTTCAGCTTTCTGATTTGGTCTATCATGACTTTTACCAATGCAGAAATATCAATTAAGTTAGGGGGAAAGAGAAAAAAATAATCATTATTTCTGGAATTCCAAATCACTACAATCTTAAATCTCTGAGATGTTGACTGAGGCCTTCCCTGTCTCTGAGTCTAATATGGATGTGTATTCATGCCCTTGTGGCAATTCTACTTCCTAGCAAATTTTTGACTATTTACAATGAAATAGTTGGAAGTACCTCAAGGTTTTCATTTGCATTGCTTTTTAAACTATGTTTTTATTGATTTCAGAGAGAGGGAAGGAGAGGCAGAGAGAGAGATAGAATCATCAATGATGAGAGAGATTCATTGAGCAGCTGCCTCCTGCACACCCCCCACTGAGAATCAAGCCCCAAACCCATGCATGTGTCCTGAATGGGAATTGAACTGTGACCTCCTGATTCATGTGTCAACGCTCAACCAGAGAGAATCATTGAGCAGCTGCCTCCTGCACACCCCCCATTGAGAATCAAGCCCCAAACCCATACATGTGTCCTGAATGGGAATTGAACTGTGACCTCCTAATTCATGTGTCAACGCTCAACAACTGAGCAACACTGAGCAGGCTGCACTGCTTTAATTATTAGTGATATTAAGCATCTTTTTATATGGCTTACCGGTCATTGTGTTTTATCTTCTGTGATTTGCCTTTTCCTAATTTATTTCTTACCTCTTTTGCTTATAATATTTTTTTCTCATTGATTCATAGGATTTCTATAAACATAATTAACCTCTTGTATGTTAAATATATGGCAAATAAACTCCCTCAGGCAGGCATTTACATATTACTTGTACATATGGCTTGAAGACTATACAAAGGTTTTTATTTGTCACATAGCCAAATATACCTGGATTGGTTCATACTTAGGAAGTCCTTCCCCATTTCGAGATATAAAACTATTTTACTAGATTTTCTTCTGGTGTTTTCCCAGTTCTCTCTGATGCCAACCCTATGCATCTATCCAGATACCCAGATCACAGGTCATAAATCATATTGGTGAAGAGCACAAACCCCAAAGCCTGTTGCTTTGGTTCACATTCTGGCTTCACTTAGTACTAACTGTATAACCTTGAGCATCTGGGAAAAGTAGTAATACTAGTTCCCACATCACCAAGTTGTTGTTAGTGTTAATAAATTCATTCACATAAAATACTTAGAATTGTGTTCCATAAATATTAGCTATGTGACAGCACTGAATGTCATTTATCTCTATGAGTCTAGCTAGCCTGAGCACAGTTCCGGGAATATAGCTCACACCCAGCAAATAGAAAGTTAATCAATTCATTCAAAATATGTTTTCCCCATTCTGCTTTTTAATAAATTATTTATTACTGAATCTGTCTGGCCACAGTCCTCATAATCATTTCAGCAACTCTTAGCATAAACAGTTGTTTTGATTCTCGGTCGATCTTGAGGCTCTTAGATACAACATGTGAAATAGCTTTGCAATAAGATGTAAATAAGTCTGTGGTCTTTCCTCACATGCCCCATCGTGGCCACAATTCTTTGGAAGGCAACGAACATTTATTAGCCTGAAGGTGTAAATAAAAACCTTGCATCTTTTTCTATCAAATTTTATTGATGCATTTTCATCCCGCAGACTCTACCTAGGAGTTCAATGATGATTTGCATGGTTATTGGAAAGAACTCCCTGTTCTTTGGCACCAATAAATCAGAAAGCTTTATAATAAGAAAGAGAATAAAATGGAAAAGACATAAAAAATACAAAGCCCCAGAGTTGCTGAAGTTACTCAGGGACCTGAAGCCAGGACCCAAGGCAGCATATCCTTTGATTGATCAGATACCCTCATTCCAACCCAGGTCTATACTGGAGAGACAGACTCAACTGCTTGCCTCTGCTCCACCTGCTGTTAGTACCTATGAGCCACTAAAGCTGGAAAAGATAGGCCTTTCCCCCTTTCACTGCTGTATGTTCTTTCTAACCAGAGCAGCAAACCTAATGGCCTAGCCATCCCAGGAGGCGCATCACACCCTTCAGGCTTTGTCCTTACTAATAGATAGGAACTAGAGGAATTTTTGAAATTCCATCTCTCTTGGAAAACCTGGTCACAAGCTATCTCCCTACTGATAATTACTATCGTGACTGTCAGAAGTTGAGCATTACCTGGTTTCTTTTCAATTCTTTCCTGTGGTAACAATTTGATTTCCTCCTGGTGGATGGATGCCTCTGCCCCATTCGGGAAACATTGATGACCTGAAAATGCAAAGGAGGAAAGCATATTAATATTTTTCCAAAGTATTATCCTGACTAAACATGCAGAGGGGCTTTGAGGCAACCATTGGGCATGTTGTTAGAAGTGGACACTAGGAAGGAAATTGAGAGAGACAAGGAGTGCAGAGTAGTGTGGTAGGAAAAACAATATGGTGATGTCCTTGAAGACTGTGAGGCGGCATTTGAGTTTAATTTAATGGAGCACCAGAAGCTTTGGTTTGCTTACTTGAAAAGGGGTATTCGGATCAAAATGACACTTTGGAACAGGAGTGTTATACTTCGTATAAAAACAAAGTCTGTGTTGTAAGGATGAGAATGGAACATAGTGAGGGGAAATAGGGCAGCTGGGAGTCTGGTGAAATCATTCTGGAAAAAGAAGTTTCTTGGCCTCAACAAGGCTTGCAGATCACACGAGACGGTATGTAGCACACAGTAGCCATCTATGCACCAATGGAAAACAATAATCAATAAAATTTAACATCTAGCTCAAAGCCCATGTCTATGTGATAGTTGCTCAGGTTACACAGAGAACTGAAGCCAGGAGAGCAGTGTGACTTTCAATCCATCTGATACATTCTCTACCTTTGTCTCAAGCCTTTTTCTTTTTGAACTATAAAGGAGGGACAGAAAGATCAAAGGAGCCTGGGCCATTGTTGCCCGTACAGAGTTTCTGCACCAGCCCCAGAATGCCTCTTCCATTCTTGTCACATCAGGGAAAAGAACACCCTAAATTGTTTAAACCTCTGTTTTTGTGGACTCTATACAAGCAGCCAATGAAGTTTCCAATGTGGTGGTCCCTTCCCACAGCCTCTGAGATGAAAAGATTAGAAGACAGAAGTGGATGTAGATAAGTTTTAGGTAGGGAGGTAGGACAGTTAAGGGAGATTAAACTCAGTCACTTCAACTTTAAGGATGAAGTAAGAGGCAATGCCAACTGAGATTGAGTGTGGTAGGGCTTGGAGTAGGGAGACTTTTAATCACTTTAATGGTGTGCTAAAATGAAATACTGTACTAACTGCTGATCTAATGTACCTTGTCTATTTTGTGCTATAACCTGCCTCTGAAAAAATATTGGACAGCATTTCTCCCTTTCTGGACATAAAGAACATTTGGTTTTTGTAGTTGTGCAGACTAATTCCATTTAGAAACTCATCATGAACCTTTTCAATTTTTCAGTGATAATAATAATGACCTTCAAGCTGGTCCAAAATGAAGAACATTCTTTTTTTTCTTTTTTTTAAATACTTCAAAAGAGCTACTAGAACCTCACTTGACCACAGAAAAATCGTCAAAGTCGATCAGGAGGCAGTCAGACAAGTGAAACTTTTGGGGTAAACATTAGCGCTTATCTGAAAGAGCCTCTTCTCCATCAACTTAAAAGAAAATGATTGAGATAAGAGAATTTCTGGGAAAGACTGTAAAGTTTGCTTTTTTCTTTTATTCTTTCTTTTTCTTTTGTTCTTTCTTTTTTAAAAAAATATTTTATTGATTTTTTACAGAGAGGAAGGGAGAGGGATAGAGAGCCATAAACATCGATGAGAGAGAAACATTGATCAGCTGCCTCCTGTACACCCCGCACTGGGATGTGCCCGCAATCAAGGTACATGCCCTTGACCGGAATCAAACCTGGGACCTTTCAGTCTGCAGGCGGATGCTCTATCCACTGAGCCAAACCGGTTAGGGCTCTTTTGTTCTTTCTTATCCTTTTTGTTTGTTTTGTTTTTGCCTTTCTGAGGTTTTTAGTTTTCAATTTTTTTCTTAAGCTAATTTTTCAGTGTACCTGAAATAATCAATATTCTCAGATTTTTATCACTAACTTCTTGTCTACAGTCCCTAAGTCCACTGCATCTTGATTTATGCTCAAGCACAGGTAACTGTGAAGTGAATTTTTATTTATACCAGGACTGGGTTTAATTGTTGGACCTCATGATGTTTTTGTTATTCCTAGCAGGCATCATATTCTTAGGAACACATCCTTTTAAGATGAAATGGTTTTATTCTCCAAAGTATCTTGTTAGTGACAATGCAAACTGAGATTTTGCCAGGGTGGGGAAGGGGAAAGAAGAGGATATGAATTACCACAAATCTGCAGCATCATAATCAAATAACAAGATGACACATACATATATACATATGCTGAGACTATAAAAGGTAAATGTTGATTAAGATTACTGGGTCCATCTTGACTTTAAGTATTCCATATTATTTATTGACTAGAGGCCTAGTGCACGAATTCGTGCACGGGTTGGGTCCCTCAGGGTGGCCTGTCCCCAGCCTCCCAGCCCCACCTGGCACCCTGCCTTGGCATGGCACCATCCCCTCATCTGCTCCACCATCCTGCCTGCGGGAGGATCCATCAGGCTGCCCCCCAACCCCCTCAGCGCCTGAGAGCCTAAAGGCAGCCCCGCCCCACACCTCCTCCACTGGTCTCTGACTGCAGGCGATCAGCCCCCCACTCACACCCACTTTGAACTGGCGCCACCCGCTCACCTGCTCCACCATCCCACTGTGATCCCGCTTTTGTCCCTCGCCTCCCCACTGCCTCCACTGCCGCCTGCTGTCAGCGCTGAGTCACTAATGCCTGCCATGTTCCTCGCTGCCCCCTGGTGGTCAGTGCACGTCATAGTGAGCAGTCGAACGAACAGGGTGGCCTGTCCCCAGCTTCCCAGCCCCACCTGGCACCCTGCCTTGGCATGGCACCACCCCCTCATCTGCTCCACCATCCTGCCTGTGGGAGGATCCATCAGGTTTCCCCCCACCCCGCTCAGCACCTGAGAGCCTAACAGCAGCCCCGCCCCACACCTCCTTCACTGGTCTCCGACTGCAGGCGATCGGCCCCCCACTCACACCCACTTTGAACTGGCGCCACCCACTCACCTGCTCCACCATCCCACTGTGATCCCGCTTTTGTCCCTCGCCTCCCCACTGCCTCCACTGCCGCCTGCTGTCAGCGCTGAGTCACTAATGCCTGCCATGTTCCTCGCTGCCCCCTGGTGGTCAGTGCACGTCATAGTGAGCAGTCGAACGAACGCCCAAGTGGACAATTTGCATATTAGGCTTTTATTATATAGGAATATGTGTTTGCTCTTCCTAATCCTCTGTAAGCTGCCAGAGAGCAAAGATGGTGTATTGTTCATCATCTTTGTGTCCTTAGTATTAAGCAAGCATAATTCCAAACACATAGCAAGTCATCCATAAATGAGTGTTGGGTGAGTTAATAATTGACTATAAGTAATAGATGTCACACAATTCCTTCAACAAGCATTTCTTTCACACCTCCCAGGGATAGGTATGGTGTTAGCCCTTGGAATGGAACCAATGATTAAGAAGCCATAGGCTCTACTCAGAGCTCACATGTGTGTGAATACTTGCATACAAAATCATGTGATTAGTGTGTCAATACAAATACATACCAAATTCTAAGGAAGGATGTAGAAGGAGATAAACAGTGAGGACTTCAGGAAGTATAGGAAGAATAAAGAACCAAGAATGATTCTGAGGTTGGTGACTTAAATAGGTAGTGACTGCCCCTGGTACCAACATTCTACTCGCTGCTTCTAAGAATGCAACTCTTTTAGATTCCACATATAAATGAGAAAACATATAAATACAGCTTTCTTCTTTCTGTTTCAGGCTATTTCACTTTGCATAATGTCCCCCAGGTTCATCCATGTTGCAAATAGAAGGATCTCCTCTTTTAAGGCTGAAGTATTCCATTTTGTATATTACATATTTAATATATCTATAATAATAAAAGTGTAATATGCTAATTAGACCAGACAGCCGAACGACCTTCTGGACATCATTTGGACATCCTTTTGGACGAAGCCGTGGCAGTGGGGGCTGAGGCAGAGGCGGTTAGGGGCGATCAGGCAGGCAAGCGAGCAGGGGTGATCAGGCAGGCAGGCGAGTAGTTAGGGGTGATCAGGCAGGCAGAGTGGTTAGGGGCGATCTGGCAGGCAGGCAGGTGAGCATTTAGGAGCCAGCGGTCCTGGTTTGCAAGGGGGATGTCCGACTGCTGGTTGATCCCACAGGGATCAGGCCTAAACTGGCAGTAGGACATTCCCCGAGGGGGTCTCAGATTGTGAGAGGGTGCAGGCCGGGCTGAGGGAACCCCCTCCCACCCCCGTGCACCAATTTCATGCACTGGGCCTCTAGTATATATATAAAAGCCTAAGCAACCGTTACGATGGAACAACTGGAACAACCAGTCACTATGATGCACACTGACCACCAGGGAGCAAATGCTCAATGCAGGAGCCTCCCCTAGCCCACAGCCCCGATCGCCGATGGGGCCTGCTGGCCAACCTCCCGGTCCCTCCCCCGGCCAGCAGGTCCTGATCACCTGATTGGGGCCAGGCCCTGGGCTGGGATGGGGAATCCGGGGTGGGTGGTGGCAGACGTGCCCCCTTTCACAGGAGGGCCGAGAGCCGGCTCCCTCCTTGGGGCTGGTGCCCAACCTCCTGGGTCCCTCCTCCCATCCCTCCCCCTGGCCAGCAGGTCCTGATCACCTGATTGGGGCCAGGCCCTGGGCTGGGATGGGGAATCCGGGGTGGGTGGTGGCAGACGTGCCCCCTTTCACAGGAGGGCCGAGAGCCGGCTCCCTCCTTGGGGCTGGTGCCCAACCTCCTGGGTCCCTCCTCCCATCCCTCCCCCTGGCCAGCAGGTCCTGATCGCCCAAATGGGGCTGGGGCCTGGGCTGGGATGAGGAACCAGGGGTGGGTGGTGGTGGATGTGGGTGGTGAGGGAAAGAGGAGGGGGAAGGCGGGGAGGCAGGGAAGATCACCCAATCGGGGCCAGGCCCTGGGCTGGGATGGGTAATCGGGGGTGGGTGGCGGCAGACGTGCCCCCTTTCACAGGAGGGCCAAGAGCCGGCTCCCTCCTTGGGGCTGGTGCCCAACCTCCTGGGTCCCTCCTCCCATCCCTCCCCCTGGCCAGCAGGTCCTGATCGCCCAAACAGGGCTGGGCCCTGGGCTGTGAGGAGGAACCAGGGGTGGGTGGTGGTGGACGTGGGTGGTGAGGGAAAGAGGAGGGGGAAGGCGGGGAGGCAGGGAACCTGATCAGCCCTGTTCGCCAGCCAGGCCTAGGGACCCCACCCATGCATGAATTTCGTGCAGTAGGCCTCTAGTTTATTACATAAGAGAAAATAATATATAAAGAAACAAATATATGTATTTATATATGCCATATATGCATATATATGTATATATTTATGTGTTATAATTTCTTAATTCATTTATCCATCCATGGACATTTAGGTTGTTTCTATATTTTGGCTATTATAAATAATGCTACAGTGAACAATAGCGTGCAGATGACTCTTTGAGGTACTGATTTAATTTCCTTTGGATATACACCCAGAAGAGGGGTTGCTGGATTGCACGCGGGTTCAACTTTTAATTTTTTGACAGAACCCTCACACTGTTTTCCATAATGGTTATACTGTTAGGGTTTTATAATAGCAATGTGCACCTGCTGGTGTGATTCAGTGGACTGAACATTGTCCCATGCACCAAGAGGTCACCGGTTCAATTCCCAGTCAGGGTTGTGGGCTCAATCCCCAGTGGGGATCATGAAGGAGGCAGCCGATTGATATTTCTCTTTCATAGATGTTTCTTTCTCTCTGTCCCTCTCCCTTCCTCTCTCTCCAAGAAATCAATAAAAACATATTTTTAAAAGAACTTTAAAAAATAATAGAGATGTGCAATGGGAAATAGACTGTGAGAAAGGGGCCTGAGATGAAAGTATAAAGTTGGGCAACATGAACATATATGAAGAATATTTGAAATTGTAGCAATAAAAAAGCTAATTCTAGAGGAGCATGTAGAAACTGGAAAGAATAAACAAAGAATGACACAGCACCATTAACTTACCTCTTTTCTACTCTTATATTGAGGGATTATTCATTTTTTTAAGACTCAAATAATATCACAGTTTTTCAATGACATCTACATGACTGTCATCACTCATGCCACTTTCTTCTCTCAACATGTCTGTGCATGCCATGATTTTGTCACCAGATTTCTTAAAGGTAGAGAGCATATTTCTTTGTACCTCTACATCTAAGACAGTGCTTTGCACAAATCAGTATTCAATAAATGTTTGTGGATAAAACTGATGCCGGCCTGTTTTGACCATTAGATAATGCAAGCTAATAGAAGACAAGGAGCTTGAGTGGCGAACAAAATCACTGTCATCCTAATCTGTTTATTTAGAAAAATAAAAGCGTATTCAGAATAATCCATGCTCTGACCTCAGCCACAGCAGCAGAGATTGCATACAAGAAACCAGCCACTCATTTATGTGATAAATTTTATTAAAAGTTCCCAGCCAGGAAGCAGGTTTTCCCTTAAGACAGGTTCTATGATACAAATCCAAATGCTGTATGGAAATTCTGCGAGTGAAAATGCTTTCTGGTTGTGCTTATTCAACTATCCAAACTTAATTAAAGTCTCAATCATTTTCCTTGGAACTGAGATGATGAGATGAGGTTCAATGATCTGTAATTTCTGGAATCTTCTTTCATTCCCCCCTCTTTTCCTCCCCTGACAGTGCAGCTTGGTAATTTATCCGCCAACCTTTAGGGAGAATTTCTGATTCTAGAGGACATGCTGCATCCTTTCTGTCAGTGCCGCTATTTCACAGTTTATTTCCTTCAGAATTCTCAGATGAATACCAGGGAAAACCAGTGATTTACTGCATTTGAGTTCCTGAAAGTTACTCAAGAACTGAATCCTTAGAGACTGAGACACACTTGAATTTCCCATAAAGAATGTTTGTGCTGCAGAAATGTAAAGATTTCAGCCTCTACTCATCATGTTAGAACAAATTACCAACCAAGTTTTGTTGTTGTTGTTGTTTTTTCAAATGTGGTCTCTCCTATGATCTTTGGCCATCATTCACAAAAATTAAATATTAGAAAACGTATTTTCATTTGTTTTGTGGGATATTTTCCATGCACGGTTCAGACTCTCGCCTGTTGTTCAGATGCTGCCCTTCAAACTGGTGAGGAAAACTCTTCTCTCACGTTGGGAGCAATAGTCCCCAGCACACAGCAGGGCTCCTGGACTTTTCCAGCAAAGGCCACCACTCTTTCTTCAAGCTGGATAATGGCGTGGACAGGTGGTTTTGATATTTTTATCTACCCAGCATCCATCTAAACTTCTGGATATAACACCTCGATGTGAGCGGGTTGCCCCCATCCCTCCTTTTAGTTCATGTAGTTCAGATGGAGTTGAACTCACTAGCTGCCCTCAGGAGTTAAGTTAACCTGAGATGGGCCATCAAAGCATTGCATTAACCTGGCTTCAGTGACTATTCTAGAAATGGGCACATCGCCCAAGCCAGACAAAAACTCTCAATCCTGGTTCATTTTTGCCACATTCTCCATATAGCCTCCAGAATGCTCATTTTAAAAGGTCACATCTTGTGTCTTAGCTGTCCTCAGATAACTTTCATTGTAACCAGGATTATATGAAAACTCCCACCATGACCCATGAAGCCACTGTGATCTAATTCCTACCTACCTTATTTATCTCACCCTATTTCTTTATATTCTCTGTGCCTAGAATGGGCTATGCTGATTCTCATCTTAGAAGCTGGGAACTTGCTATTTTCTCCATTTTCAATATTCTTTCCCTAGATCATCACCTGGTTGCCTTTTTCTCATAATAATTCATGTCTTAAGTCAATTGCCCCTTAAACTGATAAGAAATTTATGAATGATGAAACAAAATAGCCATCATGTTGACTTTCTATCCCATTACCCTGTCTTATCTTTTAGTACTAATATCCAGGGTCCAAATTATTTTATTTGGTCTCTTCTTTATTTTCTCTTTCATGTTACCAAAATGTAAGCTCTCTGAGAGCAAGGATATTAATTATCTAGTTCACCACTGAATATAATTCCCCTATTACATACATATCAGTCTCTTGGTTATTTGTTGACTGACTAAGGAACTCTCTTTTGCTGGACTTGCTAACCTGGCAGTATATGAGGCAGGAGTTACTAGTGTCAAACTATCAAAGGAGAGTTGAGAAATAGAGAGAGGCATATTCCCAATAGTATACCACAGTCAGAAACCCTGGGATGTTGGTTATACAAGCCAATAAATTCATCTTTATATGTAATGCACTTAGGTTTTTGTCACTTGTAACCAACAGAGTTTTAACAGAGAGGAACGTGAAAGAACTTGGAAAGAATGAAGTGCCTTACTCATGTAAATACTGTCATAAATAATATCTGTCTTTCTATCTTTCTGTCTTTAGCCAGAATTTTAGTTATCTGAAAGGGTTAAAAACCTTATTTGAGAATATTCAGGCAATTCAGTAGTGGAATGTTACTTAAAATTTGTCTTCAAAACACAACCTATGTAATTAGCTTGATTGGGGAAATCATTTCACAATATATACATATATCAAAATATCATGAACATGTTATGCATATATAGTGTTTACTTGTCAATCATACCTCAATAAAGCTAGAAAAAAATTTTAAAGAAAATAACAAGCTACACATTAAGGTAGTCAGAATAACTGACTTTATCATATTATGGTCTATGGTGTTTCTATTGTTGTATTTAGTTTAAAAGTTGAATTGTTTGGATACCTCTTATTCTATTCATGATACAGTACCAATATTAGATTTGCTCTCACAATGAAAATAGCTATAAATTAAAAATACATAATAAATAAAAATAGATAAAACATGAGAGATAATTGTGTTTTTAGAAATTGAACAATAGGTAACACAGCAGTGCAATCCTTGAAAGAAAGAAAACACGCAAGGTAGGGACCATGGTTACATCATAATCACCCCAACTTTCTTCCTGCTGGAGAACAGGGAGAAGAATCCCACCTAGGCAGGGGTCTCACTAAGCTGAGGACGCAGAGGTTGGAACTGCCAGTTTCTGAAGTGATACCGGAGAAGAAAGAGCTGCAAGGGAATGGGGGTGGGGATGGAGTGGGTGAGATAAATACCGCATGCAGATTCAATAATTATGTAAAACATAAGTGGACTGAATGCTTCACTTAAAAAGCAGAGATTTTCCAGTAAAGAGATAAGATCTAACTATTTACATGCACAGAAATCCACTTTAAATATAAAGATAAAAAGTGTTTGGAAATGAAAGAATAGGAAAAAAAATATACCAGGCAAAAAGTATTAGAAAGCTGGAATGGCCATTTTAATATTAGACAAAACAGACTTGGAGGCAAGCAGCGCTGCCAGTGATCTCCCTAAATTTAAAACCATGAATTTATACTGAAATGTTCAATTTCAATCCAAATCCACAGGGTACCTTTTATTCTTCCTCCTTTCCATATTTCTAAGTCCCTTCGAGAGTAAGAAACCTGGCTCCCATTCCCTGCCATATATTATTCATTGGCTCAAACCTACATAGAACATAGTTTCAAAATGACTAATAAATATGAAAAGCAAGCCTACTGGGGCAGGAAACATACAAACTAAACTTGGAGCAACTGGTAATGGCAGGACATAAGAAAGTGCTCAAAAACAAGTAAACAAAAACCACATTAATAGGCTCATGTCAAAGGGACAGGGGAGCCAGCTGAAAGTTTCCCAAAGCTGGAACAATCTGTACAACAAAACACATAAAGCAGTGTTGGATTATAACCCAAAGTGAAAACTAAATATCCACAAGGCCACGGTGATATAAATAAATAATAAAGTAAAGAGGGCGAGGAGACAAATCTCCCATAAAAGAATTAGGAATAATTGATGTACACACTTCACCCTCAAGGGGAAGAAACACTGTGGGCTTTGGGTGGTGACTTCCTTCCAAAGAGTAGAGTATGGAAGGGTGCGGGGATCATCTCACTGTGGAGAAACCTGATAAACACACCTTCTGCAAGGTGACCTAGGTCAATGTCAACAGTGAAAACTTATATTGCTAGTGTGTGCTTTTTGATATGATGTGATGAGGATGACCCTTTACCTGTGTGTTCTTTCTCTAAAAAACACACATTCCCAGTGGATTCATGAGAAAAACATCATACAAAGGATAATAGAGGAACCTCCTACAGAATACCTGATCAGTACTCCTCAACACTGTCAAGATCATAAAAAAAGGGAAGTTTGAGAAATTGTCACAATCAAGAGGAGCCTGAAGAGACATGACTACTAAATATAGTGTGGTACCCTGTATGGGACCCTGAAATATAAAAAGGACATTAAGCAGAGCTAAGGAAATCTGAATAAACTACAAACTTTAACCAACAAGAATGTATCTGTTTGGGTTCATTAATTGGAACATGTACAATAGTAATGTAAGAAGTTAATAGCAGGGGGGAAATGGGCAAGGAGTACAAGAAATCTCTGTGCACTATCTGCTCAAATCTTCACAATTTTTCTGTAAAGCTAAAACTGCTCTAAAATATGGTGTCTATTACAAAACAGAGTTAAGACTGATTGCTGACTAAAGCTTCTTCAACATGAAAAAAATAGTGGTTCTGTTATTTCTGATTATTTCTCCCATCTTTAAAATTTTTTTATCTCACATATTTTAACTATTTTTTATGTATTATTTACTTCTAAAGTAGAAATAAATACCCACCCATTTTCTATAATTAAATAAGCAAACCTACTAAGCTAACTAATATTTGTATTTGTTGAAATAAAGAAAAATATATGTGTATTTGTGTATTATATCCTAGCTGTCTCTGCTAAGAAGTCACAAAGGTAATAATGGACCAGGAGTAATGAGAATACCCAGTGATTGGTTTCTGAATTGCATTCTCCCCTAAGGAGCAACAGGTCTCCTTGAAGAAATGGTTGATTCCAAGGCTCAAATGCAAGATCAGCCTGGGATATTCTCCTGCACCAAAAATGAGTAATCTAAGGGAATGTATCAATGACACAGAGTAAGCTTGAAATAACCCTACAGGCCAACTCTGGGTCAACTTGAGTCTCAATATAACTGAAGATATAAATGATTCATAGTAAACTGAGTAGAATAAAAATCTATGACCCCATTGGTCTAAATACATCCATATTTCCTTACAGTAGAATGAGAACTAACAAACATAGAGAAAATGATGGAGTTTAAAAAAGCATCACTGAGTGCTAAAATTAGTTTGATGAGGAACAGCTATTTACATAGACCCACGTAATTCCTTACAAATTACTTACACAGACATTTTGCAGTAGAAAAACCTGGAAAACACCACTGTAACCAAGTGATCAAATCTAGTATCATCAACATTAGCACAAGCCGACATCACATGACTTCTGATATGCCGCGTTAAAGAGGACACAACATTACATGTCTAGTGTTCCTGCCAAAAATATTTAACTTGACTTTAATAAAGAAAAAAATTAGAAAAATCCAAACTGAAGAATCGTTTATAAAAATAAGTGGCCTTTAAAACATGTCACTGTCAAGAAAGGTAAAGAAAGGCTGAGTAATATTCCAGAATAAAGGAAACTGAGAGGACATGGGTGATTCTGGATAGCATCCTGGGCTGGAGAAGAAACTGCTATGATAGACCTAGTGAAAGAAATTATGTAATTTGAATATTACTGCGGGTGATGTAATAGTATTGGTCAATACTAAATTCCTGATTCGATAGTTACATTGTGGTTCTATAACAGAATGTCCTGGTTCTGAATTCTGCCAACAACCTAAATGAATTTGGGAGTGGATTGTTCCCCAGAGCCTTCAGATAAGAACCTGGCCCATTTGAATACTTTGAATTTCAGTCTTGTGAGATCCTAAACAGAGAACTCAGCTGCGCCTGCCAGGATTTCTGACCTTCACAACTGTGAGATAATAAATGGGTGTTATTTTAAGCCCTTAAGTTTGTGGTAATTTGTTATGGAGCAATAAAAAACAAATACAACCCTACACACATACTCACAGTCACACACACACACACACACACACATAACCTACTGATGGGTATGAAATATACCTCTAGCAACGTGTTGACATCAAGAAGTAGTTATGTATGAAAATCAAGCTGGCTTAAATATATAAACACCAGGGAGGTTAAAACATTGTTCCCTTCAAGACAGCTTGTCTCAGATAACCTTCAATTCACGGTGGCCTTCCTGTGGTGATAAAAGTCCTCCAAAGGAGAAATGCCAAGAGCACATTTCCCTTCTTAACTCTAACCACACAAAACAAGACCTCCCAAGCACTTAAAGAGCAGCATTCAAAGCTGTGCTTGGAATCAGAGCCTTTAGGAAAGAGGGGAGAGGGAATGGGAATGGCCATAGATAGCTTGAATTCAAATGAGAGCCTAGCCCAATGCTGTGCTCAAATCAGATAAGGACAAGAGATTCTGATTTACACAGTAGTCTCCCCACTCCCCTTGGTTATGTGCAGTTTTGCTTTCGGGGTTTCAGTTATCTGCAGTCAACCACAATCCAAAAATATTAAATAGAAAATTCTAAAAATAAACAATTCCCAAACTTTAAATTGTGCACCCTTCTGAGCAGTGTGATGAAATCTCGCACCATCATCTTCCATCCTACACTGCATACACGACCCTCCCAGTCACTTGGTAGCCATCTTGGTTGTCAGATCAACTGTCTCAGTATCACGGTGCCTGTTCGTGTCACCCTTATTTTAGTTAATAATAGCCCCAAGTGCAAGAGTCATTTAAACTTTAGATTAGGTATGCGTGTATAAGAAAAAACATAGTGTGTATAGGGCTCGGTACTATCATGGTGATTATCAGATGACTAAGGGGTGGGGCAGAGATGAGACATTCAGGGAAGAGGGTTCTGGAGTCTAGCCTTTCCTTCCTGTAAAAATCTGTCATTTTTTTTTTTTTTACATGAATGTTCCTGGTAGCTTTTTGGGCAATCTTTAAGAATTGACAACAACCCAAATGCCCATCAACTGGTGAACGGATGAATTAACTGTGGCATGCCCATTCAACAAAATACTCACTATCTAATAACATAAAGGGATGAACTCTTGTTACACACAATTTGTAGTGAATAATAAAGACTGACATAAAAAGAGTAAACATTGCATAATTCCTTGTACATAGAATTCTAGAAGAGGAAAACTAATCCATAATGACAGAATGCGGATCAGGGTTGCCTGGGGACAGAGATTGGTGGGTAGGGATTACAACAAATATGAGGGACCATTCAGGGGTAATAGCAATATTCACTATTTTGATTGTGGCTCTGGCTTCCAGGGAGCATACATATGTTGAAATTTATTAAATTCTATACTTTAGACATGTAAGGTTGATTGTATGTCAACTATATCTCACCAGAATTGTTTTTAAAATGATGTTTCTGTTTGGATGGTAAATTATGTGATGTTATTAATAAAGGACCTGGCATCTAGGGAGTGCTTCATTGGTGTTGGGTATTAGTTTTACTGTTAGTGTTAAAATATTAGTATTAGTATAATCCCACCTGCCACAGTCATAAAGGCCCAGGGATGAAGTTAGTTCTCATCTGCAGATAGACCCAGACAGTAGACCTAAGAGTGGAGGGCTGGGAGTCAGTACAGTACAGGCTTAAGAGCTTGAGTTTGGGGTGAAGGGAGAGAGAACTCGGTTAAAATTTACTAGCCCAACTCATACAATACCACCCCTCAGAAGCCTTCCCTGATGCCCACTCAAAATTAATTATCTCCTCCTTTAGCACTGTGTGGACATAATAATGTATTATTTTCCTTGTCAGAGAACACAACGACCTTATAAAAACAGCTGTTTTATACCAAACTTTGATTAATCTACCTATACAGTAAGGTAAAGCTAGGCAATAGTATAGTAAGGTAAAAAAGAAAACCCTATGAGATATGAAGTGGCATACAGTCTTAAGAATTAGTGAAATGATGAAAAATCATGCTTATTGTATACCTCTTTATCTGAAGATTCTATAATTAAATCTTTTTTATAAAAATAATTCCTACTTGTTATAACATGCAGTTATAAATATTATAGAAACATCTAATGTGAAAAAATTAAGTCCCCTTGCTCCTACAGAGTGTGGAGGGAAATCACTGCTCGTGCATTCAGTTATCTTAGTTGTAACACGAAGATCATGTTCCAAATAAAATAGAAATAATTTGGAAAATGGAGGATTTAAATATTTTATGAGTAAGAAAAAGAATGATTGTTTCATATGACAAATAATTTAAGTAAATGTTACATTGAAGTAATTTTGAATAATATATAACACTTTTCTGAGTTAATGACAATGGAATTAGGAAAGCTTTTTCTAATTAGTGTCATCTTTTAAAAGCTCACTGTTTCAGTTCAATAGAAATCATTAAGATAACGTCATCATTTTCTAAACCTGGAATTAAGCTTTCTAATACTTTTGGACAGGACTTCCTACAAAATTATAGGTGAACCATTCCATTTGGAAAATTGCTTTCTTCTAGGAGATATTACATATCAATTCATTTTATTGATCTATCTATCTCGATGTTCTGAAGTCATTAGAATTATAAAGTTTTAAAGTGTAGAAGAAACCATACTTATTATATAGTCCCAATTTTCTATTCTACAGATGACAAAGCTAGGTCCTAGAGAGACAGTGATCTGACCACACTCACATAGCAATTAGGGGCAATACTTGGTCTAGAACTTTACATTTCTAATGCCCAGTTCCACCGCCTCTTCTCCACAAGCTGCCTCTCTCAGCATACAGGTCCCTGAACCTGGAACATGAGTTAAGCGTTTTCTCACGTGGCCATCTTTGATCAGGGAGTTGATTTAAATACAGATGGACCCCCATCAAGCTTTTCTTTTGAAGACTAGTTACTACTGCTATATAACAATCACCCTGTACCATAGCAGCATAAGACAACAATCATTTTATTCTTCTCATGATGTTGCAGTAGAAACATTAAGAAGAGCTTTTCTGAGCAGATGGCACCTCATCTCTTACATAGTTGCAGTCAAACACAGGCTGGAGCTTCAGTCATCTGGAACTCGGTTGGGCAGGATGTCCAAGAGGGTCCCTCACATGGGGGCGGGGGGCAGTTAGTGCTAGTACCTGCTGGAAGCTCAGTGGTTGTGACTGGTGGAGTGGCTACACATGACTTTCTGACATGGTAGTCTTAGATGCTTGTACACAGTGGCTGGCTTTCCACAGAGCAAGTATCCTGAGTCAACCAGGCAGAAATGACAAGGCCATTTCAGAATTATGTAACGTCATTTCTCAGAAGCTATACAACATCACGTCTACTGCATTCTATTCTTTATAAGTGAGTTATTAGGGCCTGCTGAGATATAAGAAAGAAGAGAGAACCCACCTCTTAGTGTGAATAGTTTCAAATAATTTATTGACATAGTTTAAAACTGCCACATGGCCACAGAAAGAAAAATCAGAAGCTAGGAGATATGATATAAAGGTATATCATTTCTATACGCATTGAAGAAAAATAGAATATATACCCCTCTCTTAGTTTATCATCCTAAATCCCTACAATAGAAACTGTAATTAAGAGTGGTCAAACTCAGATTATCCCAGTTTCCAAGACAATGGATTGATATTCAAGATACAGCTCTAAAACTGAGATGACCTAGAAGGCAAAGTAATGATCTTCAAAGTCAAGAATTTGAGTTGCAAATCAAGTGTTTCACATCTGAGTTAATAGAGGTCCAAAGAGATTTTTTTATTGTTCCCCCAATGAGCCTGTTGAATTAAATTTTATGAAACTTTGTGGAGAGCTATGGCTCTTTCTCACTTGACACTCCATAGAGCCCAGTGTGGAGATTAGAGCTTAACAAAATTCAGATGATAGATGATGATTTAATTAGAACAGAACAGTCCAAAAATCTCTTAGTCCATAGAAATACCAAGACGACTACAGGGTAGATGTCTATGATTCCAAGAGTTAAGATGAATAAAGAAGTA
Source organism: Myotis brandtii (assembly GCF_000412655.1). Lineage (NCBI taxonomy): Eukaryota > Metazoa > Chordata > Mammalia > Chiroptera > Vespertilionidae > Myotis > Myotis brandtii. The sequence goes on along the minus strand of NW_005353916.1, from coordinate 78,632 downwards.
TTTTCAAGCATTTGTGATTTCAAAAAATAAAAATTGCAACAATTTTCAATGGCCCAGTTAGCATAATGAACTATATTTAAAAAAGAGATGAAGATTGAAGGACACAATCAGATACTCACTAGGGAATCAATTAGGATGCTGAATTAAAAAATCATCTTCATTTCTGATTTCTTCTTAGCCTTTTCCAGAAAGGAGATGATATTTAGAGGTAGGTTGAAAAACAAGTGTGGTACAACATAAGGACATAAGTTCTCAAACCATGAAGAGAGGACTTATTTGTGGAGGTCATAAAACTATTTCTCCCCCTTCCAAACCTCATCCTTACCACTAAAGATGTAAATTTTCCAGATTCCAGTAGGTTGGTTTAAATTATAGTGAAAATAGTTATTTAAATTAGGATTTGAAGGTCGAATGGTGAAGGAGAGCAGAATGTGCCATCCCAAATGTGCCACTTCAGTGTATGGATATTTTGAGCAGAAGGCAATCAAGACCCAGCAGATGGAGGAAAACTTCTACCTCTCCCTTTAATTGCCTAAAAAAGTTTAGATAAAGGGCCTGCTCTAGAAAAAAAAAAGCGATTATCAGAGATAACTTTTTTATCTGAAAGACTTACCTGCATGGCAGGACAAACATTTGATGACCAGACATCTGCTCTTAGCTTCCTGTGAATAGCCCGCCTCCCCTTTGAAGCCTCAGGCCCCTATCCCATTCCTTAGCTCAGTCTGAAATATAAACCTCAATGGCCTGAATACCTTTGAGTCTCATTGTCTGTGTGGGGCTTCCACAGGTAGCATAATGAACTATATTTCCATAGGTAGTTAAATTTGTTTTTTCCCATTAATCTGTCACATGTCACTTAATTATAAGACCAGACAAAGAATCTGGAAGAGAAGATGGGAAAATTTCCCACCCCTACAATGGCCCGCCACCCAAAAACTCAAAAAGTTAAAAATCAATGACTTATCATTTCTTGTAATTCTACAGGATGGCTGGGTGGTTGTTTCCCTGATTTCAGCTAGGTTCACTGACATGATTGCATTCTGAACTGATCTAGAAGAGGCAAGGCGGCCTCACTCACATATCTGGTACCTTGGTGCTGGCTAGGGACTGGGACTCTTTGGTTCTCTTGCTCTTGGCCTTTGTGGTAGATAGACTAATGGCCCCCCAAGATGCCCCCCAATATCTTGTCTTCTATGACAAAATAGACTTTGCTGATGTGATTAAGTTAAAGGTATTGAGATACAAAAGTTATCCTGGACTAGACAGGTGGGCCAATTTAATCACAAGGATCCTTATAAGAAGGAGACCAGGAGGGTCAGAGAAGATGTACCAACAGAAGCAGTGGTCAAAGCAATGCCAGGAAGGATTCTCCCCAGAGCCTTCAGTAGGAACTCAGTGCTGCTGACCCTTTTAAATTTCTGACCCTGAGAATTATAAGTTAATAATAGATGTGCTGTTCTAAGCCAGTGAGTTTGTGGTAATTTGTTACAGAAGCAATAGGAAACTAATACAGCTTCTTATCCTCTGGTAGGCTATACCAGGTCTCAAAGAGTGTCCCCAGAGAGCCAGGCTCATTGCACAAACACTTTTCAAGCTTCTCCTTATGTGAAGCCCCATTTGCTAAAGCATGTTGCATGGCCAAGCCCAGAGTCAATGTGAGAGGGACTTTGCCTCCACCACTTGATGGGAAAAATAGCAAAGCCTCATTGCTTGTATATTGCCATGGGAGGAAATTGTGCCTATTAATCTGTCAAAAGGGGTAAACTAGCCCTAACTGGTTTGGCTCAGTGGATAGAGTGTCGGCCTGCGGACTGAAGGGTCCCAGTTTTGATTCCGGTCAAGAGCATGTACCTTGGTTGTGGGTACATGGGCACATCCCCAGTAGGGGGTGTGTAGGAGGCAGCTGATCGATGTTTCTCTCTCATCAATGTTTCTAACTCTCTATCCCTCTCCTTTCCTCTCTGCAAAAAATCAATAAAATGTATTTTTTTAAAAAGGGGGTAAACTATGTTTTAAGTGAGTAGCTTGGTTTGTGCTTTGAAAATCTTAATCCTTTGACTCAATCTCTTAGTCTGATGCTTAAAGTTTAGCTCTTCATCTGGCAAACATTCCATAATGCTTAACCCAATAACAAGCCTGTCACAGCTGAAGTTCAGATTGATACGACGCTTTTCCTTTTCTGCCTCAGCTTCCCAATGGACTTCTCAGATTGCTGAGCCATTGGCCTATCCATGTTTTATGGAGTCTACAATGTTTTCAAGTCTTTCTTCCCCTTGAAGGGAGTTAGTTTACATGCATTTTATGTGCCAAATAGTTCCTGTGAGTCAATTCTGAGATACTCATTTGCAAGAAATACAATGCCAAGCACCAAGTGCATGCATCAATGGTTATTAGGCATTCTTCCGATTTCAACCTGAAGGATGGCACGTGGTGGAGGCATTTAAAAAGGCAGAAACAAACCTCCTTCAATGTTCTTCAAACTTACATTTTCCTTCATCTCTTAAGTGAGGAATAAAATACATTAAACTCTCACATCATTAACAGAATGTGTGGGTAAACTTAAAATTTGCATCTAAATACATTCAAAAACAAAGATCTCTGCAGAACTTGCAAGTAGATCACAGGAAGGCGCCAGTGAGAAGAAAAAGTACTTTCTTGCCAAAAATCATGAAAATTGAATCTCTGTATTTTTGTCACATTTGTTTATTTTTAAAGCACATATTGGTCCAAACGTAGAGCTGTGAGTTTCTTGAACACTTTGTTGTCATCAGTTTTCTGCATGGGTTATATAAATTTTACAAATTAGCTTAGTTAACTAACTGATGAAACTTCATGTGAGTTTCACCAAAGTCAAAAGAGGGGCACTCTCCAGGTAATGCATATCATCAGGCCAGGCAGACCAACAGGAAACCTTAGGGAGCATAGTTTGGGGATGACTTTACCATAACTTGGGGCCTAATCCCCAGGCTTACAATTCCAGAAACTAAATGTTAGCTGTTCTTAATGATCCCAAACTTCTTATCCACTATCTTGCTTCCTGGTATTGATGAACCTAGCAGCTGAATCAAAAGGCCTCCCTGAGCACCGGATTTGAGCAAAGACAAGTGGATTGTCCAGGGTCCAGATGCCACGATGGAGACTCCTCCAAGATGACAGGCTCTCGGCAGAGAGCTGAATGTCAGGGTCTCCCAGATTCAGAAATGAGCATTTCCTACGCTAAGCTCCCTCTCTGACCCCCGGGTTTCTAGATGGCACATTTCGCCTTCTCCAGGCCTTCTTTCTTAAATATATCAATGTTATTGTTTCAGCCACGGTGCAGTGAAGGATGTGCAGGTATGTGTCATGTGTCACCACCCTCCCTTCCTAGGCAACGCTACTTTGAAAACAGCCTCTTTCCCACTGAATCCTGCTCAGCATGGCACTCCAGGCAGCCACTTCCAGTCAATGTGAACTGATACATGACATGAAACTGAGCGTGCATGCCTTCTCTGGTGCAGAGGCTCTTTTTAAGGGCCTAGGAGACACCCCGTCTTTTCTCATTAGATGCTTTTTTCATTTGACCATGACTACAGCTGAATTCCAGCTTTGTAATGATGATTAAGGCAATGGATTCAGGTCTTCATTAACCCAGTTAGTTCTTCCCTGTCTCATAAGCATAACTACACCTTTCCTCCACAAATGCATTGTCACCAGGGAGACAAATCTCGGAGGAGTAACCCAGGTCCGTATTATTATGGGGATATCTTACACTTATGTTTCTTATCACCAGATCTTGAGCATCCTGAGAAGGACTGTGCCTATTTTGTTAACCATTGTTTCGCCAGGGCTGACCTACAGGAGTTTAGTAAATATTTAGTGAGGACATAAATGCTTTCCTAATTGGATGAATAAATAAAACATCTCAAAGTCCCACTCTGCAAACAGTTGGTCTAGTGATATATGTCTTTTCATTAAAGTCTCCTAGATATTAGGAACACAGTCAATAATATATTCAATTCTCACATTGCAGAACCAGTTATTTAACAGTTTTTCTGTGCTGCTTGCTCACTGTGTTCGCATGCAGTGTTATTTGAGAATGTTACCAGAAAAAGGAGTTGAGATGAAACTTAACCTCACTCTTTCTTTCTACCTGTGCATCTTTTTATGTTCCAACTTTCACAATAGCAGTGATGATAGGAGAGTTCCAAACTATGTATTCAAGGTAGGTTTGGAAATTGTAGTCATATTTCACTTACTTCAACAAAAGCATTTTCAAAATGCTTTTTTTGTGAAACCATCAATATTTTGGTTGCTGACATAACCCTAAGAAGCTTTTAGTCTAGGTGAAGTGAGGAGACTTAACAGCAAAACAGTTTTGAAAATCAATGAATCAATGCACCACGTAGCCAATCTCTAAAATATGTAATGGAAACAATAAACACAACGTTATACACAAGACCTGACATATGGCCTTAAACTAGATGATCCATGAATGTTGTTTGAATAAAATAATTGATGGAGGAATATTACCTAATTGTAGTTCAATGATACTTAGGATCTAACAGTTCTTTGCACATCACCAGGGTTCACTATTAACTTTCTGCCCAGTACTACACTTGGGTAATGGCAATAGTCTTTGAAGTTGCCCCAGAAAAAAGGCCAAGGGGTTGCCCTAACTGGTTTGGCTCAGTGGATAGAGCGTCAGCCTGCGAACTGAAAGGTCCCAGGTTCGATTCCGGTCAAGGGCATGTACCTTGGTTGCGGGCACATCCCCAGTAGGAGGTGTGCAGGAGGCAGCTGATCGATGTTTCTCTCTCATCGATGTTTCTGGCTCTCTATCCCTCTCCCTTCCTCTCTGCAAAAAATCAATAAAATATATTTTTAAAAAAAAGGTCAAGGGGTTATTCTTGAGTCTACCACACTCTCTTACCCCACATACATAGTAAATCTGCAAATACCTTTTCTACCCTCCTAATAACTCTACCTATTCACTCACTTTCCTTCATTCCCTTCCCACTTTCTGCTGTGACAATCAGGAAGGCCCATCGTAACTTGCTTCCCTCTTGCCTCCCTCCAATCTATTCTAGTTGCCACCAGAATAGCCCCTTTCAAGAGGAGATATTAGGACATTGCCTTTTATATAACAATTCATAGCTCCCCACTGATAAAGTAGCTTTAAGCTAAAGTAACCCCCTTGTCATGGGATAGAAGACCCTTCGTAATCTGGTGCTTGCTTACCTTCCCTGTCATTATCCCACTTCACATCTCAGCCAGACAACTCCTCAAGTCCCCAAGCACTCTCTCCCTGGGTCCTGTCTGGTTAGATCCTTCTTATCCCTAATTTAGACTCTGGCTCTGCTGACTCTGCCTGGCTCACTCCTCATTGTCCCGGAGACCTCCCTTTAGTCTTCACCCATACCGGAAAGTGCATCTGTGATGTGTTCATCTTTATCGGAGCAACCATCTCTGGTCTTAATCGCCTATGTATCTCTCATAACTGATGTGTGGGAACCTCACAGGGCCTGAATATGTCTTAATTAAAGTTGTATCTTGGTGCCTCGTTCATGGTAAGAACAAAATACACATTTAAGGAAAGAGAAAATGAGTCAACAAGCACGTGTGTGGCAGAGAACTTATTAGATGTAGCCTTGTCGATCTATTGCCTCACTCCCGATAGAAGTTAAGAATCCGAGTCCCAGGCATTTTTAGGGCCTTCCTCAAGCAGTTGCCAGGCCCACGGTGCTGGGGAAAGTGAAAAACGCCTGTCAGGCCACCTTAAACTAGAGCTGCACCGTGTCTTGCAGACCCGTGTGCTGGAGTAGCTCTGAGAGCAGCACCCAGGATTGCAATTACTAGTAGAGTTGGAGGAGAGAAGGAGGCAGGCCAGCGCATCAGTCAGTAATCAGGGCACCTTCCTCCCCACCCCCTCACAGCCTGTATCAGAGATGCTCAAGAGGTTCCGATTTTAGGCAGTGCGCTTCCGCCATCTAGTGGTTCTCTCCCACGGTCCAAAATGCCTTCAGCAGAACTGGATTTCAATCGCTGATAACCCAGCAAAAGCAGAACCATACCGGGAAGCCGGACTTAAAATAGTGCCCAAGTATAATCGAGAAACCCAAATAGAGACCCTTTCATCCATTTGTGACCTTTTGAGAAGAGATCATCTTTGAAGGGTGTCCCATGAAATACACGGTAGAAGGCTGTGTCACCCTGTAAAGCGGCCAAACTGAAAATCACATTTGAAACTAGCTTTCACTGAGGAGTAAGAAATGATTTTAGTTTATCCTGGGTTAGATTTTTTTTTTTTACTTCTCCCAAATGATTCTAAATGTGTCCCAAACATTGTTTAGAAATCATTCTTACCCAGCAGTGAAGGAGAGAGTTTCAAAACTGAAAGAAAAGCTCTGAGTGCCCCTGCTACTCTCAGCACAGCAGTGCCAAACAAGGCAAAGATAACAGTGCCGAGCTTTAACAAGAAAACATTTCAGGGAGCAGGACTGACATGGATGAAAATGGCCTGGCTTCAGAGTCCCAAGGGAAGCTGGCGCTCTGAATGCTTTTCTCCGGGGGTCCCCAAGGTAATTCATTAAAATATTAATAGTCTGTTGACTCCAGGACAGCGATCTGGAACAGATCCAGCCGTACAAAAACCACATCCACACACAGAAGATACAGATCTTGCCGGCACACACTTCACGCCTGAGAAATTTGGCCCTGAAATGGTTCTGAAAACAACAGAGCAGCAATCAGTAGAAGCAACCAGAGTCTTCGCCACCTGCTTGAGAAAAACAGACTTTCTCAGGCAGGAAATAGATTTATAGATGTCTCCATAACTTACATCACGCTTCCACAAAACAGCCACTACCTAGAGCACATGATGGGGGCGAGGATGTATGAGCTCCTGAGAGATTTTGCATCTTATTTTCCGATCGTTTTCTTCTTTCTAAATGCCCCAATTTTATGTAGATCACAGTGTCCAATATTGTAATGTGACCTTCAGCTGAAGCTTGCTAACAGCTGACTGACATTTACACACACACACACACACACACACACACACACACACACACCGGGTTATTCCACAAGCTTCCTGTCTCCTCTGCAGGCTGTGCTCAAACAAGTTTGCTATATTTGTTTAAGTAAACATGCAAAGGGGTGGGTCCTGTCTGAAAGACACAACGATTGGTAAGATGAGTTTAAAAAAATGAATGTGTTCCTGGAAAAAAAAAATCAGCTAATCCAGGTGCTTGATATCATATAAGAACAATCCATTCACTTGTTCATTACAATATTTAAATACGCTGTTTTACCATGTTGGCACAGCCTTATGGCATAAGAACTACCTGTAGGCTGGCAACTTCCTGAGGTATAAGACTTACATTTAGTATATAACCCACTCCTAAGGAGCAAGCTCAATACTTCCTTTCTTGTCATTCGGCTAAGTAAGAATATATGATTGTTGGACAAATCATCTACTTTATCCTTCTGGACAAACAAACAAAAAAAGATGATTGATGATGTTCAGGTTTAGAAAGCACTCATACACAACAGCTTCTTGAAGAAAGTTTCATTTTTAACAAGTAAATCAAACATTCATCTCAGGGGGAGGAAATCTTTAAACAGCCTTACTTCTAAAGAACTGTATTGCATGCTACTAAGCAGGAATGACAGAAGAACATTCCAGTAAGAACATAAAAATTGGGTTAAGGTTTTCAGGAAAATACAAAAGGAACAAAAGTGCTGCCTAGATAACAAACTTCAAGGATGGGAAACCTTTAGGCTCCTCTGTTAATTTTGCAATAGCAGGTAATTAACAAGAGGCTTAAAATACAGTTTTATGAAGATGCCCTTCTCACCTAAAAGACTGTCGGGCATCATGGCTGAATTGCTTCTGCAGTGATGGGTGTGGTCTTTCCACCACTTTTTTTTTTCTTTGCCTTTGGGCAAATTACTGAGTTTTCTGAGATTGTTTAATTTATTTGTAAAATGAAAGTAATTACTAAGTTAGAAAATGCTGTTTGTGTAAGTCAGAAACGATCAAATATCAGCCGTTTGGCCAGTTCTACTGAGTAAGTCACAACTTTCACGGACCTGGGAAGCCATGGAGACAGTCGACTGTGATATGGATATTAATGTCCATGTCTTTGACTCGCTGATGGACAAATTGTGGAGAAAGCTTACTCAGGCCAAAAGGTCCCAGCAAGACAGGTTCACAACCAATTTATCCATCAGGATCTTTGTCAGCTGTGGCAAAGGGCTGTGTAAGTACACAAACATGTGGAGTTTTTAGTGCCCTGCACGGGAAGGGTGAAAAATAATTTTAGAGTATCTAAGAAAGCAGGAATTACTTTGAGAACATAACACAGTAGACAGAGAGCTGGCCTTGAAATAAAAATATTTAGGTGAGAATCTCTACTCTGTGGTGAACTAGCTACGTGACCTTGACATGTGGTATGATCTCTTTGATTTTCTGCTTCCTCATCTCTAAGATGGAAATAATAAGTGCCATACACTAACAATAATAACTAGCATGTATTCAGTACTTACTGTGTGCCAGGCACCATACTTTATCACATTAACATCAGAACAACCCTAAGGGGAAAGTATTATTGCTAAAATTGCTCATAAATGAAGAAACTGGGGTTCAAAACTAGTAAGGGCAAGCGTACATGGAAATTAAAAGGTAGAACTGAGATTTGAACCCTAGCGGTTTCATTCTAGAACTTACTTGCCTATCAACATGCTACACTGCTTTTCATCAGAGGGCCTTCCTTCTAGTCTAGGTTCTATCGCTCATTTGCTTTACTGGACCTTGATTTCCTCTTTAGCCTAATGAATGGTTTGAACTCGACTCAGATTCTAAATGATGGATCTCAAACACTCACCCTGATCATTTTTGTTTAAAGCTCCCAAGAGCATCGCTCTCAGAAAGATTGCAAAAGCCAGTCTCGGTTCAGGGAAAACTAACACTATGATTAACTAGTGATGTTTGCCAAGGGTGGACAGTGAGGTATGGAGGCTCTGAGAGCTTATTTGCTAATCCTTGGAGAGATAAGGTACCTTCTGACTGCTACATTCATTATTCTATCTGCATCTTCTCTTAGTAGCTGCTGAGTGATCAACCGAGGGTGGTCTGGTCTAGCAAGGCTTGCCTGATAGGACAGGGCTGTCTTACAGAATTTTCTGCCATGTTCAAAATGTCAAATACAGCAGCCAGTAGGCACATGTGGATATTGAGTGCTTGAAATCTGAGTAGCTCTTTTTAAAATTTAAATGAATAAAAATATAAACTTAAGTAGACCCATGTAGCTAATAGCCACTATATTGATCAGTGCAGTTCTAGAACATATTTAGTTGGTTGTAGATCAGTGGTTCTCAACCTTGGCTGCACATTAGAATCACCTGGGAATCTTTTTAAAATCCTGATTTCTGGGCCTCATCCTCCGGAAATTCTATTTCTTTGTTACTAATGTTGTGGCCCCACCCCATAACAAAGAAACAGAATTTTTGGAGGATGAGGCCCAGAAATCAGAATTTTAAAAAGATTCCCAGGTGATTCTAATGTGCAGCCAAGGTTGAGAACCACTGGGCTACAGGAATGGAAACTACTAGGCTTCTGAAAGAAATGGGGTTTAGTCAGGACTTTGTCTTTCATTTCTTTTTTAAAAATCTTTATTGTTGAAAGTATTACATATGTCCCCTTTTTTCTCCCACTGACTCCTATTGCCCAATCCCACTTGTACCCCTCAGCCCAGGCCTTCACCACCCTGTTGTCTGTGACCATGGGTTATGCATATATGCATACAATTTCTTTGGTTGATCTCTTCCCAACCACCCACGTACCCTTCCCAGCCTTCTTCTGTCTTTCATTTCAAGCTTTCTCATTCCTTTCTGTACATTAGCTATCCCTGCTTGGCCATGTCACCCGGGAGGCAGCTTGCCCGGCCAGAACTTCCTCAAGGAAGGAAAGCCAGCCTGGTCTCTGTTTCCACATTTAAAATAGCAAGAAAGGAACCAAGATGGTGGTTTAGGTAAGCACCTGTACTCGCCGCCTCCCACAACCACATCAAAATTACAACGAAAATACAGAACAACCACCATCCAGAAACACCTGAAAGCTGGCTGAATGGAGGTCCTACAACTAGAGAAGTAAAGAAGAGAGCACACTGAGACTGGTAGGAGGGGCGGGGGTGAGGAACAGGTTGGTCCGGCACCCACGTGGGCCGCTTTTTTAATTGGGAGGGAGATTGTCTCTGTAGAGGCCCCCAGAGGAGCAAGGGGTCCCAGCCCCACACCAGGTGCCCAGCCCAGGTTCCCAGAGGTGGAAAGTGAAGTCCCCATAACTCTGGGCTATAAATACCAGTGAGGATTGTGGCTGAGTAACACAGAGGCTGCTGAAGATCCAGGTGTTCCTCTGAAAGGGCCGGTGCACAAACTTACATGGTCCCGAGCTCCAGTGCCGGGGGCCCAGACACACAAGGGGAGGAACTGGATTGTATGGCATCGGGGCAGGAACTCGGGGACAGCTTTCTCCCGGACAGGGGGACTCACAAGGATCATCGTTTCTGTGCTGAAACCTCCCGTCACAGGGCTGACTGGCAGCCATATCAGCATGGCCCACACTGTTTGCTCCTCCCTGGTGATTCCCTGAGACCCCGCCCCATCCAATTTGTAGCTGCACCCAACCTGTTTGCACCAGCTTTTCCATATGAATGGCCTGTCCCTGCTCAGGCTTCAGACTTTGTTAGAATCTCTCAAACAAGCTGGAGCTGGCCTCAGCGTTCCCCTAACCCAGGGGTGGGCAAACTTTTTGACTCGAGGGCCACAATGGGTTCTTAAACTGGACCGGAGGGCCGGAACAAAAGCATGGATGGAGTGTTTGTGTGAACTAATATAAATTCAAAGTAAACATCATTACGTAAATGGGTACGGTTTTTTTTTTTTTTAGTTTTATTCATTTCAAACCGGCCCGCGGGCCGTAGTTTGCCCATGGCTGCCCTAACCTATCAATAAAAGGCTAAGACCCAGCACTAGCACCAGCCTGCTTTGCTTCACAGCTGGGCCTCACCTCCTGTACAACAGCTCTCCCACTGTAGTCGCAGCTGGTCCTCACAGCCAATTGGCCTGGAGGTCAACTCCTCCCAGAGACACTAACAACAATCAAGGCTCAACTACAAGACTGTGCACACAGCCCACACAGGGGCACACCTGGTGAAAGAAATAAACTTACAAGTCCAGGAAGCACAGAGAGTCCAAACAAGAGGGACCCAAAGAGGCCCACACCAAGACACATCATAATTAAAATGCCAAGGGCTAAAGACAAAGAGAGAATCTTAAAAGCAGCAACAGAAAAGAAATGAGTTACCTACAAGGGAGCACCCATATGACTGTCAGCTGATTTCTCAACAGAAACTTTACAGGCCTGAAGAGAGTGGCAAGAAATATTCAAAGTGATGAATAGCAAGGACCTACAACCAAGATTACTCTATCAGCAAAGGTCTCATTTAGAATTGAGGGTCAGATAAAGAGATTCACAGACAAGAACAAGCTAAAGGAGTTCATCACCACCCAACCAGTATTATATGAAATGTTGATGGATAGTCTTTGAAAAGAAGAGATAAAAAATGTGAACAATAAAATGGCAACAAATACATATCTATCAACAATCTAATCTAAAAATAAAAATAAATGATCAAGAAATGTAATGAACAAAAAAACCTTTTGCGTAAAACAGAATCAGAAGCATGAAAGCCTGGAACAGACTGACGAATCTCAGAGGGAATGGCGGGGGGAGGAGGGTGAGAAGAGATTAACCAAAGATCTTACCTATGGACACAAACAGTAGGGTGGTAAAGGCCTGGGTGGGACAGGCCCTGGGTGGAAGGCAATGGGGGAAAAACAGGGGAACATCTGCAATACTCTCAACAATAAAGATTAAACAACAACAAAATAATAAATAAAATAAAATAGTAAGAAAGGACTCTGGCCCATCCTGGGTCTGGTGCCACACTCGAGCTATAAAGTGAGGAGGAGTGGAGAGCAGAATCATGTCTTAATATGGACATTCCTAGGAGAAGTCACAAAGTTGGAATGGGGGGGGGGGCAGTTCTCACAAAAGGAGGGGGGGGGGTTGGCCCAGGAAGGATGGAAGAGAAGTCAGGAAAACACAACAGTGCATTTTCATTGAAGGAACAGTGGGATGACATAACAAAGACAGCACATATTCATGAGCGAAGGCGTTTTTCTTTCTTATAAAGCAGAGCAAGCATGATAGGGAACTTTGCCATCTACAGAAGCAGGTGCTTTCCCCCCTTATTGAGCATCCAAGGAAAGCAACCCAGATGCTTTAATGACTTGGGCTGTGGAGGTGAAGGAGAGCCTTGCTTTTAAACGCACAGTGTGTTTATCCATTAATTGTATCAGGAAATTGAAGAGACGCTTTGGTTTTATATTTGATTATCTCAAGACCTATTGAATAAAAAAAGGATTTTTGCCTCATTAGCAGTAAAGCATACCAGCATAATGATGGATCGTTCAAAGTATTATTTCCTTATTTTTGGTTCTAATCAGTAGATTTAATAAGGAAGAGCCAGGTTCAATAAAGGATACGTCTGGCTTCAAATGATTAATCGATTTTTATGGAACTCACATGCTGTCCATTTCTTTGGGAAATGACAAGACAATGGGAACCGCAACTCCCCGCAGCCCTCCCTAACCCTCCCCACCAGCTTCGCTTTGACTAAATCAGCTGCAGTGGACTGTCTTGGGGCATTTTGACAAAGGTGCATCCTTTGTCTCTCACATCCTGAATTGATGCTGTAGGTAATTAGCTTTGGGACTGAGGTCTCTTTCATCTGTAAGCAAGTCAACTAAAGGGTTTTTCCTTTGCTGCTTGAAACGTGGATCTCTTGCTTCCATTCCCCCTTTGACTCTCCTCCGGGGCTCCTTTAATTAGGATGTCAAATTGCATCCTACTGTAGGGAGCTGAACTTTTTGAGATTGTTCCAGGGCAAACATCTCTTGAGTTGGGGAGGGAGCGGAGGGGAGACAATTTTTCTTTGTAATGTCATCTTTGTTCCAGGGCAAACATCTCTTGAGTTGGGGAGGGAGGGGAGGGGGGGAGGCAATTTTTCTTTGTAATGTCATCCCCAATTCCTCCGGGCAGCAGATGAGCTCTTCTTGTGCATTAACCACAAGGAGTGAGGCTGTGACAAGCTGCAGATGCTGTCGATGCAGATGAAAGCATGGAGTCAGTGGGAGATAAACAGAAGTCCACGCCAAGACGGGCAGAGCTGGCTTGAGTGACTGAGCCTATCTCTTGGAATTGGAATATAAACCAAAAAAAATTAAAGTCCTGTGAATGCCTCTTGCCAGCGCATTTTAACTACTTAAAAACATGAATGTGGCTTATGTCTTGCTTTATCTCCAAAGACTGGAGAGGGACCGCAGATACCTGGTGTGTCTGCTGCCATTCCTCCCATTCCTTTCTCCGTAGCTGATGTTGCTAATCATCATGACACTTTCCTGCTGAGTCCACATGTAGACGCACACCGCTAGGCAGTCACCACCAACTGGTCCAAGTTGGCACAAAGGATGGAATCTATCTGCAGTCCCCAGTCCAGAACGCTGTAAGCGTTTGGTAAATACCTGTTGCATGCACAAGTGAATGAAAGCATGCTTCTAGAGACCAGGGGCTTCACGGCTACTCTCCTTTCTTGCATTTAGAGTGCTTCCTCCCATTCCTTCCTCCGTAGCTGATGTTGCTAGTCACTCATGACACTTTCCTGCTGAGCCCACATGTAGACGCACACCGCTAGACAGTCACCACCAACTGGTCCAAGTTGGCACAAAGGATGGAATCTATCTGCAGTCCCCAGTCCAGAACACTGTAAGCGTTTGGTAAATACCTGTTGCTTGCACAAGTGAATGAAAGCATGCTTCTACAGACCGGGGCTTCACTGCTACTCTCCTTTCTTGCATTTAGAGTGCTTTTTTGTTGTTGTTCCTCAGAAGCTCCCAAGGAGTCATATCCATTGTTGTTCTTTAATTTAGGTTCGTGATACTACCCTCCAATTTTATCTAAAACAGGAATAAAAATATGTTGTCCTCAAGCTGTGTTTGTCCTAGTATTCGGGCACATCTGGGGGTGTCTAGGGGACTGGTGAAGTGGGTCTTGGAATTGCCTTCCAAAACATAGGACGTGAGTATCTCAGTTTGGGTCTAAGGCAGCTGAACAGGATGAAAGGGAGGTAAAATCAAGGGTATTGAATCTGTTACTCTGATCATTTGCTAGCCCAGTCCCATGCCAACGTCTAAGGGCAAGTGAGTTACAGTGGAAGGTCCAGGAAAAACCACAAAAAGCTAGTTCAATAACCTAATCATGATATGATACAAGTATCAAGCCCAGGAGCCCTGGGCAATGGGGAATGCCACCCTTTCAACATGGCCGGCAAGGCTCCTTGGCAGGGTAGGTGTGGAGAGCAACGATTAGGGCAACTTGTTTTGGCACCTTCCATCATTGTCCCAAACCATTCACTTAGCTGCTGCTTTTCGGTTGACTCTACTGGGAGATATCACCATAGGGAGTTGGAGTCAGAGTTGAGGCAAATAAATGGCAGCCCCCACAGGGCACACAAGGAGACAACGTTTATCACTTACAGGCGAAGCATCAGTTGGGGGCGCTCAGAACTACTTGGGAGTGATATTGGCGTAGCCGGCAGGAATTCCTGCCCAGCATGTGGGGAGAGATGAGAAGCAATGCTAAAGTGTTGTTGGCATTTACCTTTCCTGGACTGAGAAATTCAGGCTGCAGGTATTTTGAAGACTGAGCACGAAGGAAACACACACACACCTCAAAAAAAAACACAACACACCAAACTAACAAACAAAAACCTTCAAATGAGGTTAGTATTTTCTTCACAGCAGCTTGATCAATAAAATGCATTAATTTAATACCTGCTGGTAACATAGCATTTGGCTTGCCACAAAGTGAACACCACAGCATTCAGTCCCCCAGAAGTGCATACAAGCTTAAAGTACTTGTACACACTGTAACGGCCAAATAAGAACCTCAAAGCAATGCACAGATTGTTGGTGCGACATTCTATCTCATACAGGTCATTTTGCTAAGAGGACTGCAAGCTGCTGGAAGCACATAAATATATTATCCAATTTTCTTGACCAAAATAAAAGCTCAGAAATTCAAAATGACAGGAGCCAGGTCTGTATGGCTGTAGGGGAATCTAAGCAGTCTAGAAAATTTGATTAACTCAATTTGCCCCAGTTCCTTAGGGAAGCTTCGGAAATCAAAATTACTATTTAATAGTCCAAGTAGTAAATTTGGATTGAATGGATCTGTCTGACCTTCCTTTACTTCTTTCTGAGACACAATCTTACCTGAAGGGTCAGAGCAAATGGAAGTAAAGACATAATAGCATTATTGAATCTCCAAAGTGCACATAACCCCTGAACCTCTGAACCTCTACCCTGGACAAATAAGAAAGAAATACAATTAAGGGTTTTGGGGGGAAGAACTCCAATGTCCTTGGATCAAACTTAATCCTCCTAGATTTCTCTGAAGAATGAAATCATGTGAGCCAATGTGGTATAAAGCAGTTCTCAACCTGTAACGTCCACCAGGGTCATTTGGAGACCTTGTCATAACACAGACTGCTGGGCCCTGCCCCCGGAGTTTCTGATTCAGTGGGTTTGGGCTAAGGACCAAAAATGTTCATTTCTAACTAATTCGCAGGTGATGCTCACAGTACTGCTCAGGGGAACACAGATCGAAGGCCAGTCGTGAAATGATTGGTTACCATGGTCTGAACCAGTCACTTCACTGGGCTTGTAAAATGACTTTTTAATTGTATTCTTCGGTTTGTATTCATTTGTGGAAGTTGTTCTGTGTAGAAGAACTTTCCTGTAGCTGTGAAAGTTATGTGATAACTCCTAAAATACAGATCAAGCCAGAAAGGCACAGTAATTGTTTGATTCTCTTCCTTTGATTATTAAATTTCAGAGTAATGATTAGCACTTAACCATCTCCAATGGTGTTGCATAAATTCTTCATTTATTTTTCCTTTCCCCTTCAACCCATAGTGGATTACTTCACTAAAATATGATAAGAACATTGCGAAAAATAATTTCATTTACCCCTACCATTCCTTGTTGTATGGTTTCTAAATATATTACATCAATACAGGGTGGGGCAAAAATAGGTTTACAGTTGTGAGTACATGAAGCAGAGTTTATTCTTGTATTATTTACTGTATTATTTTCTATATGAACAACTGTAAACCTACTTTTGCCTACTCTGTCTATAATAATCTCTACAACAGTCATAATTTTTGCTTTAATCAATCACTTATCTTTTAATGTGATTATGAGAAAATTATATATATATATATATCACTCATCTTTACCATTTTGGACACTTTCCTTCCCTTCACATAGATCCGCATTACCATTTGGTGTTATTTACTATCTGCTGCTAAAATTTCCACTACAGATGCAAGAAAATAAAAGTGTCCTGTGCTTTCTGTATGTATGATTGTGGCAGTCAAGATTAAATGGAAAAACAACAAAACAAACAAAAATTAGAGTAAATACATGATAACACAAGGGAAAATATGGAGCAAGAAGTTTTACAATTCAGAATTAACCTTGTAAACAGTGGAAAGCTTTTAAAAATAAAAAAAGGATAAAAAATTTGAGTAAATACTAAATGAATAAAAAAGAAAAATACGCTCTTCCCTCCTCATAAAACGTTCATTAGTGGGATGATAATAACTAACACCTATATAGTGCTTACTAAGTGCCAGACACTGGTCTGAGAGTCCCCAGGTATGTTAACCTAACAACTATAACAACTATACATTATAGGTACAAATACTGTCTTGGTTCAGATTCTCCAGAAGCAGTCCCTAAGACAAGGACTTATGTGCAAGTAGTATTTGGGTAGTAATCCCCAGGAGCACAATAGGGAGTTGGGAAGTGAGATAGAGAAGAATAGAAGTCAATAAAGTGTGGGTTATCAAGACATGTGATAACCGGAGCTTAATCTCATTGAGAAGCACAGGGATATGAGCAGAACAAAGCTCAGAGTCATCCCAAACTAGAGGTAAGAAGCCTTCAGTATTTATCACTAGCTCCTCATCTGTCAGTAGTTGAGGGCTCCTGCTGGGGGCGCTGGGCAGGTGGTGTATACTCAGGCAGAGATTCATAGGCATTCTACAGTAAGCAGACTTAAGCACGGAACAGTATATGTAACAGCAAATGCCAAGGGAATGTGGTGAGACGACAACTTTGGCTACAATTATTTTCTCCATTTTACAGATGAGCAAACTGAGGCACAGAGAGGTTAAATTATTAGGCCATAGGCCTAATAATTGATGGAACAAAAATTTAATCCTTGAAAGCTGGCTCCAGAATATATACTCTTAACCATTATACTCATAGTATAGAAAAACAGAGAAAAAGAAGGAATGAAAGAAGAAAGGGAGTGAAGGAGGGAGGGATGGAGGGAGGAAGGAGCCATAGTTTCTCATGAACACATTTTTATTACTACTACTAGATTCAAGCTTCCAGAGAGAAGAATTCACATTTTATTAATCTTTATATCACTCCTCATCGCTCCTTCAAGCAACCCCACAACTTACCCTGAACACTACCAAGAAATGCCTGGGACAATACTTTACACATAGTAAATCCCAATAAATATTCATTAATGGGTGAGCAAATCTTTAAGGAGAAATTATCAGGCATTTAGCACTAGGATTTTTTATTATTGAAAAGTTTATATTTAATTCACTTTTAAGCTTCGGAGTCAGAATGACTTGCGTGAAATATTTGTTCTCAACACTTTACATTCCATTATGGTTCATACTCATAATGGGTGCACATAAATGGTTTCCTATTTTAAATATCGTATGACATTTTACAATTTACAAAAATGTTTACTCATTCCTTATCTTATTTACTTCTCCATCAGATATTTCACATGCATATACCTCTACTAGTGTACTCTCAATTGCCATAAATTATGTAGAAAGGCCATAGTCTATAAAAATGAAAATAAAGGTTTGTTCTATTAAGTTATTTTTCAGCAAATATAGAAAGGCCATAGTCTATAAAAATGAAAATAAAGGTGTGTTCTATTAAGTTATTTTTCAGCAAATATTCCCTCCCTCCCTCCCTCCCTCCCTCTCTCCCTTGGGGTGGAGTATATTTTCCTGGTCCACTAACATAAGGCGTATCATTTGCTCTGGCCAAAGAAATATGGGTAAAAGTGATGATATGCCTATTCCAAGCTGAAGCTTTAAAAAACATAGCAAGTTTCTTCCAGCCCTGTTCTGATCCTGCATTTGGCCATGGGAAGAGCATACCCAAGAGCATGCCTCTTGACCCTGGGCCCTGGGGGAAAGGTACCATGAACTCACATGAACCTGCCCTTTAACTGAAGCAGAGCTGACCTGCAGTCCCGTGAGCAAGAAATTAATTTATATATTCACTAATATGAAAGATTTCTGAGTACTTGCTTTGTTTGTTGTTATGAGCCATTGAGATTTGGGCATTGACTTGTATGCAGTGTTATTGCAGTAACTGTTGACTAATACTACAGGTGCATAGGATTCACTAAATCTTTCCCTCTTGAGCAGTGGGGTTGTATGACTGGGAATAGAAGCTTTGATTATTTCGGTCCATAGGTTCCAGACCCTGACAGGACTCAAGACTAATGGAAAGCCACAGCCTGGGCCAAAATGCAGGTGGTCATGCTTATATATAAGTAGATGCATCTTAACTTCAATAGCAATACAGTGATTTTTCACTTGATTATAATATGCTGGATGAAATAAAATTAACTTTCTAATAATTAGCCGCAAATTTTTATGTGTTTATCTTTACCATCTGCTATCCAGCACTGCTAAGCTAGAAGCCTCAAATCCATCAACCAATAAATAGTTCCTTGGGTTTTACTTCAGGGACCAATTAAAAGTATCAACATATTTTCTTCCATTAGGCGGGGAGTTTTTCCTCCAGCTGTTGGGATCTGGGGTTTTAAAAGTATGAAGCATGATTACCCAGGGAGAAGGCACTTGAGACAGTTGGAGGAAAACAGATTCTGTTGAAAGCTCCTTTATGGGAACTGGTTTATGCAAGTTTGTGGTTCCGCCCTTCCCACTTGCTTCAGGGGGCACACGCCTTATGGAACTTGTAAACGCTACAGCTGCTGCTGCCACAGGGAAGTGGCTGCTCCCAAACCTGGAGGGAGAGCTCCTGGCAGATAACCCAAGGGCTGCTAATTTATCATGCGTGCAGGCACAGCTCCTCTTTCCTTTATGGGAACTGGTTTATGCAAGTTTGTGGTTCCGCCCTTCCCACTTGCTTCAGGGGGCACACGCCTTATGGAACTTGTAAACGCTACAGCTGCTGCTGCCACAGGGAAGTGGCTGCTCCCAAACCTGGAGGGAGAGCTCCTGGCAGATAACCCAAGGGCTGCTAATTTATCATGCGTGGAGGCACAGCTCCCCTTGAGGAGGACTGTGAATGAAAGAAGACAAAGAAGGAACCTGGGAGCTACCTAGCCATCTAGAGTCAACCTCCTTCTGGGAAAAGGGAGCTTGCTCGACATCAAGACACCAGACCTGGCCATCAGCATGGCTCCTCCAAGTCACAGGCTTTGAATTCTGACTGAGGTTGGAATCTCTGTCCTGTCTCAAATTAACTATATGCATAGAGAGTCAGTTACCTGCCCTTCTGAGCCTCTGTTTCCTTATACGCTAAAAATAAATGCAAACTGTGTAGTATTGTTTTAACGATTTAGGTACATAGACATAAAGCACCTAGCAAAGTGTCCAGCTCCTCACAGACACTCAAAAAAATGTTCATTCACATCTGCGATCAGTTGAATAATTGACCCCAATTTTTCAGTCCTGCCTGAATCCTTATCGTTGTCATGACTGCTTCCTTGGCAGAGTGTACTTTCCCATCCCTTGCTTTGAGCTTGATCACATGACTTGCTTTGACCAATGAATGTGGGCAGAATTGACAGCATGCCTGTTCTGAGACTAAGCCTTAAGCAGTCTTACATGTTTCTACTTGCCCTTTGCACTTCCACCGTTAACATAGAAACACCCTGGCTGGCCTACTGGTCCAAGAAGAATATGAGAGACATATGGAGCAGGGCTGTCCCAGCAGGTCCGCAAAGCTACCACGCCAAGCCCAGCCCAGAACATCCAAGTGCCACCCAACATAAGACATCTGAGTGATAATAAATAATGGTTGTTTGAAGCCACTGAGTTTTGAGGTGGATTCATTTAGGCTAGAATATCTCACAGCTATGTCACCTCACATTCCTTGCCTGAGTTCTAATTGCATTTCTGCGCTAGATTTATTGAACGGTTATCTTTGGCATTGCTAATATTGCTGAGTAGGCTCAGAAAACAGTATGCTTAAATGCTTCACAGAAACTTCTGCTGAATTATTGGTTTAGATCTTAATTTCCAAACTCAGGTGCGTTACAAGAAAAGTAACTTGGTTATTACAAATCCCCTATTCTGCTGGGTAACAGAAATGTTTCTAGATCACTTCAGGGTTTCTTCTTGCTCCAAGGTTGTGTTGAAGTTTGAGAGGCTTCTCATAGGGCATGGTGCGGAGGTGTAAGGGGTTGGAAGGGACAGATGGATACTGTTGTTCCTGGTTGTTGATCCCTGCCTGTCTCTGCTGGAACGTCTTGGTCTGTATCAGCAAGGATCCACAGTTTGACTCATTTGGGGCTAACCTCCTCTTGGAAGCCTGTAATTATTTTCAACTCAAGGAAACTTGGGGCTGCTCTCAAACATGCAGAAATTGTCCTGAAGCATCTACATCTTGTTGGGGTGAAGAGAAAGATAAGACATTGGTGTTGGGCCTGTCTGTCTGGAAGCACCAGGTGGACATTTCCACTCCAGGCTCTTCTTGCCTCTCCAGGTTCTCACAGAGAAGAAGGCATAGGTCCCTTTTGCAAATAGATGCCCAGGCCTTCCTGAGGCCTCTGCCACTCCTTCCTCCTGGACGGAGCATGAGTTATGGCAGGATGTCCAAATGTTTCTCAGGAGTTCACATGCTTTTTCCCTCTAACTCTCCTCATTTCTTCCACTCTGAGGAGCTTTGCTGTTTTCTTTTCCATCACTGAAGAGACCTAGACTTTTGTAACTCAAAAACTGAGAAAAGACTTTTCTCTTTTTTATCTGCATAATTGCTATCTTGAAACACAGAGTATGTAAAATCCTAACTGTGGCCTGCGTTGGTTAAAGAGTCTGGGGCAACAGGCAATTACAAGAAAAACTCCCACAAACTTACACATCAGTTGATATTTTAAAACGACTTTCCTTCACAGTCGCATATACTCGTTTTATGGAAGACAACATGTAATATGCAAAATGTTGCTTTTCATATGCGCCATGATGGATTTCTCTTTTATTCTGTTACTTAACTCCAGGAGATGTTGGGTAAATAAGTGAGTTAATGATGGAATTTCTCCATTAACTCTTAGTCCTCGTTGTGTTTGGGTTTTGTTTGTTTGTTTGTTTGTTTTTCGTTTTGGATGTTCATTCTTTTATCCAGCTGTACTTATGCCAGGATTAACCAGAGAAACTGCCAGCTGTGATTTGCAGATGTGTTCCAGTCCCACAATGCCAGAAAAATTCAATTATGCATACTAAGGTCATCTCCATAAAGCATGACCATACTGACATTTCACAGCGAATAGTGGCCATCAAAATGCTTAGCCAGGAGCAAATTGTATCTGCTTATATTACAATGGCCAAAATAACAGGTGTAAAACCAGTGTTTTAGCTATATTTACGGCCAAATTGAACCAGGCAATGATCCAAGCAATAGGTTGGCGCTCAGCCTAATTTGAGCTGAGCAAGGGTGATTTCATGCTGCAAAGTGTGAACAAAAATGCAAGCTATATAGTGTGTATTGAGAGTTCAAACAGAATAGAACCTCCTGGAGAGAGTAGATATTGAAATGAACAAGCTGGCTTTTGAGTATTTATCTCAATTTTCAAGTGGGTACCGGGGACAAGATAGGATTGTCACATGCAGTACCACCCTAGGAGGCATTCTCTAGAGAGCTACTTCCAGCTATTGTGTTCCTCAAAACATTAATATCTATGAAGTGTTTAAGGAATTCTATTTTTAGCCATGATTAAGTAGAGGGTGAGGATTTACTCTGTTACCTTAAAAAACGAAACAGATAAAGTAGACAATATAAAGGTTTGCAGACATTGGACAATACGGCTGGAGAGTGAGCGATGGGAAAACAGAAACAAAAGAGATGAGCCTTATGATTCCTCCTCTTGGTGCCTAAAGAGAGTGTTCAGGTGGGTTTGCAGGGAGGGGGAGCCAAACAATGGCAAGAAGTCTTCCTGAGATGATCAGACAGATTTGCAAACATGGGCAGCCTACGGTGGGGACAACAGCCAGAGCTGTGCCTGCTTCACAGAGAGGAGAGCTCTGCACCAGATAGAGCTCTGGGGATCTAAAGAGGGTTCCCTTGGGGTCTTCATTTGAGTACCGTTCAGTGCATTCATATTAGGAAACAACCTGAAAACAGAAAAGGAATCAATAGGAAGAACCCCTGGGGCTCATTATAAATAGACTTCAAATATAATAAATATTTAAAAGGTTTTCAGGGAGAAGTAAAATGATTCCAGATGGAAATCTGGATCTCCAAAAAGAAAAGGGAAACCAGAATATATAAATGCATGGGTAGAGGTAAAGCATTTTTAATTTTAGGAAACAACCTGAAAACAGAAAAGGAATCAATAGGAAGAACCCCTGGGGCTCATTATAAATAGACTTCAAATATAATAAATATTTAAAAGGTTTTCAGGGAGAAGTAAAATGATTCCAGATGGAAATCTGGATCTCCAAAAAGAAGAGGGAAACCAGAATATATAAATGCATGGGTAGAGGTAAAGCATTTTTAATTGTAAAAATATCTCTATAATTGACTATTTAATAAGAAATTGTGGGATATATAACATATGTAGAAGTCAAATGCCTATCAACAACAGTACAGAGGTCTTGAGAGGAGAAATGGAAATAAACTGTTGTAAGTTTCTTATACTGTACAGGAAGTGGTAAAATATTACTTGAATATCGACTGTGATAAGGTAAAGTTGTATCCAATAAACCCTAAAACAGCTATTATAAAAGCAAAACAAAACATTTACCCAATAGCCAATGAAGGTAAAATGAGATTTTAAAATATTCAATTATTTCAAAAGGAGGCAAAAAGAGGAAAAAGGAATAAATAAAGATGAGAAAAATAGAAAACAAATACCCAAGTGTTATATTTAAATTAGCTATATCAATGATCTCATTAAGTGGGAATCATTGAAACTTGCCAATTAAAGGGCATAGATTCTCAGACTGAATAAAAATGCAAGACCCAACAATATGCTGCCTGCAAGTAAGGCTCTTTAAATATAATGAGACAATAACTTGAAAGTAAAAACTAAATAAAAAGAGGCACTATTAGGTTGGTTCAACAGTTTAAAAAGTAATCAAGCAATTCATCATAGTAAGAAGCTAGAAAGGGAAAATGATAAAATAATTTCAATTGATGTAAAAAAAGCATTTCACACAATCTAACATCCATTCAGGATAAGAAATCTCAACAAAGTAGGATTGAAGACTTCCTAATCCTGAAAAAGGACTTCCATAAAAGACCTTCAGTAACATTATACTCTTAATGGTGAAAGAATAAAGGCTAGAGATCAAGAACAGGGAGGAATGTCTGCTATCTGTGTCTGTTTAATATTGAACTGAAGATTCTAGCCGTTCAATAAGACAAGTAAAAGACATGAAAGTAAGATGTAAAACTGTCTTTATTGACAGATAACATGATCATCTGTGTGGAAAATCCTAAGGATTTCACCAAGAAACTACTAGTACTAAAAGGAGTTTAACCAGATTTTAGAATGAGAAGTCAATATACAGAAATCAGTTTTATTTATATATATTACAAGCAATCATAAAGTAATATTAAAATACAATGTCATTTACAATGACATCAGAAATTATAAAACACTTGAAATAAATTTGACAAAAGAGACATTGAATACTATAAAACGCTGAAAAGGAAAATTAAAGAAGGCCTAAATAAATAAAGAGTTATGTTCATGGATTATAAAACTCAATAATAACATGTCAATTCTCCCCAAATTGATTTATAGATTCAATGCAGTCTCAATGAAAATTGCAGCAGGTTGTGTGTGTGTGTGTGTGTGTGTCTGTGTGTGTATAAACTAGCCAGCTGTTTCTAACACATAGGTAGAAA